>NW_026067972.1:4909244-5086930 GCF_014885135.2 Alexandromys fortis
TGTGTGGGTGCACCCCTCGCGGTCCTGAGTTCCTTGCTCGTGCTCTCTCTCCTTCTGCTCCTGATTTGGACCTTGAGATTTCAGTCCGGTGCTCCAATGTGGGTCTCTGTCTCCTTTCATCGCCTGATGAAGGTTAATATTCAGGAGGATGCCTATATGTTTTTCTTTGGGTTCTCCTTCTTATTTAGCTTCTCTAAGAACCCGAATTATAGGCTCAATGTCCTTTATTTATGGCTATTTATTATGAATTTTGTTTGCATTTATGTATCTGGTTCTGGCAAAACAGATGTTCAAGTATGAACATAGGAAGAAAAAGTTAAACTTTGTTGATCTACTTAAATTTTTAAAAATATTTATTTATTCAGTGTGTATGTGTGTGAGTGCATGCTGTGGAGTGGACATCAGAGGACAACCTGGGAGAGTCTGTTCTCTTTTTCTATTATATGGGGTCTGGGGATCCAACTTAGGTGACCATGTTTGGTAGGAAAGTGCTTTTACCCACCCACCCACCCATCTTGTCAGTTCCACTTGATTTTTTTTTTTTAACTTGTAAAACGTTCAATTATCAATAAGGTTTCAGAAGTCTTCTGAGAAAGGGTGAAAAGGTGGGTAAGAAGATGGAACTGGCAAGAAGGGTGGAAGACACTAGAGGCTAAGAGTTTGAACTGAAGGGTTCCTCACCAAGGGAAGTGGAAGGCTTGCAAAGAGCCCTAGCAGAGGAGGAAGAAATGGATACTATCAGTTCTGAAGGTCATGTAGGGGAGGGATGTAGTGCAGTAGTTAAGAGTAACATTTATAAGTTGGCCTGGCCTTCTGACACAAGTCTGCAACTTTAGCCCTGAAAAGACAATGAGAACCAACCTAAAACAACAAGGGTTGGCACCCAAGTGAGTGTGAAAATGATTTAGCAATGATTAACTCTTAAATACAAAATAAACATCTGTTGTTACTCTGTAGAAATGTATGCAGCTAAGAGCTAAAAAAACAAACCTTAGTGACACATCCTTCAGAAGTAGAGTAAACTGAGTGTAGGAGATACAGATTCCCTATCAAAGCTGGATCGACATCATCATTAGCCTTTCTGGGCTCTAATGTGATTAGAATTGATCTATTCCCTCCATACACATTTAAAACAGGAGTGAGCAAGGTCCACTGATTGCATCGTTCTATGCTGCAAATAACTGAAATGTCTTCTAAATTACTTGTACTTTCTTATTATTTTTTTAGAAAAGTACTTTTTTGAGAAAGGGTTTTGCAGGCCTCAAAACGTGAGATCTTTGTGCCTAGGACTCTTAGGAGCTAGAATTATAGGCCACACTACAATGCCTGAGTTACTTTTTAAATATACAAAAGACCCAATAAAATGCCATATTTAAAGTCCTGGGAGGTGTATACTTATTGTCTTAGACTCGCATTATTTAACCACTAGTAAAAATCATCATCAAGAATATCAGGCCAGGTTTCACATGCACAACTGTATAAAATGTGTAAGTGCACATCTATTTTCATTTAAACATACACGAATTCATATGCAAAATTTCCATGTTATATTATGTATCTCTTGAAAGTTAATCTTTATTTAGTAAGTAAATAAAGTAAAGATACTAGCATGGGCTCGAAACCGTGGCTGGTGTCCCTTCTGATGGATTCTTTAGTAGGACTATGCCTGACATTTAGAGCACCGCTCTGCATGGCAAGTGGTTAGTAGGCTGTGACAACCAAGTTTAAGGAACAATAAACGTTATAGCGTGGCAGCACACACTTTTTTGTTTTATTTTTCATTTTATGTGCATTAGTGTTTCGCCTGCATGTATGTCTATGTGCGGGTGTTGGATCTCCAGGAATTGGGAGTTACAGACAGTTGTGAGTTGCCATGTAGGTGCTGGAAATTGAACCCTGGTCCCCTAGAAGTTTTAATCCAAACACTTGGGAGGCAGAGACAGGTGGCTCTCACAGTTTGAGGCCAACTTGGTCTACAGATTGAGTTTCAGGAGAAAATCTGTGTCAAACAAACAAAAACAGCCATTCTTTCAAGAAGACTGGTGACGGCTATAATTGGTATACTGTCCAAAGTCTCGGCAGAGATGAACTACATTAGGGATACTTACGTCAGCATAGTGGCCTGTCATATCACATCGGCCACATCGCTTTCTCCAGGGAGATTTTTCAAGACATCTGTGCATGGAAGGCACGGGCAAAGAGCAGTCTGAACAGAAACGGGCTGGACAGGCATGCTGGAAGTGTCCTCTCTCCGAGCAGAGGCAACAAGGCCGGACTTTCTACGTGGCAGACAAACACAAACTTTCTTTAGTATCAGTTTCAAATGGTAGAACATTGGTTACTCCTTTCCTATATAATCCCATTTCTAACTCAAAATCCAGTGAAGGTCCAACCTTGAGCAGAATTGTAAATCAGACAAATGTCTGGACTCAGAGCTTGAACACAGCTACCAGTATGTTGCTGCCCCAAAGTCTTAGGTCTGGATATATGCCCAGCTGGCACCTACTTAGCATATCTAACTTACAGAGGAATAGTCATAGAGCAGAAATATCTCGGAAAACAGAATGAGGACATCTGGAAACTAAGCCATGGGAGGAACAGAGAAAGAAGCAGAAGTAAGCCTGCAAAGACTTGTTTAGGAAAGGTACTAGGTAAGGAAGGAACGTGTGTACCGAGTTACTACTACATGCCACAACATCCAAGAGTTCCAGTTCTGTAGTGCTCCAAAGGTAGATGCACTTGCTTTGCATAATTTGTGCTAGCACACACTTACAAAAGAAAACAGTGAGAATTATCCCACAATGAAATATGTTGCTTAAAGAGGAGATGGCTTTGAAAGGAAAGGGAATCACTGTGCTCAGTCTTCTAGGCATAGGATAGGAAGTGATTTGCACACAGTCACACACTTCATAATAGGGAAGCTGAAAGAGATCCCAGGGTTTCCAGATGCTGCACTTACTGCTCACCCCTGTGCCAGGCTCATGAGCCACCTGTAATCCAACACACTTGAACAAGAGCTGAGTCTAAGTCATAGGTTTCTAAGCCAAACTGTCCCATCTTAACAAGAAAGAAGCATCATGCATTTTACGTACTTGTGGTAAAGGGCAGTTTTTTGACAAATGGCCACGTTTATCACAATTTCTACATATGACATTTTTGTCGGCTGAATAGTATCGGTTGGTCCATCTTCCAGATGATCTGCTATTGCCTATCTTGGCCTAAGAGTAGGAGGGAAAAAAAAAAATCAAGAATTAAAATTACTTCAGTCAGTTTAAGGAAACCTACCTATTCTTCCTCTTAAAACTATTAACAAGTAAGAATTGTATTTTAGGTCAGTTCGATTACTTTGGTAAGACACAAGAATTGACAGACACCTGTGTCCAAGCAAACTCCTGGATGTGGACTCAACCCTGTTTCTTTTACACTTGCCCACATGACTCCCTCCCATTTATTATTCTCCACTTAGGGGGTCAGGTCTAGCAGGAATACTGCTATGCTTCACTTAGTTGTTGCTAACTTCTATATCTAAACATATATCATTTATTGATGAGTGAGAGACTTGCTTAAAATTTTAGGTAGGGAATGGTATTTTTATGATTTTGTGCTTTAAAATATTAAAAAACAAAAACTACCAACTTTTATAACTTTTCTTTTGAAAAGCTGAGGGCTACTTCTTTTGCCTATAAAACTAATCATACTTTCTAAGAGTATGAGATAATATTTTCCCACTATAGTCCTTGTACATTCTGCTACAGTGACCCAATTCTAGCTGTCTTATATTCTAGTTAAATTCTATTATCTATGAAAGAACACGAGCAAAACACATCATATGGAATACCTAAAGAGGAATATGCAAATCCCAACCATGCACTTATTTTGTTTGGCAGAATTCTATCTTTAAAGCCAGGTATGGTGGTACATGACTATAATCCCAACACTTGGGAGGCCGGGGCAGGAGGATCTCGATTTGAGGCCAGCCTAGGCTATGTAGGAAACCCTGTCTCAAAAAAAGAAAAATACATACATAAATAAATTCCATTTTTGAAAAGCTTCAGTTTTTACCTGTTATTCTCTTGAACTGGTTGACAGTTGTCTCCAATCTACAGATATCTTAAAACTTGACATCAAGTTGAAAACAACTTTTTAAAAGTTTATTTTTAAGTATTTGCTACAATAAGGCTAATAATTGACACAAGCACCTGCCACATTCTAAATATAGCCTGACCATTTCCTTATACTGAAGAAACAGTTATTTCCGCTGTTGAGTTTAGTAGTAGCAGCCATAGGGGCTAAAACGAATCATCATGGCAAAGAAGAAACAAGCAGAAGGGTATCAAATGATTATAGTTACCCATCAGCTGACAAAAATCAAAGCTGAGTTAAATTTCTGGGAGGTTAAATCGTACTAAATCATACACATACTAAAATAATCAAACTTTCTCTTCTAAGTTATAGGGACCATGTTTTTTTTTTTTTTAAAAAGCTTATTACTTTTCCAAAAATTATTGTATTAAAACAAATGGAAAGCTATGGATCAAAGCTATGGAACAATATTAAACTATTGTGCAGAATTTTTAAAAAACTGGTTTTACCTCGATGTCTTTGTCAATGATGAACCAGTTTGCATCACCTTCTCCTATAAAACAAACAAACAAAAAAATGTTACTTACTCTTAGTGCCTAAAACCATACAGACACATAACGGTTCTTCAACTTGTTAGTGCTCAAACTGGAACTTAAAGGTACAACGGAAAAATGTTAAATATCTTAAATTCTTATGCAAGTCTAAAATGTTAATTTTCAGACTTATTTTATTTTTTAAAAATTGTGTGTCTGTGCATGAGTGTGGGTACCCATGGAGGCCAGAAGAAGGTGTCAGATCATCTTGGACCAGGAGTTATAGGTGGTTATGAGCCTCCCCATATGGGTTCTGGGAAATGAACTCTGGTCCTCTGCAAGGGCGACACATGCTCCTAACTGCTGAGCCGTCTCTCTAGTCATAAAATGTTACATTATTATTTTTGTGGTGACAGGGATTGAACTCAAGACTTTGTGCCTGCCACACAAGCACTCTACCACTAGAGATACATGTGAGCTTTCACAAGTCAGGTTTTTGTGCGTCTGTATGTACACCAGCACGTGTGAGGAGACATTCATAGGGGAGAAGAGGATGTTGGGTGTACTATTCTCCAGCACTCTACCTTACTCACATGAGACAGTGGCTCTCACTGAACCTGGAGCTTGTGTCTTTTAACTAGTCTGGCAGCAAACTCTGTCACTGCTTACCACAATGCTGAGGTGATGGGTACATGTGTGCTCATGCCCACTTTACACATGGGTGCTGAGGATTTGCACTCAGCAATCTCACCCACTGAGCCATCTACTCTGCACTTTACTTAAAAGCTGTGTGACTCTCATTAGTTGACCACCTTATGCCTCATCCATAGTTTCTGTCTGTGAAATGGGATAATAGTATTTATAGTATTTGCTCTGCCTACCCTCAATCTTCTGTAGGATCAAATGAGACCTGTAGAAAATGCTTTGTATATCAAGCTCTATACAAATACAAAAGATCGGCAAAGGGCCCAAATACCCAACAGCAGTTGCTGGAAGAAACTCATTTCAATTTCTTTACCTGACCATGCAGAGCTTTAATTAGAGATGTGTCTCAATGAACCTACCACCCTTTTTAGGTTTTGAGACCCCAAACACTAGGATATTGTAAAAACTTTTTTTGTGAACAAACCCCAGAATCTTGTCTTAAACTTTTAGACTTGGCTTTCTGTGAGTTGGTATATAAACTCTGGCCACTATCTCCATCTATACTCTTGTAAACAAACACCTTCTTCACTTGTTTCTCCATCTTGCTGGCCTCCACTTTAACATTTTAAAAACACTAGACCTTGAAAACTAGTTCACTTCGTAGGTTAGGAATTTTGCATGTCATTTACAATATAAAAAAACAATGACATAAAGAAGAAAAACAAGAGGTCAAATATCGAGAAACTTCTGGGTGGGATAATCTATGCAGAAGGCAGGAGGAGGAGGATTGCTGCAACACATCTTGCATACATAAGCTTAGGCTAGCCACAGCCACACAGTAAAACTCTTATCTCAAAACAAAAACCAAAAACAAAACACAAACTTCCAAATATCCATAAACCACTAAGCATTAACCTAAAAGTACAGCTGTAAGACTGGAGGAGGACAGGATTTTCCTGTGTCAGCTATTTTCTTTTCTTTGCATTGGCCTTTTACAAACTTGCAAATGCTTCCCATTCCTTTAGTCCCTCTCCGGACAAGGAAGGGACCTATGACTAATGCAGAAGCTAAGGAGGTGTCAACAAAGGACTAAAAGCCAAGTTATGATTTCCTCCTCCATCCAACCTTACTACTTTCACCTATCTTAAAAACACAAATCAAGCTTGACTCGCTTCTCTGAAAAGGATTTTGAAGAGAAATGCAGTAATCTACATGTTTTCAGGCCTACCAGGGGCAAGTGTCTAGGAACATATTTTAAAATAAAATACCTGTACTAAGAAAATCATGAGGCTGCTTTACAAAAAGACCAATCCATAGGAAAGCAGAGATGCTGTACTGCTGCTGATTTTCTTTGTGGAATTTGGAGGCTGCATACATGTACTGAGAGTGAGAATATATTAAATAGTGGCGGCTTCATTCCTTCATCCCACCATATTATTATTCTTTCATTCGAAAGATACAGGCAAGGAACAGGTGGACTGCAATTTTCAGAGCTGCTCTGTGTATCACCAACATTTATCATTAAAATTTAATGACTCCCTGTAATTACTTGAATTATAAAACTCGTTTAATTTTTTTTTTCTTTTGGGTGTGAATGCATGTGTATAGGTATCATCTTGTGTCTTTGACAGCTTTCCACAGTACTTTTTTAAACACCAGGTTTCCCACTGAACCGAGGGCCCCCAATCTGACTAGAGTAGTCCACCATGGAGACTCTGGGGTCTGCCCATCTCCATTCCCCAGTGCAGGGACTGCAGATGTATGTTGTACCCAGGTTCTCGCATGGGTCCTTATGCTTGGACAGCAAGACCTCTGCTGACTAAACCATTCTCCCAACTCCACAAAGCTGATTTAATTTTGTTCTTAAAAAATGCAAGGCTGGGGATAATGGGGAATGCCATTAATCCTAGCACTTGGAAAGCAAAAGCTGGCAGATCTTTGTGAGTTTCAGGGCAGCCACGGCTACATTTCAAGCTTCAAACAAAACAACAACAAAAAATGAAATGCAAGGGTATATACACACACACACCCTTGACTTTCATTCTTTTCAAGACTGTTTTGGCTATCCTAGGCCCTTTATTTTGGGTATAAATTTTAGAATAAACATGCAAATTTATATAAAACATTTGCTGGGATTTTGATTGACACTGTGTTGAATCTACAGAACAGGTCATATCAAGGGTCCTTATAAATGAATAGTTTACTTTAAGTTTTCATGGTAAAGTTTTTCCAATTTTTGATTATAAGTTTATAAAATATAACTGACTTTATACATTCATATTACATTGTGTAAATCTGATGCAATCACTTAAGTTTTAAAAGTTTGTGTTGTATGCTTCTGCCAATTTCAACATACACATCCCACCACCTGTAAGTAAAGATAGTTTTACTTCCTTCTTTAAATTTTTATTCATTTATACACACATGCATGCACACACATCTCTATGTGAAGGTCAGAGGTCAACTTGTGAAAGTTGGTTGTCTCCTTCCATCATGTGCGCCCAGGTTGTGGATGTAGCTCCACATGTAGCCCAGGATGACTTCCACACTACCCCTCTTTGTTCATTCCTATCAAGCTCAATCTTACCTCTATAGCCTACCTGTTCTGATTATCCTTATGTCTGAGGTCCTCAAAGTCAATATAAATAGATAGATATTTAATGCCTTTTCTTACTTTTCTTTGGTGACTCACTTTTCTTCTTCTGGTCTCATCTTCCTTTGTGGTCTCTTCCCCCAATTCAGTATCTTGTCTGCTCTATGTTTGCCTTCTTTCTCCCAATGTATGCCAATCTGCCCATAATGGAAACTAGCAAATCTGTCCTTCCAAGGTTGTTTCTTTAGTTCCTTATGCAATCTAAATCTCTATGGGTATATCTCTATAGGTCACTCAAGTTCCTAACACTCAAAGTTCTTTCTTCCTCGCTACTGATGACTCTGTGGTGGAGTGCTTGCCAAGGTACTCAGCACCAGGCTTAATGAACTTCAGTACTGTAAACGAATTAAAAAAAATAATCAGACATATAAAACTACAGTTTTCGTTTTCTCCTGATATCATCAACCCCAACAACTTGTGCCATAGTCTGTTTTCCAGGTAGAAACCCTTAAATCTTATCTCTTAGCTGGCATAAGACTGCTCATCAGATCCTAAGTTGTCTGTCTCAAATAGCTTTAATGCTATTACTTTAGCATTAAAGTAATGAAAATAATTTCACTTCATTCTCTCAAATTTCATTCTATTCCACTGTTATTGGACTAAAACAGAAATGTGAACACATTCTTCCTGGAAGGTCCCTTGCTGCCATGGCGAGTGGTAGAACACAGCATCACACAACACTGCCCAGGACTTAGTCCTTCCTTTTTCTGGCCCCACTGCTTTAGTTATACTCATTAATTCCCCTATCCCATGATACTCTGCAGGTATGCTTACACATGTATTCTCCAGAACATCTGAAGACACCCCACATTTGGGTATCCAGTATTTGGATCAATAACTGTCATCTGTTACTGATCCAATTAGAGAAGATCACTCACAACTGTGTAACATTCTGGACTTAAACTGTGGTGTTTCTCTTTGTAGCTTCCAAACATCAAAGGATGACTGCCGAGTTATCAGGGGGTACTGATGTTCACGTAATAAATCAACTAAAGGGGCTGGTGAGATGACTCAGTGGTTTAGAGTATGTGTTACTCTTCTGGATCCCTGCGGCATCTGCACTCACACACGCACACACTCACATGTACACATAACTAAAGTAAAAAATAAGTCTTTAAAATAATTAGTCAGTATGTAAACTAAGTAACATTTCTACCTCTATTGATTTCCCTTTAGTCTTTTCTCCCTCAATGGCAGTATAAAAGCACATTACCTGCATCTTTTAGGTTACTGGGCATTTATTTAATAGCCCTGTATTAAGAGTTACAGTAATAAGTAATTTATCCCTTTCTATGTCAAAGCTGTATATGGACTATGACTACCTCAGTTTTTATCTACATATCTGTTGACTATCTTGCAAAATTGAAAGTAGAAACAAAAAAAAATCACATTTAAATATATGTAGTCTTGTATGAAAAGCACTATTCTGAACTGGGACACATAAGCTATTATATAATTGAACTGGCTGTTGATGTATAGTAAATGTTTAGCAAGACAGTATTATTATGGTTAAGGAGGAACTTTAAGAACCTAAAAAAAATTGAAATCACTATTATTGAATAATGAATACCCTGACAGGCCTAGGATCAACATAAAATGTTTATAAAATCTATAAAAGATAATGGTGCATTTATAGATAATTGCTATAATTTATTTGTCATATCCTTTCCTTAGCCTAACTCTACTATACCGGATCACCCCTGGGATCTTCTCACTTTTAATAAGAAACAGAAACAGCCACAAGTGAACTTGCGATTCCCAACTTCATCAGCAGCATCTGTTACTGCAACGGAAACTTTTGAGAAACACACAATGCCACATTAAAATCCCCAAGGGTTCAGCCATTTTATTCACTTGCATTCTTCTCGAACTGCAGAAGCGTGTGCTATCTCTTTCTCTCGTTTTTCCCTCATATTTATGGTTTTTCATTTTAACATCAGACAGAAAACTAATTTAGTCATTTTAATTTTGTGCTACATAACTGGTAATAGCATAAATAAAACAAATTTTAACACAAGAATTTATAAGAAAGAAAAATGTTCATCTTATTTTTAATCATATTAAAATTACCAGAAACAGCTTATATTTAAAATTATGTGTAAAAGATAAATGAGGATTTGACTTTTCTTTTTTTAGAGATAGGGGAAGAAGAAGAAAGAGGAAATAAGTGCAGGTGCTTAGCTTGGGGCTACGAAGAGTTCTTGCAAAGTTTATCAGTTATATAAAAGTCTATTGCCAGAGGGAAAGGATATAAGAACAGTTATTACATACCCTCCAATTCTTATGCCCCAAGATTTCATCAGTGAGCTACCAGGCTAAGTGATTATTATTTAGAAATTCAAGCTGGGCGTGGTGACTCAGGCCTGTAATCCTCAAAAACACAGTTTGAAAGCAGCCCTATACTCCAGTGGGGGAGGAAAACAACACACAACAAAAAGTAATACACAAATGATGCATGCGATGGGGTCATGAGTGCTTTGGGAAAAGAACAGTCCAGCATGCAGTAGAAAGTAAGCATGCTGGGTATGGATTACAATTTTATGTAGAATAGAGAGTAGGTTTCATGGCATTCAAGCAAAACTTATGGAAAATAAGAGAATCAAGACATGTACTTGTGGATAAAAACATTCCAAGCAGTAGCAAGTGCCATGGCCAAGTGTTTACAAAATAGCAGTGCCCAGTGTGGCTAGAGTAGAGTAAATGTAGGGGAGCAGGGTAAAGTCAAGGAGGTATAGGAGTACACATTTAAGAAGAGCCTTGTAGGCAGTATATAGATTTAGGCCTTTATTCTTTTTTTTTTTAAAAAAATTTATTTATTTATTTATTTATTTATTTATTTATTTATTTATTTATTTATTATGTATACAATATTCTGTCTGTATCCTGCAGGCCAGAAGAGGGCACCAGACCTCATTACAGATGGTTGTGAGCCACCATGTGGTTGCTGGGAATTGAACTCAGGACCTTTGGAAGAGCAGGCAATGCTCAACCTCTGAGCCATATCTCCAGCCCTAGGCCTTTATTCTTTATTCAATGTGCCCACAATAATTAATGCTTACATAAGCTGAGATTGCCAGAAAGTAAGCAAAAGGTATGATGTTAAAATTATTTAAAACTGTGTTCAAAAGAGAACTGTAAAATGTTTTATATAACTGTACAACATGTCAACGAATATATGCACAGACCTAAAGAAGAAGCCTTTTCAAATCCCCACTAACAGACCCTCTCCCAGGTAGAAAGTCAAAATTGAAATGGGACACAATACATAAAAACACAAGTTGCACTGGGCAGTGGTGGCTCATGCTTTAATCCCAGCACTTCGGAGGCAGAGGCAGGTGGGTCTCCGTGAGTTTGAGGCAACCTTTGTCTACAAAATGAGTTCCAGGACACTGAGAGTTGTTACACAGGGAAATCTTGTCTCAAAAAAAAAAAAAAAAAAAAAAAAAAACCCAAAACCAAACCAAAATACAAGTTGCTGACATTCACCGCTACAAGATTATCTTTTTATCACACAGCACATTCAAGTCTAATGTGAGCAGCACAGTGCTACCGTTAAAGTAGAACTGTACTGGGTGTGGATCTGATGGTGTGTCTAATGAGATAACAGCCTCACATTTGCAGCTGTGGTTCTTCAGGGCGAACCATCACATCAGCTAGCATGGGGCAGAGACAAGTCTCTTACACCTCTTATCACTTGATTAGTGTCCAGCAGGGGTCCCACAAATACTATTGGGTATAGGTCCAAGGGTAACTTGTAGGAGTTGGTTCCCTCTCTCCATATGAATCCTGGGGCCTGTCAGCAGGCGTCTTCACCTGTTGAGTCATGCAGCTGGCCCTGTACTGATCTTTACAGCTCTTCCAGGGCACTGGCTACTCTTACATGAGTAGCAATGACAACTGTGTGCTCAGTTTATAGCTTGCTAAAATATGAGAGTAAATACAATTTCTCTTTTGAATAGCATTCCAAAAGAGCAATGTAGCCCTTTCTGGAGCACAGGAAATAGACAGATCTATTACTACCAGCCTTTTCCTTACAGTGCTATAGCCTACTGACAATCACACCAAAATGTAAAAGAAAAAGTACAAAAAAAGAAAAGATCACAAAACAGAGTAAGAGAAACTATTTTTAAGTATCTCAGAATAAAAGAGGGGCAAGATTATTGTGCAAAGAAACAACAGCTTTTTCAAAACACATTGAATGATTGTATACTAAACATTTTCTCTCGAGATTTTCTCTTCCTATCTGTGAGCATGAAATCTATCCACGACATAATCTCTAAGATGAATCCCCCCAAACCAATTTAAAAAGTATCCGCTCCCCCAAAGTCCCCAGACAAAAATCAATCACTCCAGATCGAGATAATTTTTTCTATTAATTTTAGTATCTTTTAAAATCTCTTTAAGTTCCCATTCACACCAGATGGCACATGTAAGAAAAATCTGACAACAGAACCTTCAAATTACAATGAAAATATTTTGAATTATATTTTAATTTTGTGCATAGAAATACATGTGAAATATTTGTTAGATATTCAGTTCATGCCCCCTGGGAACACATACTAACTTCCACTTCAGAAAAGACAATGTCTATTTATAATCCGTTTGCAGCATGCACTATTGAGGCCAACTAGGAAGGGTTTAAAGCTGTTTTTTTCAACAAGGCTCACAAGTCCTGAGGTTAAATACACATGAATTAAGGATGTTTAATCCAACTTAAGATACCATCTTTTCATATTTAAAGCAGTTTCCACTAAACAGGAAAAATACAAAATACATGAGCTACCCCTGAAAATAAAGTTTCTACAGGCTAATATAAACATTTAAAAAAATTACTTAGACTCACATTGTGTTTACTCTCATTTCTTATATGTACATTTTTACATTGTTAAAAGCAAAATATTTTGTGGAAAAGAACACCGCACAAATGAAAACCCTGTTTGTCATGCACTTAGAAATATTTAACAAAGCCATGCTGATATATATATAAAACTAGGGTGAACACAAGAAAGTATAAAGTATGGTACTGGTGCGTGTAAACACAGCACTAGGGTGCACACACAGAGAATAAACAGTTAAACAGCCTCTACCTGTTTTGTGTACTCCCTTTCAGATATTGTCCCCAGAGCTTTGGCCTCTGTTGCTGTCTAACTTGAATTCACAAAACTCAATGGCTCATGGTTTTCAAAGCTTAGGGCAACGTTAGCAGAACAAAGTCGCTTTCTCTCTCTCTCTCCCTCTCTTTTTGGTGGGTACAAGTATGGGGACCACAGGAACAGTTAAATTCATGGCATGGCTGGTCTACCACACAGTCGGGGGAATTCTTTAAATAGAGCCTGTCACTCTCTTGGCCCATCAATGGGATTTCCTCCCCGAACTGCTGATTCGTTCAGGTACACAACAGAGGAAATTTCAGTTAACCTTTGTTTCACCCCAGGGAAAAATCTGTCTGAAAGTATAAAATGAATAGATTAAAAAAAAAAAATAAGCTGCTCAGCCCCACGGCTGTTCTCTTAGTGCTCACTGCAGCTTAAGTTAAACAGCAAAAAGGGACAGCAGAGTGTTGCATTCCCAGTGGAAATTCAAGCATAATACAGGGTATCCAGTAGACCAGATTTTATTTTGATGACTAAACCAAACTAACTGTCCTTCCTGCTAAACAAATTTGAAATCTTCCTTCTGATAATCTTGTGAATCAGATTTTTCTTGTATTACTAAGTCACTAAACTGTTATAATGTGAGTGTCTCTAGCCAAAAACTGTATCCTCAATCTTCTTTGAGAGAGAGACTCTTAGGAATATTTTCAAATATAGCTAACTTGTTAAATTTGAGCAGTAACAGTGTGCCAGACAAGAAAAAGGAATCAAATAAATGAGAATCCTGTTGAACTCTCTCCTATTATCCCTTTCAAAATAAAAAAAAAAAAATCCAAGGGAGGAGGGTATGTGGAGTCCCTTTTCCCTGAGAGGCTGAAGTTGCTCTACAGATGTGAGAAATCATGGGGTGAAGGGTGAACACAGAGAAAACATAAGTTAAACTGCTTTTCCATGAGACTAAGATAATTTATATTATATACAATTAAAAACATGAGTATAAATGTTGAGATATGGTGGGTGCATATATATTGGATACCTACTTTTACCAAATTATTCCTGAACACAGTGAGGCAGAAAAGCTATGGTGCTGTCAATATCTTTTATATATTTAACATACTGTAATTACAATATATTAACTGTAAGCTAATGGGGGAAGCTCTCTAAATAAAAAACAAGACCAATGCCATTTTTATAACAATAACAAAAATAGGATTCAAGACATTTTTGCTTAAATTTTCTCATCTGTATATGAACATTTTCTATTTTTAGTCAGCATGCTTTACATTCATGGAATAACATAATAACTTTATGTCCACCTATAATGTGAATGGCTGAGTCAGAATAATTAGTTTCTTGAGTTTAGGAACCTCAAACCCTACCCAGTTCTATGAGACTGTGACTGTTGGAATCTGTTACCTCATTCTGCTATAGAACACTATCCCATGAATTTGTATTTTGGTACTAGTTATTCAACCTCTGTCAATCCAGCTTTATCCTTCTGGCTGCTGTTTCACTTACTCCTAAGGCAAACTTCTTTAGTTTGTACCTATGAGAAAACTCACAAAATCTGCCATTCTGTGCTAGGCTTATTTCACATAACACAATGGCCTGCATTTCCACCCATGTTGCTGCAAATGACCAGATTTCAATCTTTGTGACCAAATAATATTCTATAGTGTACACAGGACACATTTTCTTTATCCATTCAGCTGTCAATGTACATCTCACTGGTTTCCTTTGTCAATAAGGAGTGCTACAACAGAGCACAGCTACCAGTCTGACTACACACACACACACACACACGCACACACACGCACACACACACACATTACTCAACGATATCTCCAAGTAATAAAATTGTCAGATTATACTGTTAGCTTTTTTAATATGGAAAAGGACTATATAATTATAATCATTTATGACATTTCCATTCCCATCTGAGACTGTGCACAAACCCAGTGTGGTCCTACTGGAAGCTATATAAACTATAATCAGGGAAATTGCATCACTAAGTAAACTGAAAACAACATAGACAAATGTGCAACAAGTACACACTAAAGCACATTGCACAGCAAGGCAGCATTATCAGATGGGTGTGACTGCATAGAAGGAAAACACAGTGTCAGAGTTCACACTGGCACACACACAGTTATCTAAGGCAAAGAGGTGCCAAAGAAGAGTTCTGGATTATATAAACAAGAGCAGAAGATGCATGGGAATCCAGCAGAAGTACTGTACAAATAGACCTCTTCAGTCATGTACAAGAAATACACATTGTCAAGAATGAGTGTAACTATCTATGCTATGTCCTAAACTAAGGGTAGCTCCATGCTACACCTCCTAGGTTAAAATACAACCACTACTATATTTCCTAAGTGGACGATAAATGAAATGCCCCTTTCCCTTTCCTTTCTTTAAAGATACTGAGTTATATATGGCTCTTTAGCTTTACTACAAGATCTACTTTGGATTTTCCTGCTTTAAGACCCAAAGAAAGGGGCTGGAGAGATGGCTCAGTGGTTAAGAGCATTGCCTGCTCTTCCAAAGGTCCTGAGTTCAATTCCCGGCAACCACATGGTGGCTCACAACCATCTGTAATGAGGTCTGGCGCCCTCTTCTGGCTTGCAGACATACACACAGACAGAATATTGTATACATAATAAATAAATAAATATTTATAAAAAAAGAAAAAATTTTTAAAAAAAAAAAGACCCAAAGAAAATTATATCGAGGGTTTATTGGTGATTCTAAGTATATCTGTTTTTAACAGTTAAAGTGTGATGAGTGAATTTAACATACTAAAAGTTTTATAGCATCTGTTCAGAAAAGATTATATACTATACAAGTTATTCCAGTTACACAAAATCATTTTTCCCCAGTGTCATTTCAACTGAGAAGAGTTCTATTCTATTCTCCTGAGGTAGTTTATAGCAAGCAAGCTTTGATTTCAGCTTCTTATTTTCAATTTTTATTTTCTTCAACAGTAGTTATATGTTTCTCTTTCATTTCTGCCCATTTTCTTCTCCGGTTTTTCAGGATAACAGAGAAACATTAGTGACTCCTCTGACTCTTTATATAAGGCTAAACACTTTGGTAGTGCCCAGGACCCCTTACTTCTCCAAGTGCCTCTGAAACTACTCAGATTTGGAGTTATGGACTATGGTCACAGTGACAGCAGCAAGGCTGGTGACAGAGATACTGACTGGTGGGCACTTTAATTTTCTAAGGAACCTCTAACCCCTATGATGGCTATATACTAGTTTACAACAACACCAGCGTTTGTAAGCACTCTTGGTCTTTATATTAGATGCAATGATTTTCTAAAGAACAAGTCAAAAGTGAAGGCAACAAAAGTAACAGCATACAAATGAAATTCTCACAAGCTAAGAGGCTTCTGCTTAGGAAAAAAGATAAACAAGTAGAGACAAACAGCCAAATAAGAAAAGTATTTGCAAATTATTCATCTAGATAATTCTTCTAGACTAATACCCAGAACACATAATGAACTCCACAACTCAACAGCAAAACAATAGATAACATGACTTCATGTCTCTAATGATGAGGGAAATGCAAATCAAAACGATAAGGGAATGTCAGCTCATCCCAGTTAGAACAGCTATTATAAAAAGCCAAGGGTTCTAATTTTCTTCTTTTTGTCAGTGTTGGGGATTGAACCCAGGGTCTTATGCATGCTAGACGAGTACTCTAGCATGGATCATACCTCTAGCCTAGTTACAAAGGTAACTTTTAAAATTTTCTTTTGGGGGCAAAAATGAAATAAAACGTTATTTGCTACCAACCAGGGAAGTGCTCAGTTCCGATGCACTAAGTGCATTCATAACTGTCATGCAACTGAGACAGAAAAGAAAGCGGGATACAGGAATGGAAAGTAGTCCCTGACGGCCATTCCCTCTAGTTGCATTGCTTGCTAGATAAGAATAAGTTCCACATAACCAACAGACTGACAAATATTCTATAAAGCCTGTTACAGAAAGACAATAACCCCCCTTTGAAAGACAACCTGAACCAGAGTGTTAAACAGCTAATGAGGCCCAGTGAGATGGCTCAATGAGTGAAGGTACTTGCCACCAAGTCTGACCTTAGGGCCTGCATGATCGAAGAAGAGTCTTCTTCCTTTCATTCCACGGATGCATGCTACCACCACATCACACATGTATGCACGTGCACACGTTTGTGCATGCATATACAACACACACTCACAAACAGGTAATGTGTAGTTCCAAGATGAAATGTGTGTGATATCTGAGCTTAAGTTTGACTCTTCTCTACAAAACTGAACAATGGCCCTCATAAACAACCTTACAGTTTCATTTTCAGAAGGATTCTCTCCTTAAAAGAAATAAGTCATGCTGGGCAGAGGTGGTGCATGCCTTTAATCCCAGCACCTGGGAGGCAGAGGCAGGCAGATTTCTGTGAGTTCGTAGGCCAGTCCTGGTCTACAGACAGAGTGCCAGGACAGGCTCCAAAGCTACACAGGGAAATCCTGTCTCAAAAAACAAACAAACAAAACGAAAGAAATAAGCCAGTTCATTTTACTTAAAGTACTAAACTTATTTATCTTTGAACTTGGCTATAAATTATATACTTTAAACAGTCTAACTTCAAAAACCATATAAATCGGTATTACAAAGACACTTAAACTTGATTCTCTCAAGAAGCCCATCCACATTCCTTTGGTGTGTACTTTTACTTAATATATGGCAATTTTGCTTCATTCTGACTTATACCAAGAGTGTTTCCTGACCCCTAGCTTCACCTGAGCATTCTTTGGAAATAACTCTTTAAGCCACATACTGGGCAGTTGTGTCTCCTATTATCAATGATAACCATCAATGCCATTCATCTCTAGAACTTTCATCTTGAAAAACTGAAATTCTGTACTTAATAGTAGGAGAGCTTAGAGAGTATATATTCTTTTCTGCTGACCAGGCCTAAGGGTCCTGACAGTGAAGATGGTGCTGGTAACATCATTCTTTACACAGAAGGGAAGTGAGATGTTTCTGCCATAGCAGGCCAACCTGACTTAGGGAAAGAAGATGCCTTCAGGTTGGAATTTATTAAATATGTACCTGCTGAAGGTAGTGCTCATAGCATTTCTTCCCTTAGCACTTCTTAGTACTCAAAAGCATTCTCATGATTGGGTGTGTGGCTCAGGGGCAGAGTGCTTGTCTAGTATGTGTAGGACCCTGTGTTTGGTTTTCAGCAACACAAAACAAACAAAACACTTTATATTGTAAAAGAGCATGCCAAACAGTGAGAATTAAGCATGCTATTAAAAAATTAGACTAATTAAGCACAATTATTTGTGGTGAAGGATGTACTTACAGATACCTGGGAAGTATTTTCTGTTCATTTCCTAAAAATTTCCTTTTTGTACAAGCTAGGTATTTTATACAAAGGAGACACAGTTGTATAAAAATTTTAAAGAAATCTATTGTTCTTCTTAGAAACATAAAAATAACATCTGTTTTATCTGTATTGTGATTTATAATGGGAAAGCTTCTGAAATGAACAAATTAACAACACCTGTGAAGGATTGGATTTGATCGCAGCACCACAGAAACAAAAACACCAAAAATTCCCCACAAATATGATGGGAAAAAAAAACACAATAAAAAGTATCTAAGTTAGAACTTACATGAACTCACAGATGTAAGCAAAGATTTCATACTAAGACTGAATAAATGCTAATTTAATGATATGTAAGCCATATGACGTTCAAGTAGTTTAGAAGATCAAACTATAACAAATAAGGTGAACTGAAAACAGTTTCCAACGACACTGGGCACAGGACAAGGCTGTTGGGGTAGGGCCCACTTGTTCATCCCGGCCGCCCAGAACCAAAACAATCACACAGAAACTACATTAATTAAAACACTGCTTGGCCCATTAGCTAGAGCTTCTTATTGGCTAACTCTTACATCTTAATTTAGCCCATTTCTATTCATCTGTGTATCACCACGAGGTTGTGGCCTACCAGCAAAGTTTCTGTGCATTTATCTCCAGCGGCAGATGATGGCATCTCTCTAACTCTGCCTTCTTCCTCCCAGAATTCAGTTCCATCCCCCCCACACCTAAATTCTGCCCTACCAACAGGCCAAAGCAGGGAGGGAGAAAGGTGGGAGAAAGAAGATGAGATTAAGAGTGGAAATAATGGAGGACACTGGCATAAAGAGAGCACAAGAAAGGAGCTGCAGCACTACTCAGAAAGAGTCACAGAGAAATTTATTCTAGTGCTGGGTTCAGTCATAAATAGGAAATGCTGACTCCAAATAAGACGCAGCTTAAAGATGTTACAAATTAAAAGCTAATAACCTGTGCCTTTTATTTCTTTTTTTTTAATTAATTAATTAATTTATTGATTGAAGATTTCTGTCTCTTCCCCACCGCCGCCTCCCCTTTCCCTCCCCCAACCAAGTCCCCCTCCCTCGTCAGCCCAACCTGTGCCTTTTAAAATATGGATTAAGACAACATGGGAAAATGGACGTAAGACGAAGGACAGTTGTTTCTTTCATTCAATTTTTATGTAACAATAAATGGTGGAAACAAGACGGTGGTGGAGGCGCCTTACTAAGCGCCAATGACCTTTCATCTGAACACAGACAACTGCTGGCATTTCATCACTTTGCACTTTCTTTGTAAAACACTAGTACTTGTTGTTTTAGGAATTTTTAAAAAGTCTAAGACAATCTTTGACAGATTCTTGAATGTAGAATTCTGGGTTGACAGTTCCTTTCGGTCAGTCCCCCTATTTTCCCCTTTCTAAAGAACTTTGATAATCCCCTGCATTGTATCTTGTAAGGCTCAAACCATGTTTTCCTGCTGTGTTTTGGTGACAGAACATTTATATGTAATAAATTTTGCACAATTATTGCCAAATGAATGAATAATGGAAAAGGGAAAAATGAAAAATCAACAAACACCAGAAAGTTCCAAAGAGGTGGAGAGAGGAGGTGCTTTGGACCAGAGAGCTTAGCCATTTCTCATCCTAAGAAACCTCGCTTTCTTTTTGGAGGCAAAGAGATCTACCCTGGGTTTAGACTGTGATGCATTATGTATAGGGTTCAGAATTGCTCTAAACAACCACTTCTCATGTCTTGGATACTTTAGTCATGATTTTTATTATTCGAGGATCCCATATTGACTAAGATTTCTTTTCATCAGAGAAAATTTTACAATTTATTTCTCTGGGCAAATTAATTATGGTTTACTATTTTAGGCCACTTTCTAAATTCCTAGGATAATTATATGAGATTCTAATTTCCAAAACATTCATTTGCAAATAGCTCATGAATACTACCCAATTTCCCAAAAGGCAGTATGAAAATGAGCACCCTAAATGATGGGGGAGGCAATTAACATCACTGAGGGATTGCTAGGTGAATGGCTCTATAGCAAGGCTTTCTCTTGCCTAATCTTCTCAATTACTCCATGACATGGATATTATTACTATCTATTTACAGATAAGTAAAGAGAAGCTCAAAAGCTGGCCAAGGTCACACAGTAGGGTAAGTGTGAAACATGAAAATACTCAAACCCTTTTCAAAGACAGAAATCAGTACACTTCTCATCTTGTATTTTAATTTACTTTTATTAGCATATATTAAGTTGTATAAAAAATGGATTTCACTGACATGTTTACAATGTACTTTGATTATTGTTACCATCTTTCACACATTGCCCTCTGTTGACCAGTCTATCAATATCCTTCACCTTCCCAAATAGTCCTTTATCTATTTTCATAGTTTCAACAACACTGAAGTTAAGTAGCTATAATTTATTTTCATCAAAGAAAACAAAACAAATGCCATTAAGACTGAAAAAAGCAAGCTTCAGAGTGGGAGGAGATCTTTATCTTTATCGACATATAATGCTCATGTCAAGAACACTTGAGTCATCCATACAAGTTAGTAAGATAAATATAAAACTGCTAAGCTCAGGTCCTTAAGAAAAATACTGATGTGACCTACAAAAATATAAATGGTACTTGACTTCCTTTAGTTATCTGGCAAATGAATATTAAAGCCATAGTAAAACACTGCTGCCCATCTACCAAAACATAACTAAGAACATTACCTAGACCAAGTGTTGGCAAGGATGCAAATAATGGGAACTCTGTACACTGTGTATGCTACAAATTGGCACAAACGCTTTGGAGAAAGCATTGTCATGGTAGATTAAAATGGAGGATTGGCATGAAAAGCAATTCTACTCCTTAGTGTGCATCTAAAAGCACAAAACATGCATGTTAAGTTTCCTTTCCACTAGCAAAGGAAAACGTCCAATTATAGAAATATGAAAAAACTGTACAGTCATAGAATGATAGATTCTCACAGGAACAAAGCAAACAAAAGACTGTATAATATTTTATATAAAAACAGACAACTTTGAAACTATCTATTCTATTTAGATTCTATTAGTAATAAATATATACATTAGGTTAGGAAGATGGTTCATTGGGTAAAGTGCTTTCCATTCAAGTGTGAGCATCAGAGTTCAGACCCCAGCACCCACGTAAAAAGCTGTGCAGGTGTGCTGGTCTTCTGGAATCACAACATTCAGGAGGCACTGATGTGGAGTCTCTGAGGTAAGTTACCTAGCTAGAGTAGCTAGAATTAACAAGTTCTGAATTCTTTGAGAGATCCTGCCTCAATAAATAGAGAGAGAGAGTTTGGTGGATGCTCTGGAATATTTATACACTGTATAAGCATATATTGCTGTAAAGATCTGAACAGCCACCAATAACTAGGCAGGAGGTATAGGCAGGACTTTTGGGCATAGAAGTAGGTGGCGATATTAAGAGATAGAAAGAAATCAATTAGGCATGGAGGGAGATAGATATAGAGAATGAAAGGCTAAAAGCCACATAGTAAAACAGATGAATAAAAACAAGTTAATTTAAGTTATAAGAGCCAGTGGGACAAGCCTAGATTAAGGCCGTGTTCTGAATAGCAAACCCTGGGTCTCTTGGCTTAGGCAGTATGGGGGGGGGGGCACAGAGGCATGGCTCTTTTAAGATGTTCTACTGTGCAACTAAGCACCTGAGCAGCTGGCACAGGGTACAAATGCCTGTCACAAGAAGACAAAACATTCCCAGAGCTGGGGTGAGTAAATGGAGCTCCAAAGTCAGTACCAGCTGTCATGAGGCTAGGCTCTAAAGAAACAGCGGGTAGGTGGAGCCAGTTGCTGGTGTACCACTTGCTAAGCAGAATTGCACACAGCACAAGTGGTCAGAGGAGGTTGCACAGGAATAGAAAGTAAGATTAAGATCAAATAAAATCTCTGAACAGATATAATATGCTTAAAAATGTGCTTAGATGCTAAAGAAGTAAAAAATAAGGATATAGATGATCATAGAAAAAATAGTTAAAAATAAAAAGTCTTTAAAAAATAAAGTAATATAAAAAGAATAAGCCGGATAAAGATGGAAAATACACAGCATGTCTGGATCCTGTATGGTACTTTGCTGACTTTGAATTTGTAAAACGCTAATGCACAAAAAACAATGGTTGCTGAGAGACTATGGAAACTGCTAAGTCAAACCAACCTATATTTCAGAAATGTCTTAACTTCAAAATGGAAGCCAGAAAATAAGTTGTATTGGGGAAGAGGTTACGTCTTTGTTTCCACAGGAAAACAAAAAGTTACGATAAAGACCAGATTTGATTGGGGGATACCTCCTGAAAATCTTGGCTACAGACATGAAGAAAGAAACTGAGAAAGACGATAGGATGGGTGACGTATATGCTGATCTCTCTGCTACAAACACAGCTCTGAGAATGGATGAGACATGATAAATCTTGTTGGTACAGAGTCCTCATGACTTACTATTATATGCCATCCTTTCATATGGCATGGATAGAGGTTAGGATTTATCGTTCAAAAAAAGTATAAAGTTGGCAGATGTCTTTTACCTATTCAAACATAAAACAAACAAAATTCGCTTTAGCTGACTTGTGCACACCACACATTCCATACTTGTGTTAATACAGATGTATGTTACCTTTAGAAGTTTGTGTGTATTCAGAACAAAAGGACCAAAATATCAATAAAGACATGTTGCCTAGTGATCCAACCTCTCAAATTTGTCTCTGTTGCAGTTTCCTCAAAATTCTGCATCTAAAACAACTTCAGAGTTGCTAGCTGAGATGGTCTAGCCTCACAGACTCTTCAGCCTAGACTTCAGATAAGCTCTACACTTTCCCATCACACAGAGACTAAACAAAAAATACAGCTAACTCTCCAAGGACTTTACCATTATCTCAATTTTCTCATTGTCCCTTAAAGATGTCATTTCCCCCAGACAAAAAGAAGCAGACTAGAGAATACAATACCCACACTCCTAAGAGGTGGGGTGGGTAGTTTTTTTTTGTCATTTGGAGAGTTATGAATGCTTGTCATTGTTTAGGGTGATTCGTTATAATTTGTTACTAGTCATGGTCAGAAAAAAAAAACTAAACAAAAAGGGTTGAGCTCAGAAATCTCTTTCTGAAAAGAAACAAAAGGGAGAATATAGAATTGATAGGATAAGAGGGTAGAGTGTTGAATATACTTTTAAACTAAATAAAAACCATTAATCTTAAAAATTTTACATTGGGATGAAGTTTTATATACTGATATGAATTTAAGGTTATTTGTATTATACTGTATATATTATTCTACTCTTGTTTAAGACATTGTACCTATGCAGTTCATTTAAAAAGGTAATGTAAAGTTTTAGTCCTTGAAAGCTATTAAGGATAATAAAGAAAGACAGGTAAGTAGTCATCTATTACAATCAAACCTATAGTCATGTTATGCATGTTTTTAAGGTTAAACAGAGATATGATTTAGACAGATGGTCTTCAAAGACCTACAGACCATGGCATTTAAAATGTTTTAATAACATAAGGCTTTTCATGACAATGAGATATGTCTGCTCCTAGCAGTACCATTTTACTTCAAAAAAGGATAATGGGTATCAAAGAAATTCCATATGTAGTTTATTTTCAATGTGGCAAAGCTACCCACTTGGGCAAGAAACTGCCCTTGCCTTGACTGCTGACAGTATGCTGTACAAACTGGATAAGCAGGACACAAAAGAAAGTAAATACCTAACTTTACCAAGACAAGGTATAATAGTCCTTTAAAATTCCTGCTTTACAGAAAAGTTTGTCAGATATTCTAAGCCTGTAGGCTGAAGATGGATGCTCCAATGTTGCAGAGGAACACTGGGTGACTGGCCAGGCAGTCAGTTGTCTCTGTCGTTTCTATAGTTTTGGAAGCTGTTTGTTCTACACTTGCTGTTTACTCAGTTAATATATCCTTCTTGGGTCTCTGATGGAATTAAAGACAAGATATAGTATTCCTTGTTACCAAATTCTGAAAAGAAATTTACATGAGAGATGTAAGTTTATATGGTTGAGAAACATTAAATTTAAATTGTTTACTTAAGAAAATGTTTTGAGATCTAAAATGATAGTTTTGGAATGGCAATACAAGTTATGATAGAAAATGGTTTAGATATAAAATTATAAATTCATCGAGATAAGATAGATAATAAAGTAATTTTCCTAATAGGGCAAATATAAATGGACTGGGCGTTGTGGATGTAATTCTTTGCCTGATAATTGTTCTTTTCGATACAGTTTTACTATGTTAGCATTAAAAACTTTACTTTTTATTTAGTTAAAAGGGGAAATGTTGTAGGATATTTATATGCTCTGTGAAGATATATGGCTGTGATGAGTTTAATAAACAGCTAGGCTGGGGGTCTGGGCAGAGAGAGGAAGTAGATGGAGATAATCATGAGGCAGAGAGACCCCAATAAGACATGGAGGGAGTCAGAATACAGAATGAAAGAAAGGTAAAAAGCCACACAATAAATTGTAGAAAACAGGTTAAGTTATAAGAGCTAGTGTGACAAGTCTAAGCTAAGGCCGAGTTTTCATAATTAATAGTAAGTCTCCATGTTGCCTATTTGTGAGCTGGCGGCCCAAAGAAAAATCCGATTCAGATGGAAACCTGATGTCAACTTTTGGCCTCCATCCTCCTGTATACTTGTGGACCCCCACCATACACATATACACATTCAAAGTTATACATGAAGACATCATTTAGAAATTGCTTTATAGTTTAAAGTTACATTAATATAAATATATGAAGTTGACAGCTGTTTTATTACATAACAAGACATATACATTACAACATTTACAACCAAAAGACTGCATACAATGCCATAGGGAAATGGGTCAGTGGGACAAAGTGTTTTTTTTTTTTTTTTTTTGTGCAAACCTGATTACTTAAGGTCAGATCCTCAGAATTTAAGGAGAAGTTGAATGCAGTAGCCTCAGTACTCTGCAATTCAGCATGTGCCTATGGGGAGACGAGGTGTGGAGACAGGACAATGTCCTAAAACTTGAAGGCCAGCTAGCCTAGCTCATGAAGAGGTCCTGTCTCAAACAAGGTAGAAACCTACACAAAAGGTTGTTCTATAAATTCTTCCACAGACTCTGTTACACACACATACATACAATAAACTAACATTTTTTGTTAAGAAAAAAAGACAAAACAGGAAAAAACATTGAGTAGGTGGGAAATATATGAATACAAACTCCTATTAGTTCCTATCATTGAGTGATTCTGAGGATTATCCTGGAACTTAATAATTCTAATATGTATGTAAATATAACAAAGGCAGGAATTGCAATCAGCAAGTTTTTATTAAAGCATGGGTAGTAAACATTTTAGACTGGTTCTGCCACTGTGTAGTGAAAGTACTCACAGACAGTACACACAACTGGGTGTAGTTATCTTGTGAAAGTTTTACTAACAAAAACAGGAATACCTGCCTATTAGCCATGCTCTACCAAGCTTTGCTCTACAGAAACACTAATATGTGAACACCAAGAGACATGTACAAAGAAGCTTTGTTTATAACTGCAAAACTTTCTAATAATCTAAAAATCTACTAATGAAAGAATGGATTCACTGACAGAAGGGTCGTACAATAAGAATGCATTGAGACATTAGTGAGTTCACTGTGGTGCGAATATAATGGAGTGTACTTATTCAAACACAGGTTATATAGGCCATTTTGCCTTCTCATGATGGGAATGAGATAGCAGTTGGATATACAGCCCTCCTCCCCAGACACACACACGACTGTTTTATAGCAACGTAAGAGGAATGAATCTAGGGCTAGCCAGATGACTCAGTAGGTAAAGGTGCTGATGCCATATCTGATAACCTAAGCTCAATCCCTGGAAATATACCAGTTTCCCCCTGACCTCCATATATATTTTTGAGGCACATGTGTGCCCACACACACACACCAAACACAACTAAACTAGGACTAGGAATGTGGTAATGTGCTAGTCCACTATGCACAAAGTCCAGGGTTTGGTCCCCTGCATCAAATGAACTATGTATGTTGGCCCACTTCTGTAGTTCCAACACTTGTGAGGTGGAGGCAGGAGGATCAGAAGTTCAGTATCACTCTTGGCTATATAGTGCTAGATACCAGATACCAGCGTGGCCTGAAACAGATCCCACACCTCAAGGAAAAAAAAAAAAAAAAGAAAAAGAAACCACAGTTACTACTATTAACCTGAATGAGGTTAAACTGGATGCAGACTGAAGAAAACTTGAGAAGACTGCTTACAAGGTGGTGGCAATTTAGATAATGTTTGAAAATATGCAAAATAATACATGCTTAAGTGTCTAGTAAAGAAAATAATCTGTTGGAGTAAAGATAAATATATTTTTGAATATTTTGAGATGTTAAAATAGCATCAAGGAAGTGATTTCCACAACTGTCAGAGCACTGGCAGGGTCAGGGAGAAGGATGGAATCTGTGGTATGGAAGGCATGTGTTCCAGGGGTACTTTCAAGGCCTCAGTTGTTGGCTTCAGTGATGGTTACAGGGCTGTTCACAACTTTCCTTACATATATATTTCAAGTAATTTTTGAACATTCATGATAGTGACATTTATAGAAAAGATAAATACAAAAGTTACACAATTTACAAGGGAAGACTAAGTGACTAAGAAAGGAAAAGTATAAACCCTATTTATTAGTCAAAACACCAGACTCTGTAGATCCTTATCAAAGTCAAGGGGATAAATCATGGAAACAAATCTAATAAATCTTGAAATTTTGGTTTCCTATTCCTAGAACTTCTGATACAAAGATTTATTTTCCCTTGCATGTTTTCCATAGAGAGCCCATGCTTACTCTTCACTGTTTTGGAAAATCTCAAACATATAAAAACAGAGAAAATGGTAAAAAGAATTTCCACAGATCTAGCTTCGCTAACAATCTTACCACATCCATTATTCCTATAGATGTTCCCTAGAGCTATACTATTACATCATCTGTAAAAAATGCAGTGTTATCCCAAATAGTTAAAATTCTTTTGGATGTAAGTAACCATGTTATCTAAATCATGTTTTTTATTTATTTTAAAATTAAATTCTAACAATCAGTTGATATATATCCATATTGAAAGGTCTCTAATTGCCTCACAAATATATAGCTTATAAAATTGCAAAAGTTCCACTGTGATTAAACTAGTATTTATGTCTTCGAATTTATGGATTTTCTTTTTCCATATTTCTCTTCAAACTACTCCCCCCCCCCGTTCTTTGAAATAATTTGTTAAAGAGATATTTTTATCACATTCTGGATTTTGCTGATCATATTTTTATAGTGAATTTCTTAGAAACCAAGGAAATCGAGACACGACTATATTTAGATCTGAGTTTTACTCTTTGAAGAGCCATGCTGTATAGGTTACCCCTTTCTGGCCAAGCTAGCAGTCACTGGTGACCTTTCACTTGTTATTTCATTAAGAGTTATAAAATGTTGTGATAAAAATTATTCTTTGTTTATGCTTTAGCTTCCATCCTCCCTTGAAGAGAAATGTTCTGATTTAAGGAAACTAATATCTGATGGGGAAGTTCAGCTAATCACATTTGGTTAGGGTGTGGCCGCCTGGGGCCAGGGAAGAAAGCACTGGAAATCCAGGTGCTCTCTGTCTTCTCTGCCCCGCCTGGTGTTTGCTGGACCCTGTCGTGTGAGTTTCCCCATTTTCCAATTATTAAACTAGATCTATTGTATTGAGCTGGTCTGGTTAATTCTAGCTTACGGGTCAACTACGCCCATCAAATATCTCCTTGCTATGTTCCCTAAGATTGACACTGTAGCTGAAGATATCTTCTATTCAAGCCACCCAGTGTTATCTCTGCTTCTTTGGAACCAAGTAGAAATGAAGACAGCTCCTCTCTCAATGAACTGTTTTTAGTGGTGTCTCCTTAGAAAGGAGGTGGGGAAGAAAATGTCTTACATTTTTTATATTTATTTATTTACTTATTATGTATACAATATTCTGTTTGTGTGTATGTCTACAGGCCAGAAGAGGGCACCAGACCTCATTTCAGATGGTTGTGAGCCACCCTGTGGTTGCTGGGAATTGAACTCAGGACCTTTGGAAGGGCAGTCAGTGCTCTTAACCACTGAGCCATCTCTCCAGCCCCAATGTCTTACATTTTTAAGCAAGTAAAATTATTTAAGAGGTTTCTTTTAGAGCTGACACTTTATAAGTATGCAGTGTGTCCAAAGTAATCTAATGAAGACGTCAGGAATTTTGATGATTCTGGCAACACAAAACAGATAAATGGTGGGATTTGTTTTCAAGGTCTGTCTTGGTTCTATCACTGTGGAGAGACACCATGGCCATGACAATTTTTATAAAATATTTAATTGGGGACTTGCTTTCAGAGGGTTAGTCCATAACCATCATGACAAGGAGCATGGTGGAAGTGAAGGTAGCCAAGAGCTCCCTGTACGGATCCAGAGGCAGCAGGAAGATAGAGACTCTGGGCCTGGGCTTTTGAAACCCCACAGACCACCCACAGTGACACAATTCCTCAAACAGGCCTTGTCGAATCCCTATCAAGTAGTACCACACCCTGATGCCTAAGCATCCAAATATATATGAGCCTATGGGGGTCATTCTAATTCAAACCACCACAAGGTTCAATCTTAAAATTTTAATAACAGTGCTCACCTTCCTAGACATGGACGGAGGGGGGAGGACCTTGGACTTTCCACAGGGCAGGGAACCCTGACTGCTCTTTGGATTGGAGAGGGAGGGGGAGAGGAGTGGGGGGAGGGGGAGAAGGGTGGGAGGAGGGGGAGGGAAATGGGAGGCTGGGAGGAGGCGGAAACTTTTTTTTCTTTTCCTTTTCTCAAAAAAAAAGTTTATAGTTCTCTAGAAATTTTAAAATTTCCAATCTCACATTTAGGATTACATGTATTTCTTTTATGTGTTGCTGTTATTAAAATTTTAAGATTGAACCTTGTGGTGGTTTGAATTAGAATGGCCGCTGTAGGCTCATATATTTGGATGCTTAATATTTCAAAGGAGCAAAATAAGCCACCAAATTCATCATAGTTTGAATATCATACCGAGAAATGCTGACGATTAACAAACCCTGTGAGTCAGATCCCAAAGCCTTCTGAGAGTGTATACGAGTGGGTAAATCAAGTATAGCAGCTCTATGAACTGCATTATGACAACTGCTCCATCTTAGTGTTTTCCGAATTTATCTTCAAGAATTCAGTATGCAAAGTTGTGCACTTTAGTATGCAGTTCAGTGTTAGAGCACCTGTCTACGAGATCCTAGATCCTGGATTTGATCCCCAGCACCATGATGGGGGTGGGAGGTGGGGGAGAAAATACAAAAGTGCTAGCTTACAAAAAGCACCTGGAAGACATTTTTAAAATTTTATCAAGCAAAACACCACAGCAAGGGTCACGGAGTCTGCTATGGACTGCTTTTACTCCAATATATTGGCTTCCTCTGTTGATGACTGTTTTCCAAGTCATTCAGTTTAGCAACCTACTATGTTAGTAGTTTTAGCTTTCACAGCCTGCCTGAGATGGTTCTCTCTTTAACCATCTGGGCCACATCATCACTTCTTGGGACCTAAATAGTGTGGTAGAATCTTCCCAAATATAGCAAAGACAATTTACATGAAAACATTTGTATTTGGTTGACCTGTTAGTTTCCTTGGTCAACTACAGAAGTGCAGTGTTATTAACCTCTACGTTCGAGACAGGGTGGGGATGGTGTCAGTGCTCTTCTGTTTCTCTGCTTTATACCAGGATGCTGAAATTACAGTTCCTTTTCTTCTCAAATCTGACCTTAAAAAATGTAGAGGAAATTTTTTGAATAAAAAAAAAAATCAGTGTGTAGGGATTTGGAGAGGGAATGAGGAAGAAGAAACATCAGAGATCATAAAGAGAGATTTGATTTGAGGGTATAAACAAACAGTAAAATACAGAGACTGAATCTAACCTGAGAATGAGTACTATAGCATAGATAGGCAAAACAGTCAGGGCAGATCATCATGGGCTCCAATTCTAGGGTAAATAGGTTATACTAATTTTACAGGCAATGGGACAGTCTTTAAAAAAAAAAAAAAAGCAAAATCCCAACAGCGACACGACTAGGTCAGATGTATGGGGATGTGAAAAGAGACACAAAGTAAATCTTATTATTCTAAATAAAAAGGCAAGGGGTTAACAGCGGGGAATGGCAGGTTCTTCACCCTTTTTAGAGACACCACCAGAACACCATTTCAATCAAACTCATTTTTTACTTTTTCTTAATTAAGAATTTTTTAATGCAATCTTTTCTCATTTTACATAGCTATCCCTATTTCCACTCCCTCCCCTCCTCAAACCCATTTAAAATTAGAAACCTGGCTAGAAATAACTAATGCTTTGGGCTGACTGGACTGGACATGCTGGGGTCCAGAAGGGAACTCTCTTCATGATCTTTAAGTAGGCCTCCTATTTACAATTCTAGAAATAAAATATCTTAGTCCTATTAGTATGACTGACACTGGCCTATCAGCCTACTTTTGTTTTTTATTTGAAGAAATGAAGACAAGTATAAGAGGACTCATCCCCATGCGGGGGGGGGGGGGAGTCACGTGATTCTTGTTCCTGCCTGCTGAAAGGCTCCCATCTCAAGAGTATTATTATCTAGGAAGAGATTCCTAATTGCTAAATGGATAGCTGCAGTTCTTTACCAGGAGGAAGAACATCTGTTTTTCTCCTGATGGGATACAGGTTTCCTAGGTAACCCCGCACGATCAGAACAGTCTGGTCTTATGCTTCAAAGATGTGGCTTTAAGCATATCTTTTCAAGGAAAATTTCTTCCTCCCAAAAAGATTCAAGTCTAACTGCCCTGGGGAGGCCTGAGGAAAACAGCATAGAGCATGATGAGACCAAACTGAAGTTTTTGGTGCTACCCCTGCATTTATGAGGAAATGTATCCAGAAATATCAGATAAGAAAACTGGTGAAATAAATACTGATATATGAAATTACAGACTTTCCTATTCTTCCTATTCTTCATATTGAAATAAGCCAGGAAGGCATGATTTAATGAGGAAAATAGAACTATTTGCATCATGTTATGGTGCACACACACCCCAGAGCAGAGGGAGCATGAAGTTACACAACTCCCCACACTCTACCAAAACTGGTAAGTTGAAAATATTCACCAATATATAAGAAAAACAGTCACATTATTGTTAAAAGTCAGGTCTTCCATGAAGTCTGACCTAATACTGGTTTAAAAGAATTAAGAGCATTTTAATTTGTAAGTAATATCATTTTATATTGTATACTTTATAATAGTTTAAAATGTTTTTAGCAATAATTTTGATGAAAATTTCACAAGTATCCAGTATGAGAATTAGCATTATTTCCATTTCCTACAAAATGGGAATTGTTTTCACTATATTTCCATATTAACTAGGAAGTGGCACAGGAGGGGCCCAAATGGTATTAAAACACTTCATTACTTTCATCACCAATGGCACAGATCTTTTTGGATGGCCAAGTTGAAATCAGGGCTTTGCTATGCATATACCTCTAGACAAAACCAGACTGCCAGCGAGGGTGAAGGGCACTGCTTGGTTCCTGCTGTGCACAGCTCCTTCTCACAGTTTTAATGTGTATTTTTGAAGTTTTCTAAGTGTGATTTTGCTTCACAAATAATTCTTAAGTATTGATTATGCCCTTTAAACTTCTTCTGTGGATTTTCTGTTTTAAGCTGAAACTGAGAAAAATTCTATACAATTCGGAGGGTGGGCGCGGACCCAGAGAGCCTAATTAGTCCTTCATCCAGTCTTCTTCCAATACAACTCGCCAAGCAGGGGCAAGGAGACAGCTCAGCAGGTAGAGTCTCTGTGTGTAGAAAGGGAGAACTCACACCCACCGTCTGTCCTCTGACTGCCACATGTGTGCACACACAAGTGCCTAATAAAATTTTTTTTCCCAAGTAAAAATTAATCACACAAAACTGCCTGAAAACAAAATACCCAAGGAAAGGTCTGAAGTTCTCTTTGTGTCAACAGAAAGGATTGTAACGGATGAGACAGGTTGAATTATTAAAATGTATATGAACTTTGGAAATTAAGTATGTCATAAAAAGGGTTTTTTACAATTTGTAAGAGACATATTAACCAATGGCAAACTGAATTTTACTGAAAAAATACAATAAAACTATTAGTTTCTATTTTTATTTATTTATTTATTTTTATTTTTTTAAAATAAATCTTTTTTAATATTTATTTATTTATTTATTATGCATACAATATTCTGTCTGTGTGCATGCCTGCAGGCCAGAAGAGGGCACCAGACCTCTTTACAGATGGTTGTGAGCCACCATGTGGTTGCTGGGAATTGAACTCAGGACCTTTGGAAGAACAGGCAATGCTCTTAACCACTGAGCCATCTCTCCAGCCCCCTAATTTCTATTTTTTTAAAACATGAAAACAAATTATAAAGATTTCTTAGTAAGTAAAAAAAGGAGGGATAATCTGCTATCTTCGATAAGGAAGTAAAATTCTAAAATGAATTCTTATTGGTATTGTGGTATTGTTTTATTAAATATGGTAATTGAATATGGCATTAAACATGGTAATCTCATAGGTCCATAAAGCCAGAGTATAAAAATAAGCTAAAGATGTGCTTATGAGAAATAAGACAATTAATCTAGAATAAAAAATCCAGAAGATCTAGTTTTAAGAAGAATCACTACTCAACTCATATGAATCATGAAACTGAAACTTTTATGCCCATCTTTTAAGCAAATATGTAAAAAAATTTTTTTAAGAAAACATGTGAGAATATCTTCTAAGAAAAGAACACCATGGGGAATCCACCTACCTAATACAGTCTTTTGGAAAATCTTCTAGATTCTAGACATACTAAGGAATGAACCTTAAGAAGTGTGGTGTGTAAGGCTAAAGCAATGGGCAAAATTCTCAGTTGCAAGGAATGATAAGTGCATGTGCAAGAGAAAAGACCATTTTTTTCTGTCAACGTCTTTATAAAGGGGCGACAAGGAGCCAAAGTTAAGTTTTATACTAGAATCATAAAAGAGACTAATGTTGGTATTAAATTAAAACATCTATCAATTTGGTCATAGGTCTGATTTTCTTTAGGTTCCACTGGGAGTTCTATATGGCACAGATGACCAGGAGAGGGCAGCTCACCACTACAGCTGTAAGAGAAAGAACTTTTAAAAGGGACTCTTTGCTATCAAGGGGATATTCTACTTATATTGAATCAATGAGGAAGATATTGCCACTAAAAGTCCTAAGTTTCAGACAAAACAATAATAGCACAAGTCATTTCAACATCCAGCAAATAAGAAATTCTTCTGATATGTAAAATTGGAACTCATAAAATGACGCTCTCCTTTGCCAAATGTAAATACAAGAGCTAGCAATTATAGTCATTATGGCAAATAATATATACTTACTATCTTTTCTTACTATAGTTCTCTTTTTGAAAATAAATTTTAACAGTTTATATAAATTTTCACTTATCTAATCTCCTTAACAAAATTAATTCAGCATAAAAAAATGAATGCGATCAAGCACAGACTATCACATACCAGAGGTTTAGTGGGAATGGGGACAAAGCCTTCTTTTATGGATACATTTAAAAGCTCAATACTGCTCTTGAATTTCACAGATTCTATTTATAACCAATGCTGTTACTATAATCTTAATCTTTCCACTGTCAAAACAATAATCAAATAGATCAGCTGTGTCCTTATCCAGACCACACCTTCCTTACACCAGGAGATAGGCTACTACTCAATTTGGTAACTTCTTTTCTTTTTGAGACAAGGCTTGCGGAGATCCAGCTACCCTGGGACTTGTAGTCTTCCTACTCTACCTTAGAACGCTGAAGTTACACCTGTGCGCTGTCATACTTGGCCAGGCTAGCCATTTGAATGTAACTCTCATAACAAAGCAACCAGAAGCAAAGCTAGGGCTGTAAGTCTCTCAATGTTTATCTTCATCAGTGTGCTATGAAGCACTGTACTGTGTACTGCTAATTAATGCTTACCTTAAATAAAATTACAACAAAATACCATGAAAACAAAACCAATAATGATTAAATATAGTTAAAAGGTTATTGTTTAACTATATAAAACCTAGTTACTGCTTAAATACAGATTTTTATTTCCTTGTGAGGTTTTAATTTGAGGCATGAGGCAGTATTTCTAAATCTTTTTCATGCCATAGGGTTCAAACAAATGAGTTTGAATAACACATTAGGATAAACTGATGAGGACATTCCAGTCAGAGACAACCAAATCAGAAGCCCAGGAAGCTCAAGGGCCTACCAGGCAACCCTGAGAGGATAAAAGCAGACCCTACCTTGATCACCTGAGGCACTAGTTATCAGATTCTGGTGTATATCTCTTTCCAAGTGTAATGGGACAATAGAAGAATGAAAGCAATGGTTGCAATCCTACTTCAGTGATGATATCATTTCACAATGCTGAATGTGGTCTCCAGAGGTCTGAGGAAGAGGAAAGAGGTAGTGGCTGGCTGCTTTGCTTTTCTGACCTTCAGGTTAAACCCCAACATCTGTCTTGGGTTTTCATTATTCATACCACAGGGAGCAGAGCAGTGGCCCAGTGTAAAACAGGGCCTATGTAGCCATGTCTTCTTTGCCTTTGTATAGACCCGCTGCTTCAAACTCAATGCATATTAACAAGGAAAAACTGCATTCAATAAGAGAAACTTCATCTAAAAAAATGTTGAGAGTAAAAAAAAGAAAAAAACAATGACTATTAGGCATATATCTTGGCTTCAGTCTTTAAAATTCTTTCTGACAAAGGCACAAGATTAAGGAGGGAAGGGACAATATCAGCAACAGGTAAAGCTTTGGTAACTAGGACTGAGGACCAGCACACTAATGAATATAGTAAAAACAGACACAAGTTATAGCTCAACAATAATTATAATAATCCACGGTTCTCCCCTTTCCCCGCCAACCATAAAAGGTAAGAGATAATGCAACCCAACACAAACTTTAAGGATAAATAACAATACACAACAAAATGAGGCAAGAGTATTTTAAGAAATTTGAGTTCTCTATCAAAGGCCTGTCTTTTAGAACTTCAGCTTGACTGAACATTATATAGTGCTAGGGGCTTCAGCATCCATAAAGCCCTTTACATCCATAAAGCATGTACACTTTATTCTGATGAACAAGCTGGTGGAGTCAGCTTACTGGGCATGAAACTTGAGCATTATACAGGATTTCCTTCTAGTAGGGGATTTTGCTGGATACAATGCTTTGCTGCTGGTCCTGAGTTCAAGTCCCAGCAACCACATGATGGCTCACAACCATCTGTAATGAGATCTGGTGCCCTCTTCTGGCCTGAAAGCATACACACAGACAGAATATTGTATACATAATAAATAAATTTTAAAAAAAGGTAGAATTAAACCTGGAAATATAGTTTTGACTATATAGCCGAGGCTGGCCTTGAACGATTAATACTCCAGCAATGGCATCCTGAGCTTTGGGATTTCAGGAGTCTAACACCACAATCAACTTTTACATTTTTTAAAAAATTGTTTATCAAGAAAGTTAGGATTTTTTTTAGGACAATATTGAAAAATAAAGAGCACAATGACTATTTCTAGTGGTCTCATCAGCACTGCTTTTGTCGACATAGTAAGAAGGCCAATTCCTTTAGTATCATTGCGAAAACAGATTTGAACATGAAGAAACAAACTCAAGACTACCAAAGACTCTCAGACTAAACTCTGAGGATCACTACTTTAGGCTCCTGGGTAAAGATATAAAGTTGGCCGATACTTGTCATGTGTTTTTGACAATTTGGAAAAAAAAATCCCAAACCTATGAGAGTTTCTAAAAATTTTGCTGACTTATCAATCTGAAAGGAATGCTGTACAGGTGTTTGGAATTTTCACAGTAAATCTAGTCAGTTACGAATGACATCTGATTATAAGCTTTATTAGAAAGTCATCTCTGGGAGTAAAGGGAAAGAGACAGCTCAGTGGTTAAGAGTACATACTGTTCTTGGAGCGGACCTGAGTTCTACTGCTAGCACCTATATCAGTAGCTCACAACTGCCTGTTACTCAGCTCCAGGGAATCTGCTATCCCCTGAATTCCTCTACCACCCCCCGTCAGGCAAAAAGTATGCATATAGTACACAAACATAAATGTAGGCCAAACACAAGGTAAAAAAATTTTTTTTAAAGCCACTGTTAGCATTGATCTCAACAGGTCAATTTTAAATATCTGTTGGAAGAAAATATGTGTTACATGGAGGAAAAGAACAGTAAGAAAAAATGATATTCAGGAATTTAGAGATTTAAAAAGACCTTACTACTATTAAGAATTTAACTGACAACTAGATGGTAAGACCTTACTGCTGAAGATACCACAGGTTTTTGTTACAGGAGACAGAGAACTCAAGCTGGAACTTACTCTGGACACCTCCTCTCAGCTAGCTCTCATAGTGCTGCTATGCAGGCTATGCCATAGAGTCGTACGCAGTGCTGAACTGGGCACGCTAAAAACACCAACTGGCCAGACAAGATTTGCATACTGACGTAATAGTGGCACGACAGTCATGGAAATATAACCAACTGCTTTCTGGTTGAATTGAGGCTTGCTCCACGGAAAGAAAATAATGCCTGGTATTGTAAATCTGATCAAAAATCCATGGCAGAGGCATTCATAGGCCCTAGAGGAAAAACTAGTATTGTTGTTTTACTAAATGGTTATACTGTCATAACCATAAATTAACAGGTTTTAGGTATATCTTAAGAGATCCTGAGTTTTTTTTAAATATTTATTTATTTATTATATATACAATATTCTGTCTGTGTGTGTATGCCTGCAGGCCAGAAGAGGGCACCAGACCCCATTACAGATGGTTGTGAGCCACCATGTGGTTGCTGGGAATTGAATTCAGGACCTTTGGAAGAGCAGGCAATGCTCTTAACCTCTGAGCCATCTCTCCAGCCCGAGATCCTGAGTTTTTAATTCCCTTTAATTGTTTTTTTTTTTTAAAATGTTTTTGTTTTAGTTGTCTTACAGATATTTCCTGCAGATTTAAAAAAAAAGTTCTGCTGCTTTATCAAGAAATCTGGTCTCGTAAAAATAGTCTCCAGAGTGTATTTTAACCCCTCCTATTTTTAAGCGTATCTTACAGGTCATTCCTGCCATCCAGGCCAAGACCAACTTACAAAGGGTCCTCCAGACAAGGCCAACACCTACACCAGCTCCTAGGACTTAATCATTGGTAGGAACTCTCCTGGCTGAAGGACACCTATCAACTAAAATCTGGTTTGAAAAGGGCATATCTGCTCTTGTGTCCCACCTGAGCCCCACCTGTACAGCCAGGGCACTTTTCTGTCCCATTCTTTCTGGCAGTTAATGACTTCCCATGGCTAGCCCCATTCATAGGCCAATGATAACAATATATTTTTTCTGCTAGCCACTTGCCATCCCATCTCCCTCAAGGAACAGCTGTCTGAGGTCTCCAGGAAGGCAGTAAACCGGATGCTGCCTTTCACTGAGTGGTGAGCCCACCAACTCCCAGCTCTCCCCTCTCCCATGTCGTCCCACATCTGCAGGAAGTAGCCAGACTTGAGCTGGCATCTCCTAACATCCTTATCCAAAAGTCTGAAATGTTTGGTTAAAAGCATCACCTCAGCTCCCTGGCACCCCTTTATACAAGGAGTCTAGACTGTTTAGTTAGGGGGGCTTCACCCCAGCCCCCTGGCATTCATTTTTGGAATGCTGGGTGGAAAGTTCCATTTCAAAGCTCCCTCCCCTGGGAGTTACCTCAGTCCAAACTCTACCTCTGAGAAACACCGCCCCCCCCAAATGGTGACCCCTCCCCAGTATTTTAAGTATTTTAAATACTTAAAATAGAAGGATAGATTTGATACCGGTTCTATTTTTAATAAGTTCTGCCATAAGACTCCAATTATTAAGATCCCATTAGCAGCCATATATTATGGTTACAAAAAAAAATGGAATTAAACAAAGAAAGACTTTGTGACTCATATTTAAGTAAAACTCAATCAGCAAAATCTAAATTAGCTTTCTGGTTCTTGGGTCTCTTTTCTTTTTCTTCTTTTTGGATTTTCAAGACAGGGTTTCTTTGTGTAGCCCCGGCTGTTCAGGAACTCACAGAGATCCCTTTGCCTCTGCCTCCTGAGTCCTGGGATTAAAGGCGTGCACGCATCATCATGCCTGGTTTGGTTCCTGGTTTCCATTTTAAAGTTTGCAGGAGCCAAATTTACACTTCATATACATGCACACACACAGGCGCGAGCGAGCGAAAGATAGAAGAAATGACTCTTAAAAGTTGGCCTCTGACCTCAACACACATGCCATGGAATTCAAGTGCTTGCATCCTCACATAAATATCACACATGCACATATATGTGCAAATACATGCATACACAATATTGTAAGTATGTAAGTACATATAATATATATAGTGTGTATATATGGAGGCATGAGAAGAAAATGGTTTAACTTCAAAATTAGACTACCAATAAAGTTAATTTTAAACTGTTCTCAAGGAAATATATATTTATAAGCTTTAAAGGCAATTTTGTTTATAATCTTTGTAAAGATGACAAAAAAGAGATACTTTATGTTTCCTCTCAGTTTTATGCTTCCTGCATGGTTTCAAAGATCAGAATGATAGGGAATCTCAGCTGAAATTTAATGTAAGATTTTTATGACAACCATTCTGGTCCTACAAAACAGATGTTTACATCACAGTCAATCTAAGTGAAAATACATGAAATGTGAGTTTAAAAAATATTTTCTACTATAACTTCAAGCTGTTTACCAAGTGTTCAGTCAAATATATGCCATAGCACAATGATGAAGAAGATGACAAGCTGGGTGTAGTGGCGCACGCCTTAAATCCCAGTACTTGAGAGGCAGAGGCAGGCGGATCTCTGAGGCCAGCCTGGTCTACACAGTGAACCCGACTTGGGAAAGAAGCAAAAGGCGATTGACAATTCAAAAGATGAAGAGCCATAAATTACAGTATTTATTAATCTCTTTGATTACTGAGGCTCATTAGACGAGTAATCCTACTAAAATTTGTGTGTTGACACTGCCACCTCTATTTCTAAATCTTGTAATTCCCCACAAATCTTACAAAAAGTCATACTCTTTGAGAAAGAACCTATGATAAAGGATAGCACAACCTAGTTATTTTTCACTTGTTTTCTAGGAAATAAAGGGGAAATCACTACCTCTGTTCATTTTTACTAACATAAAAGGTAATTTTTCCAGTGAACTGTTTCATCTCTGTGTCAGCAGACCTCTTCAGAACGTGTGTGTGTGTGTGTGTGTGTGTGTGTGTGTGTGTGTGAGAGAGAGAGAGAGAGAGAGAGAGAGAGAGAGAGAGAGAGAGAGACTTTTACTTTATGGTAATGGTTATGAATTGATCCAAAATATAAAAATGATTCACCAATGTTTTAATGTGAAGAAAAAAAACTAAGTCACTCATTTTAATAACAATAAGATATTTTTTCTGTGGAAATATTAAATTAACTTAGAATCTAATTAAATGGGGTTAAGAATTTGACTCCATCTGTAACACCAATTTTAAAAAGTTACCTTTAATACAAAATAATTCCATTAGAGATTATTAGCTTTTCACACCACCAACAATTTTGGTAGTTGGTCCTGGAGTCTTACTCAGTGTCTTACCTAAAAGTGGGCAAGTAACCAGTATAAGCTAAAATCAGCGCTGGCTAATGTATTTGGGTTGCCTGCCAATCTAATTTAAAGCTAATATTTGTAAGTTTATTACTACTTTCCCTTAAGTCCTGGGCGTATTTCACATTTCACATTCATACTATCTTGAATTCTCTTTGCATTTTCTTCTAGTTACTGTAGGAGAGTGCTGAGTTTATATTTTGTAAGTGACTATAATAATTTCTAGAAATACAGAAATAAGAGAAAGGCTAAAATTCCAAAATTGGCTATTAAATCATATTGAGAACAATGACTGTTACGCTACTGACTCGGACACACTTGACATGTATATTTTTACTTTTGCCTTGAGTGAAAACTAAAGACGGATTTCCTAAAAGTCTGGACTGTCTAGGCCCAACCTTTCACTGTGTTATTTTCAGATAATTACCATCTGTTTATAATCTATAATTAAAGAAACACAATAAACTCTTCTATTTGAGATATACTAGTGTTTTGTCAGAGCAATTTTAGAAAATCATCTTCTAATTCTTCAAATACATTACATGCCATTTTCAGAAACCTAAATTTCATAATTTGACACAGGTTATAAAGCCTGCAATAAATATATTATTAAATAGTTATTGTTTCTCACAAGCAAGTTTTAACTTACTAATTATAAATATGCCTAGTTTTGTGTGCTAAAAAAGTAGAGCAAGAACAAAAGTAACAAAACTGGAAAAAATTTAAATTAAAAACATTAATATAAGCTAATACTGCTTACATATGAACATCAGGATGCCAAGGGACCCAATACAATCCTCAGTCTAACATTTTCAATGGCACAGCCTAGTGATCACACGATACTGGTGATACTCTCTAGTTACCCCTGGCAACCTTTCTCAACTGTAACGATGCTACCCTACAATAGGTTTCGCTGGGCAGCTTTCTCTTCAGTTAGCTGAATGCTCTGGGACCATCTGCGTCGGCAAGCATGAAAGGCCAGCCTGCCTGTGGGCCCGTCACTCTGAACACCACCTCTCTGACCCTGATTAAATACAACTTTCAATCCTTTTTGTCCTCCCTGTTGACTTCTCCTATTAAGGGAGCCCTTTGACAAAGAAAGCGGAAGAGTGGACTAACTGCCCCCAAGAAAGGTGATGTCTGATACTGCTCAACACAAGGATTAGCAAGCCAATACATAACAAAAGCAAGTTTGGGGGGGAGGGGAGAAGTAAAGAAAAAAATGGTTTTAGGGAGAGCTTTGACTAATTCAGTAGGTACACAATTCAACAAATAACCATACAAGAGGCCTTCTTTGAGAGAAATAACTATAGCAGAACAACAATTTGGAGAGATACTTTTCAGTGTCTTGACATAAGACAGGCCATGACATAAACTAAAACAAACCAAATAGTTCATTTTTTAGTTAATTTTTAAAATTAAAACAAACTTATAATTGAGGACAAAAGATGATGCAAAAATCAGAAATAAGTAAAAGAAAGCAATCATAATTGTAGAATAGCTTCTCATTAGAATACAAGACAGGTGTGTATAAATAAACTAATTATTTGAGTACTAAAATAAAGTTGGGAATACCAAAACTACAAAGAATCATTTTTATAACTCATCATGACACAATAACTTAAAAAAGTTTAATTTTAAAAGACAGTTTTACAGGCTCAACTGTTTCTTAAATGAAGACCTTATTCTAATATGAATGTCTGCTCGGCAGCTTGTGAACACACACCACAAGACAACCAGAGCCCTCCATTCGGGAAGGCAGTCAGAAATCACCTTCAGTAATACATTACTTTTTAAGTAACTCAAAGTGTCCTGCTTCCATTTCTGGCCATGGTTTGACTGGTTACAAAACAACCCAATAAAACAACTTCTTAACATAACCTGAAACGTTAAATATGAATCTCCTAAGAAACAAACAATAATTAGCCCCTACAATCTAGCCAGGATTCTCTAATGTCTACTTAACTCCTAACTCATAGGGTACAAGGTGTACCTCAGTGGTAGAACATGTGAAAAGTCCTGGAACTGACCCAGTAGTGGCTCAGTAGTTAAGAGCATGTAATACTCTTGCAGAGGACCCTGGTTTCATTCACAGCACCCACTTGGAGATTATAAGTATATGTAACTTCAGTCCCGGGGAATAAAATGCCCTCTTCTGATCTCTGGGCACCAAGCATGCAGGTGGTGCACATACATACATGCAAGCTAAACATTTGCATATAAAACCAATCTAAAAGGTGTCAAACTTTTACAGTAAAATTTTACTACACCTTATTGAAAGAATAGCTAATGAGCCTAAGAAATCAGGTGGACAAGAAAAGGAGAGGCTCCTAGGAGACAGATGAACCACAGTATTAAACCTGGGAAAATACTGGAAAAACCAGAGAGGCCACATACATGAGAAAACTATTATAAGCTACTAATAAGAACCATATTAGATTCTTTCACAGAACTAAACAAACAATAAGTAAAGAAGTATAAAAAGAAGAAATCTGGCTCGTTGGATAAAGTTATCTCAACAAGGATGCTTCATTAGGACAGAAATCCAAATCCGCCTGTTTGCATGAAAGCCTTTGTTTCCTGTAACACAATGCTGCTTCTTCAGCAGGAGTAAGTAGGAAGAGGGTAGCTTCATCACCTTCCCTCAGAATACACAGAACTTGGCAAACCCAGAAAACACATATTCTGCACATTCCTGAATCCCTAATTCAAGAATGCTACAGAAAAACAAAGGAATGCTTGTTTAATCCTGTGAATTATGATTTAGGGGATAAAACTTAACCCTTTAGAAAGCCTATAGACAGAAACATATCTGTGCGGCTGGGAAAAAATCCTGGGCTTGAGCTAGTAAATTACATGTCTGATTCAGAAAAATCAAACAACATCAGGTAAATAATGGAAGGCTACCATTTTTCTCAGAGGTTGTTTAATGTCTCTTGTAGAGCTTACAACTGATGCATTCAATATACCATCACCATAATCAATAGATTTTAGCTACATACTCTTGACTTAAAGGTGCAGGAATAGTTCTCTTCTCCAAAAAGCTACACTTCTTAGCAAAATATGGCAGGGTATTTTCAGATATGAATAGAAGTCTCTTCAGCTAGCATCTATGTCAAATTACAACTACTGAGACAGCAACAAAAACTCACCACCTCTTTCCTCATCACCATCACTTAGTTCTTTCTTAACACAAGTTTTCTAGATGTCATACGATGTCTTGGAAAGAAAGATGAATGCATGGCTTTCTTGTTGAATGTGCATAGATATGCAGCTGCAATCTTGCAGTGATTACAACAAGCTCCTATGAGAGCCTGTTGATTCTAACATGATGTCTTGGTGAAGTCACATGAAGGCATCTACAGTGTCACAGACCCAGGATCAGTCTGTTTCCTTCCTTTCATTTACTATTCTCTCCAAGAAGCTTCTAAACACTTAAGAGTGATTCTGTCAACTAGAAATCCCTGACTCCTGATCATTCTTATTGGGTAGGAAATATGGATTATCTTAAAACCCAAATAATACAGAAATCCCTGCTGAAAATAAGAAAATGTCCATAACATTATTTGAATTTGAAAATCCAAATTATTTTAACTGGTACATAAACTGCACATCCAGAAACTGGGTCATATAATAAAAAATATAAATCTGAAACAAGTGAATTCACCTTCTAAATTTCTTCCTTCAAACTTTATATTAGATTACTAACTATCCTGACTGTCTCCTCTGCAACAGTGCGGCTTCTGTGAAAGTAGCTTGTCTCAAAGCACTACACAAATACATGTTAATATCATTCTTGTTGGTTTACATACATGTAACAGTGAAAACAGGTCCTATCAGACATGTACCTAGAGGAAAGAAAACAACACCAACCCAAGCTCTAACAGTCTTCAAGTTAAGACTTACAGTCTAATCAAGAATCAAGGAAAAGCTAAAACATCTCGAGCTTCTAACTTCACTTAGTTAAGTGAGGATTAACTTAACGAAGTTTGGGATGGGTGCTTTAGTAACTTTAGTAACTGCTATTCTAGAGATAATTTTCAGAAAAGGAATGACTTGTGGATACTGATTACTGTACCTTAAAACTGACCGGCCCTATAAGTGGATAGTGTTGAAAAAAGGTTTGGATGGGGAGCAGCTCAGTGGTAGTGCACTTGTGTAGCATATGTGAAGCTAGGGTTGATCACTAGCATTGCAAAAAGCAAACAGCAAAGGATTAATGTGAACATAAGGACTCTTTGCTGCAGGCAACACAGCTTCAGTAAGAAGTCTGGGCTTTCTGTTCTTAGTCTTTCTCCTAGTTATTTCTCTCTATCCTGGTCTATCTCACATTTTTCATCTGAAGGTCAGAAGTGAGCAAGAAGGCTTTGGGACAGTTAACTGATGATATCATTAATTTTCTTGGTAGAAAACAGCAATCACAAAGCCTACTTGGTGTACACAATTAAATCACAGACTCCAGACTTCACGTTGGTTGAAGGACACTTTTGTCTTTTTATTCATATTAAAACTATTAAATTCAAAAGATAAACGCAGGTGACTATAGTTAATAACAATGAATAAATTGGCTAAATTTTGTATGTTTGCCACAAAACGTACAACATGCTAAGTAAAATATGTTTATTGGCATGTTTTGGCCAACCAGTTATATATACATATATATCTCAAAATAAATCATACATAATATACTTAAATATGTATATGTGTAAAATATAGTGCCTTATAAAGCTCATTTTTTCCTTATTAGTGTATCTTTGAGACAGGTCTGCTGTATAGCTCAGGCTATATATGGACCTCCTATGTACTCAGGCTGTCCTCAAACTCAATTGTAATTTTCCAGTAGCAGCCTTCAAAGTTTTAAAATTACAGGTGTGAGCCATTATTCCTGGCTTACTAATTCTATTCCTAAACCACACGCAAAGGAATAAAATTTTACTATTAACAATTATTAGTATAGCAAAAGGTCCACTGTAACAAGTTCTGCTCCAAGTGATGGCCCAATTCACTACTAATATTTTAATCCCATAGCATCGTGTGTATGAAATATACTCTCTACCAGTTTTTAATATCCCATGTTTGTATAATAAATAGTTCACAATATAACTACATCCATCTCAAGTGGCTCTTTTCTTAATTTGTTTTTATCAAAATATACATTTTTCTCCCTTCTCCCATGACCCCCATGCTCCCAGTTTACTCAGGAGATCTGTAACAAGGGCTCTTACGTTGATGCTAAAGATTCATATTTGTGAAGAATCCTTGGATTTCTGTGACTTCAGTTACAGTCATATACCCACACTCCTAAATCCTTGCTCTGGCCAGCAGTGTCCTCCTTGGCTTGGTCCTATGTTCATATATCCCACTGCTGTTGAAGAATCACTAATTAGATAGTCCAGAGGCATATAAAACTAAATGTTAAGAACTAAACTGAAGGGAAACCCTTTCCCAAATTTGAGTTTCCTCTAATACTGATCACTGAGAATAAGGGCACCATCACATCTTACCTGCTCTAAAAAGCCACCAACAGGGCTTGCCCATATTCTGTTACAATCCACTCTTTCACCAAATTAATTTCTAAACTGTGACTCCAGCCAGCCTACAAAATATATCATCTTGAAATTTTTGAATTTTTCTGACCATGCTTCTAAAGACCTTCATAGCCTAGTCAACTTAACACTGCAAGCTAATCTCCAACTATTCTCCATTGCCTTTTGGTGCAGGAGAGTTGTTTGTAATCTGTCAATCATGTTTTAAATAAATGCTGATTGGCCAGGCAGGAAGTATAGGCGGGAAAACCAGACAGAAAGTAAAAAATGTTAATGAGAACAGAATTCTGGGAAGGAGGAAGTTGATTCCTCCCACTCCTGCCTAGACCACCGAAACAGCAGGATGTGATCTGCCCCATTGAAAAGGGTACTGAGCCACATGGCTAACATAGAACAGAAAAATGGATTAATCAAGATGTGAGAGTTAGCCAGTGAGAGGCTAGAGCGAATGGGCCAATCAGCTTATAATTTATGGAGACCTATGTGTGATTTTCTTTGGGGCTAAACAGTTGTGGTACTGGGCGGGACAAAAACCCCAACAATCAAGTCAGCCCCGTTCGTGTTACAGCCTTTAATATCCCATGTGCCAGTCACGCATCTAACTTTTTTGAGCAAACCAATATATACCCAGGCTACATATACCTGCTATTTCCTATAAAATACTCTCTCCATTCTCCCTCTGTTTGGCTTACTCTTATTTAATCTTCCAAAACTGAGTTAGTCCTTCCCATGTGTACCTATTCTGTTCTATACTTCCATCTATTAAGATACTATCCCTTTGTATTATAAATATTACGCCTCATTCCCTGCTAAATCGACTTGAAGGCAATGCCAGGTTTCTACTGCTTAACATCATCCTCTACATTGCTATGCATTCAACAATAATTACAGATGACAGGTTTATCTAGTGCCTGCCAAGAAATTAGTTATTAAATAATTTGTGCCTTGTTTTAAAGTAAAATTTTAACTGTTTGCATGTCAAATTCTTGCTCTTGCCTTATTCAATCATCTCTGTTTATTGTGATGCCAGGTTTGAACCTAGGACATTGCAGAAGGTAGATAAGCATCCTACCACCAAGCTAAAAACCCTACCCACAATCTGCTAATTGGAGATTATTGTAGATATCACTGCCTCTCAAACTGAAGAAAGAATTCTAAACAATAAAGAAGGCTGCTCATTCCATTAGAGTATTTCAAGGACAGAATGAGCATCTGAAAAATATTGACTCTTTCACTGTACTCCAGTTATTATTTAATTTGAGCCAGATAGAAGTATCTATGCTGTTTGTAGAATCTGACAAATTGTTTTATTTAAAAATGATTGTTCTGAGCTGGGTGGTGGTGGCGCACGCCTTTAATCCCAGCACTGAGGCTGAGGCAGGCAGATCTCTGTGAGTTCGAGGACAGCCTAGTCTACAAGAGCTAGTTCCAAGGAAGGCACCAAAGCTACAGAGAAACCTTGTCTCAAGAAGCCAAAAAAAAAAGTTTTGTCTTAAAAATGAAGTCATTTTGTTGAAAAATTAATCTCCAATTTTACACTTTAAAATCCAAGAGAAAATAGAATTCGATATAGCTATACAATAAAAATAAGGCTGAGTCACCTAGACAACTTCCCTCAACACATAACCATAGTAGACTAGCAAAGTAAAGCATTGGCTATGCCAGTATTTTAAAGAAAAGGAACAACAGGACTAGTTGGGTTTTAAAAAGGAAGAAGATATCTTGGCAAAAATAATTTTCTATCATTCATTCCTTTTTATATAAAGATTAACGATCTCCCTCATTCACCCAAGTTTACTATAAATCAAATATTTAAAACACCAGGAGTTGTCTTTTAAAGAACTAATGAGTATTTTACTTTAAAATCTTTTTATTAAATAAAGTTGTGTTCATTTTTGTAGTAAACTGAGTCATCTTAAAAAGCCACTCTGCCTAAACAAAACCTAAGTGCTATATTCTAGCACACCTTGCTGAAGAACAGCTTGCTCTATATCAGAAATGCTCTTGTTGAAGAAGGAAAGGCTGGGGCAACAGTTTGTATTTTGTTGTGTTTGCTGTTTATTTATAAAAGACAACCAAGCACAGTGGATCCCTTTCTTTGTACTTCACTCTATAAGGATTAACTAGTACCATGAAGAGGCTAGGGCTGTCTTTCAAAAATGGCCAGTATAGGAAGCAAAAGGACTGAGGTTCTAAGCTAAGCAGCAAAGCTATGGGGCTACAAAGGAGTCATGGGAAACAATAAGCAGACCTAACACGCTCAAAAGGTACGTCTTGTATTGATGAATGCACAAGAATAGTACCAAAATCACACTACAGGACAGAAAGTTTAGAGGCACAGCAGAAGAACACACACACACACACACACACACACACACACACACACAAAAGGTCCTATACTACAAGGTTTACAGCAATCTGTTAATACCACACAAACACGTAGGGTATCATTGTCTTTGTGGGTGAACTAAAGAAGACACTGAAGAAAAGCTACAACAAATAATGTCTGCATCTGAACTCTGGCAACACTTCTGCAGTTACAGTTCTATGTAAATACTGAGAGGGCTTCAGGGAACTGCCTGGATCATTTTTGCTGCTACTTCAAGTCAACCATGTCTGCAAAGAAAGCACACAAACTATCCTAGCTCAAGCCACACTTTGGTTTAAATGATAGTTCATATATTTATAAATGTGTCTACAGAAATGCAGTTTCCACCATGAGTGTGCAGATCTTGACAGTGTTTTCTATGGTCCTTTTAATTTACTAATAAAGTACAAATAGTGGCTTTCAAAAACAGAATATAGGATGAAGCAGTGTTGATTCTTTTCAAAGGACATGTATTAGACTCCTTAAAACACTGAGCGTTAATTTTGTAACAAAGGTTTTGAATTTTTAAAAAAAAAAAGGCCTTAAATTGGTCTTTATAATGTTTAAATTTTATAAGATTCATTTATGAAATAAAGATACACACACATATAATTTAAATGCATTATTTGTCATCTAAAATGCACTACTCATCAATGCCTTTAAAAAACGAACAATTTATATGCTGGAAACTTTGCTAAAATATAATTCTAAATTTCAACCCCTAATTATTCTCTCTGTTTTGGCTCTGAAGTTTAAATGCTCATAATAATCTGAGCATTTGGGCTCTCTGGATGAAATAAACGTGTTTCCCCCCCAACAACAGATAAATATAAACATACATATACAACTCCCATGGCTGCCTTCCTTCGTCCTAATTTACAAATGTGAGGGTCAAACTTGTCACTGAATCTGGCCTTCCTTTTAATATAGAATAAGCATTCAGTTTGCTGATACAATGGATTCATTTATGGAGTTCAAATGTAATATTTCATGCTTTTGTTTAAGCATATGTAAATCTTTTAATTTGAAAGCAATTCTTAACAGATAAAATTAGTATGTAAATGTAAACTGTAAATATAAAATACATAATTTGAAATAACTGGAGGCAATAGGCTCTAGCTTTCCATTAATATCTCTGCAACAATTAGAACATGTTTTTAATAAGAGCTTTACTCTGTCAGCCTGTCATCTTGGCTTTATTGTATTGATACAGGAAAATGTGCTATCAGGAAGAAATGTAAAAGTGCTGTCTATACAGAATACAAAACTTGATACAAGTACTAAGTAGCACAAAGCAATAACAGTACAAATATGAGAAATATAGTATTTATAATTATATAAGTGGACAATGGTATGTATTTTCCTTTGAGAGCATGTCCCAAGTACTACAGAAAGCAAGGATGTGCCTCATACATATAGCACACAAATTAAATAACTGGCACACAATAGACCCATGCATAACCCTCTGGTCAAAGCCAGACATCACATATACATTTCTGTCTCCTATAGCTCCCATAAAACAAAACAAAACAAAACTGCTTAGAGCATAATTTGGCAGAAATATAAGCAACAAAAATTTGACCTTTGTTTGAAAATGAGATTTTATGTAGAGTCTGCCCAAACTTATTTTCAAATGCTTGTAATTTTTTTTACTACCAATATAAACAAACAAGCATTAATACTTTCCATATGTGGCAGCAAAATAGGAAGGACACAATGAGCATCTCTGTCCCCGTCTCACAGTAAAAGCAAGCTCATTATCACATTTTGGCGCAGGAAAGACACAAGAAAAACTGAGAAAATAGTGGAATTAGTAAGACAATCCAGCATCTATTTTAAGCAAACAGTGTGATGTTTCAAAAACTAGAACTACGCTATTTTGAATGCTCCTAAGCTGATGAGACACAGGCTTGGGGAGAACCCACTGATAAACAGCCATATTCATAAGCTTGTCAGCATCTTATTTTAACCCTAGAGTTAAATATTTTATAGCAGTGGTCAATTTGGAAGATATAAAATTTTTGTTATTTGGGTTCGGGGTAGAAAGGCAGCTAAGAAAATCAGTGAAACCTGCAGAATGAGCAGCCTGGCACTTTAGTATCTCACTGGACACCCAGGAAAGCAATACTATAAAAGGCAGGCTACCGTTTGTGATAGTTATATTTTCTGTGTTATCTAGAGAAAAACAGATTCATCCATGCAAAATGGACTGTTTTAGAAGATACTGCTGCTAAAATGAAAGACTTTTCAAAAGGAAAAAGTGATTATTCCAGATGAAATGAGAAGCTCCAATGTCAACCTTACTTCCTGAATCAGCAAAAATCAAAGCTTTGCTCAGAATAGGAAATTGGGAGATTTTCTTTTAATTTACATATCTTTTTTGCTGAGTATGTTTTAGCTGAAATATGAGAGAACTTCTGGGAGACAGCACTTCTCATTTCTAACCATGCTTTGCTGTGGCATTATAAAATACTTCTACAGGGAACTAAGAATACATCAGTTACACTAACACTAAGGTGATAGCGTCTAGAGTTTAAACTAGAAATAGTTTTCCATTTGTAGCACTTTGTTAAACACTCATTAACCAACTAGTACCAACACACAAGCCAGCTACAGCATAAAAATTTGACCAACACTGGAACATATCTAAGTAGCTCAGTTTGATACATTATAAACCAAATACCTAAATGAGCCTTAAAATAAAAACAAGGAAAACATTTTTACTCCTTTACCTTTACACATGAACCCTTTTGTGTGCACACACACACACACACACACACACACACACACACGCATGCTCACGCGTGCTTCTGAATCCCTTGGTAAGTGAAGGAAAGGTCCAACTGTGCTGTGGTAAACTTTGGAAATTGGTCTCTTAAATGAGCTGTTTTTAAAATGTGGAAATTTATCCAATACATTATAATCCTATAATGCAGCTGCAATAATATTCTTATTAAAAATCTGAGAATATCTAAATTGTCCTATTTACAATTATCTACATAACTGAAAAATATATAAAGTTCCCTTGCATCAACATTCAATTTTTTCTATTAAAGTTATTTTAATCCTAGTTGGGTAGCTTCCTGTCTTAACAATACTATGCAAAAGTGCTATCTATTGACTAGAAGAACAATATCTTCTTCTAGACTAGAAGAAGAATATCCATCTATTTGTAGCCTCTATAAAACAACATCTCTAGCAATACTTAAATAGGGCATAAAACTTAAAAACTATATGGAAACAGAAAAATATATTGCATATTTTACTGTGACAAGAGTACGAAGACTCGCACTAGTTTCCACAAGTCGACCACAGAAAAGGTTGGTAGAAATTCCCTGTGTTTGTTACTTTTACATTATAGGTAGAAAAACATTGACAGACTCAAATGTATAATGTAAGATATATTAATGATTGTTAGGTCCCAAACTATCAACAGCAATTTATCTTCCAATGGTGCATAAGCCAGGTTTTCGTGTTGCTCACCACGGTAATAATTACCTTGTAATATATGATTTGCTCTATAGACGCCTGACTACTTCCTGAAGCTCCCGCCCCAGTTGCTGAGCTGTGCTATGGTTCTTCTACTGGGTAGAGGTGTCCTCGCTTAACTTTATGTCTCCTGACCATGCCTGAATGGCTCTAATACATTTTTTTCTTCAATACTGATATTTAAAAAACAAAAAAGAAGTTTGTTTTTTTAAAGGTCTTTGTTTCATCAATCTCACTCTAAACACAGAGCTAAAGCACGACACGGTTAAAAGGCAGACTGTTCGCTTTCAAACAATTTTGTAATGAAATAACTTTTCAACAGTGCAGAGAGGCTAAAGGGCAGCAAATAACAAAACTGCTGTTGCAGTGGTCTAACCTTACAAAGCTGGCTTCCTAAGCAGAGCTGAAATACAGTCTGCTGTTTTCCATGCCAGAATCCCATGCTCAAAGCCCTTCCTTCCTGTCTTTGTTCAGCTCTTTTGCTAGCAACCAAGGGCTTTCTTTTGGTTCAGTCTACTAAAAAGTCAAAAGGACTAGAACATGAGGGTCACCAAGGTCTACAAGGTAGATGAACAAGCCAACAAAGCAACATCACAGGGGAAAGAAATAAGGCATTACAATAAGAATCTAATTCCAACAAAAAGAAAGGTCTATATAAAATACTGATAACTATGAGAAATAGCAAACACGAGTGATGCCAAGAATGGCTGTTTTTACTTGGTAAATATATCGATGATACTCTTTAATATGAAATAAACAATACCTATTATTTACTTTCAAATTCAAGTGAATCACATTCTATAAAATAGAAGAAAACAATGACCTCTTAGCTAGGAAGCAATATATCTAAATCTATGTGTAGGTGACAGCATACTTTAATTTTTGGCTTTATCTCGCTAATAATACATTTATTTTAATCTATGTAGAACACCGACTCCTCTTATTCACTATGTTGCTTCTAAAGTTTAAAATGAAGTTAACTACAATCAATAATAAAACCTAGAGCCAAGTGGCAGAAGCAATCAACACGGAAAGTAAGCACAAAACTGTCTCCTTTTGAAATCCAAGGAGGAAAATGAAAATAATGTCACAATTACTTATAAAATGCAGCTTTTCCTGGTTTTGTTTCCTCTACCACTTATTACTGATATAATGTGGACAAAGGAATGTTAGATGTTAATGAGATTTCTATTGACTTATAAGTTTTTATTGCAATCGTAACATAATTGTTGCCATTACAATCCTTCTCATGCCAATCCTGCCATGAGCAAATGGATTTTGACAATGTGAAACACAGGGAGATAGAGTGATCACCCGGGAGAGACACAGGTCCAGAATAATGTAAAGGATATAAAATTTGATTTTAACAAAACCAAAATCAAAATTCACTTTCAGGAAAAGGCCAGTTTAAAAACAGGTAGACATCAGGGGGGCTGAAAACAGTGATCTATTGGGAAGTTTTCTGGGAACATAAAAAACTCTAGTTCAATAAGATTTCGTCTATTACCCTAATGCAAAAAGGAAACAAAGAATCAAACAATTAAAATATAAATCTGTTAAGGGAGATAAAGATTATTTGGCAAAACAGTGCCACAACAGTTCAACATATTATAGGAAGCACACTGTACAAAAAGGCAAAACCACTTTATAGAAACAATGAACAGATGTAAGTGGCAAGAAATTCAGAAATAAGCCAGACTAACAAAATTTCCTCTTTTATTTTTTTGGGGGAAGGGCACAAAAGGAGTGTTGTGATAGTATTGTAAAAAAGTCATTAACAAGTCTGGTCAAGCAGGATGGGATCAGTGCTGACCTGTCAGGGCGGATGCCAGAAACACGAAACCTCTCCTTTCTTCTGGAGTGTTAATCTCAATACAAAAGATCACAGCAGAAAAGTCAAGATTGATAATTTTGTTTTCTGATCATCAAATCAGAAAACAGGACAGGATTTTGGAAGCTGCACAGGAGACTTTCACACATCCACAGTAAATATAATCTCTGCTGATTCCTAGGTTAGAAGCAAACTGAGATAAAAATGTTTAAGTTTTTCCCACCAAGAATTACACATGTAAGGGACATTGCTTTCCTTTTCAACGTCTCTTATAATGACTGACCTACACAGCTGACCATTAAGTTAAAATATACCAGTAATAACCATGGCCACTGAGGCCATGAAGCTGCCCTGCTTTCCTGATATGAAACTGCCCTCTCCTGAAGGAGACATGGAGACATAAATGTAACAAAGCTTCTAAGGGTTAGGGCTCTTTGAAGGCAAGGACTATGTTTCACTCTTCAATGTATCTGTCATGACAGATGACATAATGAAATTATATATTATTTAAACTAGGGACCTTAATCCCCAACAGTAATAGTTACTTCCCGTTTTATAAAAACACAGCTACAGAGTAGAGCTCCTCAGTGTGAGTATGTAACACAGAGAGGGGACCATATAAAGCAAAAGCAAAACCAATTCTAAGGAACAAGGCAGGAAGCTGGATGAAGGAAGGAAGAATGAAGACAGACTCCCCAACACGTGAACAGGTTCAACTACGCACTCAACTGAAACTGTACTTTAAAAAACACCAAAAACCAGCACAGAGAGTTCTTCCAGTTTGGCGGTATGCATTGGATGGTATGAATAAGGCTAAAATGGCACAGTTCTCAGAGAACTATTTTCATGTAGAAACCAAGATCAGGTCATTTTAGTGGGATACAGTCAAAACAAAACAAGAAAGCAGGGTTATGTTTACTTTGAAGAGCAAAGGGTATCTTGGGTATCTTTTTGGGTTTCCTTGTTCTGTCTCTTCCCTGCCACCCTCATGGTACTCCAGGTTGGGGGCTCAGTCTTGAAAAAGGAGCTGTGCTGCTTGACTAGAATGGTTCCTATTAGAAATGCCTTTGGTTAGAGGGCTTTCCTCAACAGTTAGAATGGGAGGAGCTGAAATAACAGCTATAAAACAGTCCCTAGAGGCGACTTCTGGGAGATAGGCACCCCTCTTGAAGAAGTTCAAATTGAAAGCGTTTGAGTGAAAGCATGTCTATGAAACAACCTCAAAGGCAAGAGATTATGAGACTCAGGAGATGAAGGATGTTTCTGAAGCAAAAATGTAACAACTGAAGCAGAACTGATAAATGATTTTTCAACTTAGCCTTTCATCCTTCCAAGGTAGATAAATTGAGTAGCCTGCAATGTGCTAGGCATGGGTCTTCCAGATGAGGCTTACTGTATGCTTTGTGTAGACATTTAAAATCCCAGAGCACTTTAGATAAATAAAAAGTAGGGAGATACCCAGTGAGGCTTGGGTAAATGTTTTAAAATATAACTTGGTACTTGGCTTGCATAAGTCCTCTAGACTGGTTATTTGATAAATTAAGATAAAATGTGAGAAAAAATCGCTTCTAAATAATCGTGAAACCTATCTCTCTATATAAAAGTTCTTTGAAAGAATAGCTAAAATGTTTTTATACAGTTATGCCAAGAAACTCCAATGAGAAGTATAAGGTCTGGACTCTGACAGTCTGTGTGTGTGCGCTTGTGCCTATGTGTATATGCATCACAAGTAAACCTTGGAAATGTTTCCTCAGAAGCCACCCACCTTGTCTTTTGAGGTAGGGTCATTCATTGGCTCAGAGTTTGCCAAGCTAGCTAGGTTGGCTAGCCGACACCCCCAAGAGACCTGCCTGTTTCTCCCTCTCCAACACTAAGACTGACCATATGCATCAGAGCAGGGATTTTAAACACATGCTGCCATGCCTGGTGTTTTTACATAGGCTCAGGGGATTGAACTAAGGTCTTCATGTATGCAAGTTAAGCACTCTGTTGACTGAGTGATCTCCTCAGTATCTCTGACATCAGCAAGCTTATAAAAACTACTCAACCATACTCTGGTTTTAAATGTAGCCTGCAATACACACGTAGTTTCACACAGAAGCCACATGGACTAAGATTTGGCTTAATGTTTAAATATTTTCCTCCACAGCATTCTCTTCATTTCTTCTGGCAACAGTACAGTGTCTTACTATGGAACTACCCACAAAGAGTTTGGACACTGAGTGATGATTACTAATCTGTGTACCATAGTCTGCTGCACCTCTTAGGGAGGTAGCCGCAGGTCCAACTTCAACCTGCACATTCTCTGTATCCACTGGGTAGTTAGGAATAACACAAGCTGAGCTGTTCCTAGTTACGTCCCCAGGAGCAGGGCACTTTGATAAAGCCCCTGAGACAGAGGTCCTAAGGCTCATGTAAGAGCTAAGGATGTGAAAGTCCACTTTATTTTAGCTACTGTCAACCTAAGAGAATTAGCCAACACATAACAAAGCAGAACTAAGAAATGGGATGATTGATTGAGGTTTTAGAATGATCCAGCCATATTGAAGTCACAAATGCCTGGGTTTCCTAATCATATATAAAGAAATGAATTATAATCCTCATTCTTCCTTCTTTGTCAGTCTGGGTCCAATGGTCCAAAACCACTACCGTTTTCTCTTCATCTTGTCTGTGTCTGCCATCCCTTCATATAGTACCATCCTCTACTATTCTCAACAGTTCCTGTCTCTACTGAAAGATAGTAGAGCAAGGCCTGAATGGCAGATATTTCTGTTAACTCTATTGTTATCTAACTTCATGACTAAGAATAGTAGGATGTGGAAACCACAGTCTCAAAGTCCTACAGGAGATCATAATTACTAAGTTCACATATAGTAGTGACTTCATACTTAGTGAGAAAACAAACCATTCACAGAAAGGTCTTTCATCAAGATGTTAAACCATAATAAAAGACAACTTTTATAAGTCTATTTTATAACACTAAAGCCCAAAAGATAAAAAGAAGAGGAAGAGGAGAAGAAGGAAGAGGAGGAGGAGGAGGAGGAGGAGGAGGAGGAGGAGGAGGAGGAGGAGGAGGAGGAGGAGGAGAAGAAGAAATAATTAAGAGTGCAGCATACATCCCAGATTACTGGCTAAGGGAAAGGACAGCATTTGGGATGTCTTAATTCCTATCCTTACAAATCAAACAGAAACACAAACAGACAAAACAAAACAAAAATGGAGTCAAAATTGACTCTACTCCACCATAACCAGAGAAATCCTTTACACACAATGAGAACTTCATTGTCTAACTTGCTAAGTAAGGAGATTTATAAAAAATGTTTTTAAAATTCAATCTCTAATAATTTGCATACAGATGTACTTTAATATCTGAGGCAGCTTTACCTTGAAAATAGTACTGTCCTCAGGAGAGCTGATCTAAAGCAACTCGTGTCCAATTGGAAATAGGATGGGAAATTAAATGTTACCTTAAACCTGTAAACCAATAGCACTAAATTCAGAATATAATACTGTGAAAATTCAACATGGATAACTTTAAACAGAAAACCAAGTTCTTCACTTTGAAATGATTGTTGAACCAGTAATTTCTCTGCTCCAGTGTTAAGGATCAAAGCAACAAAATTATGTACTTATACAAGCATCAAAGAGAAGATGGAAAGATAAAATGAAAGGAAACTTTAAACTATGTCCATTAAAAAAGTCTTGTGGATCTGACTTCTCAGCTTGAAGTCAACTTAGGCCCTAAAGAGGGATCATCTTGAAAAAAAAGAGAAGGCAGGGGAGAGAAGAGGAAAGAAAGAAGAAAATACATTATCTTTTCAAATTATTTCTTGACTTACATATCAAAATATTCCAAAATCTTTAAGGAAACTTCACTCAGAGTTGGGAATATAGGAAGTGACAAACACTTGGCTCAGTATGTACAGGCTCTGGATTTGACATCAGTTTAAGAGCAGGGAGGTGAAAATGGACCAGGACGTACTTACAGACCAGAATTTTAAATCCCATCTGGATTTCTCACATTAAGAATCTGCCAGAAGTAAGGTGAATGGACATAGGCTTTAAATTGTCTAGGTGATTCTAATGGGTATCCAAGATTGAAAGGTACAGAATACATATCACCAAATGGAGAATATGCAGCTTCTTGAGCTTTGCCAGACTTACTCTTTCAGAATCTTTGATCTGAGTCTCTGCATCATTGATTGATATACAAGTGCTCCCTGTTAACTTTCCCTTCTTATGATGCACTGCACAATGTTTTGTACAGATGTGATTAATAGATTTCTTAATACATAGCACATTCCTCTCCTTTAAAGAACTTACAGTAAAAGAAATACAGGCACGATATCAGTGAGATGGTTCAGCAGATAAAAGCATATGCTGTGTAAGCCTGGAGACCTTAGTTTAATTCCAGGAACTCAAAAGAAGTTGGAAAGAGTAGTACAAATCACATGTGCATACATGTACACATACACACAATTTATAAAATAAAAAACTATAGACATTAATAGAAAGTGTATTAAGAAATACACACACGTGTAATAAACAGAATAAAACACCAGAAACAAAAGAAAGGACTCCGGAATTAACAGGACAGCAGCAATCGAATGAAAAAGTGAAAAGATGTTAGGAAGTAACTTGTGGATTCATGTGACAGAGTCCCAAACATGGACACCACCTTTCATCTATTAACTGTGGCTCAATAATCGCTTGCTGAAGTGAGACACACTAATCCTTAAAGCTTTTCCAGGATTCTGGCCTAATGTCTTGGGGGAGGTAAGCCACTCACCCAAGTACTACCATATATCTATTTGAACTCAGGATCTCTTCAGCTTTACACAGAATTAGGACAGAGAAATGAGAACAGCCAACTTCTCAACTATAAAATCATGTATTTTATAAGCTATAAAACCTTTTATTTTCGGGCTGGTAAAAGCTCAGTGAATAAAAAAGTACCTCCTACCAAGCTTGGTGATCTGAGTTTGATGCTAGGAACCAACATGGTAGGAGGAGAATGTCAACTCCTGCAAATCGTCCTCTGGCTTCCACACATGTGCTGTGTCATGCATGTAACTACACACACACACACATGCACACACATAAATACTGCAATTAAAATATTTTAAACTTTGATTTTTATTAACAACTTAATGATGAATTAAGATATATGATTTTAAGTAAAATAGTCTAATGAAAGATAACAAAACTCAACAATCTAAATATCAGAAAAACATAATGTAAAAAGGAAACTAGATTGTTTTAAAATACCAATAAAATCAAAATATACCTAGAAATGATATACCAAATAACCTTAGCAAAGTCATGAAGTGTACTTACAAATGCACATGAAAGAGTAAATGAAGAAGACTTTATTCTTCCATCCTAAAGGACTTTTGGTCTTTGGACTTGCACACATCACACAAGTGGCTTTAAGTTTAATTTTTCTAGTTACTAATGACTTTTTTTTTTTCATGAACACCTATACTATCTGAACATCTTCTTTGGTAAATATCTATAAGTTCTTTACCCAATCTATCCTAGATTATTTTCTTGCTATTGAGTTGTGAAGTTCTTTATTTAATTTGGACACAGGTCTTTTGTAAATGCATTTTCCAAGTCTGTGGCTTGCATTTTCAGTTTCTTTAATATCTCTGAAGAATAAACATGTAACATTTTCTGCCTCTAGTTTGTGCTTCTTAGGTCTTATTTGTTTTTGTTTCTTTTTTTTTTAAATATTGGATTAAGCCAAGGTTATCCATTTTGTGTTTAGATCTTGCATTTAACCCCGATGAAATGTTTCAAGTCAATTGGTCAATTGCTCATGACATGTGATGGAAGACACCAGCTGATTTTCAGCATCGTAGTTCCTGTCCTTTCCTGACTGAAATACCAATCCAATACCTGTGTCTAGAGCATCACAATATTTTTACTGTGTCCTACATAGTTTTGTATTTCCAAATATATTAACATTAACTTATATAATCCCACTCAAAGTAAAACGAACAAGACCTGCTCACCTTTCCACTGGTATAGATAGGTATATCAGGAAAGATCTGATTTCTTAAAAACAATAAATACGGTACACATGGCTTTTCATTTTAGGGTCTCTAATTTTTTTCTGTGTTTTGGTTTGCACTGTAAAGGTCTTACCTATCTTTACAGAAGATTATTCTTTTCATATTTCATTTTTTTGGAGGGTGGCATTTTAAAATTTTAGTATTACCATTGCTAATAAGCAAAATCAGTATTTTGTATATGACCGTGTTTCCTAGAAAATATTGGTAAACTTATTTAATCAGTTCCAGCCCAGCAGCCTTTTAAAAAGATGATGATGATGAGTGTACACATGCATACGTGTCTGCTGGGGGTCAGAAGAGGGCACGGATCCCCTGGAACTCTCAGGCAGTTGAGTGAGCTATCTGTTGTGGCTTAGGAACTGAACTTGGGTCCCCTGGAAAGTGACAAGGGGTCTTAACAACTGGGCCATCTTTTCATCCCCAAAGCAGCTTTTAACATAAATATGATTTCAAAGTAAATTATGTCACCTATAATTAAAGACCATCCTGACTTCCTTTTCATTTTGTTTGCCTTTCTGTTCAAACTAAAGACCATCCTAACTTCCTTTCCATTCTGTTTGCCTTTCTGTTCTTACTGCACAGGTATCTGGACTTCTAATGTCACTGAGAACAGCAGCTGTGTCTTGTTCATAGATGTAGAGTCTGTGATTTACAGAACACACAGCCTGCCACATTTAGAAATGGTTTTACAGAAAAACACATTACAGAGATTTTTCTTATGCACAGCACATCCTTTTATTTTATTTTTGAAAGTATTCTTATTGGGGATTAGAAAGATCATTATAGAAGCAAATCTGTCCAGTATTAAGATAAGTAATTCACCTGTTTCCACAGTAAGAATATCTGATTATAAAATATTAACCTTAGAATTCTTTTTTAAAACTCACATTTTAATGTTTCTGACATCCTCTTCTATTAAGTATTTAAACATTAACATTTTAAAAATTAAACTTCAGAATTTTTATCAGTTTCTTTTCCAAGACACAATTAAGATGACTACACCTATAGCAAATAATGAGTTAAAAAAAGAAATTAAAAAAAAGCAAGGGATAGGGTTTGATACTTCAAGCATGTGGCAATAAATTAAGTATCAACATTGAGAAAAGTGAAATAGGTCTGAACTTACCACTCAGTATAAAGCACTTATGGGCATCTGCGAGGCTCTGAGTTTGATTCTTAGTATTTGGTAAGTGATGGTGGTTGTATTAGGATAGAGGGTTGGATACATAAGTGGTTTTGTAGGATTTCTCTCTTTTTAATGAATTATGTGGCTTCAGAGTAAATAATTTTACATTGTTTTTATCAGAAATTAAAGTTACCTCTAGACTACAAAATCAAAATTAAGGATGTACTTTAAAAAAAAAGAAGTTTTCAAAAATAAAGTACCTAACATGCTATCAAATGACAGTAAAAATGCAATTACAAAGAAATTCTATTCTTAACTGGCCTATGAAATATCTTAACAGAATGATGTTGTTGTCCCTAAGATATAAAACACGTATTTTCTAACTATTGGGGGCAAATAAAATTGCAGAGGAAAAATAATGATTAAAAGGATATAATGCAATTTCTATAACATGAAAGAAACATACTTATTTCCAAGGTATAGTGACCATATTAGTAAGTATATAATTATCCCAGAAATGCTATCAGTACATAAGCAAATCACACTATCTAAAAAAATGAAAATATACACGTTTCTTAATGATTTCATTAGTTTAAAAAAATTGTAGTACCAGAGCAAAATATGGCAATATAGAGCACTGTGAAAGATGACAATGTAGGATGTAAGGCGACGTCTGAAGTGAGAGTCCCTGCAGCGCTACATTTTTTTCTGAAAGAACTGTGAATAATAGTTTATTGAACAATTCCTAAATCAGTTTCAACTGTGACCACAAAAATGACACGTTATGTAACAAAATTAAAATGTTCAAAATTGCGTACATATAATATACAATAAAATCAGATTACAAAATGATGTACATGTATTCAGTAAAGGTAACAAGCATTTGGTATTCATTTTTATTTTAATCTTAATTGAGTAAGTTCAACTGTGGTTCTTCCAAGTAGGTATCAATTAAAAGTGGTAACATAATTTCAAATATCTTTTTAAGTAGTCTGCCTTCATTCAGAGAAATAAAGAAGAAGATGTGAGAATGGGGTTAAGCGCTTCTTTTGTCAGGAGCCAATGTTGCTCCCCCTGGCCTCATAAACAAGCTGCTGCTTCTTGAATACAGCAGACCTTCAATTTAAATTTATGGAAAGACTAAGCAGGAGAGCCTGCACTCACAATTTTAATAACCTATTAAGTTGCGACTTCAGATTCATTTTATAACCACACTCCTCCGGGAGCTAAGCTATCTGGATAAAGATAAAAATTTTTTCCTTTAAAGATAAATAGCATCATTAATCTGCAACATTTCTTTTCTATTATCTTTCGAAATGAGGAGTTATTTTGTTCTGATCTTGAGGTAATTAGCCTTCATTCACTAGCCTGAAAATGTCTGTGTTCTGAAAATTAAAAATGTGTCATTAAGTGGAATTTACCATAATGTCATTTATCTTTATATAGTTCATCAGTGACAGCAATGGGCCTGGGAATCCATCAGCTTTTACCAAGGAAGCATTAAAACAAATTGAAAAACAGAATAATCCCAGGCACTCTTTAACACAGCCAAAGCCATTTGGGTAATTAAATAGTGGTATTTAAAGTTTTAATTTAGATTTTCCCCTCTGTTCATCAGCAGTCAAATGAGATGTTCATATTCATAACTGTTTGTAATAAAGGTTTTGTAAAGCAAGCAGAATATCAATGTTATTAAATTTTAATATAACCTATAAAATAAAGTTCTTATTCTCTTGACCCTAATTTCTGAGATTACAACAAAAATTTCCATCTTCTACTACTTTAGTTATGAAATTAGCTTCACAAAGGCTAATCATTCAACCCTCATAAAAGTACAAAAACAAAACAAAACAAAAACAAAACTGTATGCTTAGAAACTAAGCTCCATTTTCAGTGCTGGAAAAGAATATCTTCCATGACTTAAATCTGCTTGCCACTAACTAACTTCTTACAACAATTAATGCAGATTTTTCAGACATAATAATAAAAATTCTGAAAGAGCAATAGAGATTAAATTAAAATATGACTATTAGGGGTAGGAGAGTCCAGAAGCATTCATTCTATTAAACCTAATTCTATTCAAGTATTATTGATCAGGGAAACAGCACATTACTAAAAAATAGATTAACAAAAATATATTCTCTTATTTAAGATAGTAATATAATAAATGAATTTTAAAAGATATAATACAATGAAATCCATCTTCGGAATGGCTAAAGCCTCATAAAATGTTTCAAAAGTATAAGACTTTCAAATTGCATAGCCTGCTCATCATACCATATAAACATTCTTCTGAACATCTGGAAACAGTATCATCTGTAAAAAGTGTTTTTTTAACATAAGCATAATCCAACAACATAAAAATTAACTCAATGCTGCATTGCTCACTAATACATAATTTATATTCTGAACTTATATACTATCTCAAATATGTTAATGAATGTTGCAATATGATTTTATGTTAAACTACTGGATAATTGAAGTTTAGCGCTTTGTCACTTAGATATGCAAATTTGAGTTCCAAATGTCTTTTGGGGGAGGAAAATAAAATAACTAAATGATATTTTATAAAAAATAATCTTGGTTGATGAATTCCAACTCTCTCTCTTTCTACACACACACACACACACACACACACACACACACACACACACACACACTACATGCACCCCTAAGCAAGAATCATACCAAATGCTGGTTAAGAACCAAAAAAACCTCTTATGTGCAAATGCTGTTCATCTCCAGTTCCCTCCCGGCCTTTCAATGCTGCTGATCTATTCTGCAATGACTTGGGGAAATGTAAATCTGAAACAGCCTTATTAAATGAATGTATGATTATATCACACATGCCTTTAAAAGAATGTGCAAGTTAATAGACCAGAACACCAAAGAACTAAAAAGTTTAGAAACAATTCATAGCAGGAGGTGAAACCCTGGCATATTTGGGTAACTAGTCAACAGCAGCACGTGTAGAAGCAGAATCCAGCGTATTTCACAACCTGCTTTGCAGATCAATGATTCTAATATTTAAGATTATATTAGAATATATAGTATAATACATAATAAATAATAATGTAGACTATCAACAAAAAAAAACATTTAAAAACTGAGAAACCAATCTTCGAATGGCATTAGGATCTTTTCATAAAAAAGCAATTCATTGTTTGGTCTGTTTTACCTTTTACCTGCTTTTGGAATTAAAAACATTTCTTAAAATAATCCACCAACTTCATTTATAAGCATTTCCTTTTACATTCAACAGACCTGCAGGACTTTTGTTAAATTTTGTCTTATTTGCATGTCTCCTTTAAACACACACACACATACACGTGTGTGCACGCATGCACACATGCATACATTGATCAATTCAAGCTGTGCAGTTAATGATGTTTGTCTTCAAATGTGTGTAAAGGCAGAGTTTTTTTTTTGGTCTTGTGGCAAAATGTTATCACACAGTTTGAAATATTTGTCAAATGCAAATTCCAGAAAAGATCAAGGACAAACTTAACTTGTCATCATCCTCATTACTCCTTAATACTAAATATCATTAAACAATTTCACTGTGAGAAAAACAAATTTAGGTATGACACTCTCAAAAAAGTTTTTAAAAGCTGAAACCAACTAAGTACATTATAGAGTAGTTCAATAAATGCTTGCATACTCGTTAAAAAGGAAAATCAAGGAAAGGGATGCAGCTCAGTGGTATAGTTTTTGCCTAACACAAGAGAAGTCCCAGTTTCAATCCTATTCTATCCAAATCCTTCACATACATGGAATTAGAAAAAAAAATACCATATTAACCAAGAAAGAAATAATTTAGTGTAAAAGTGAGAAAAATATGCTTCAGTCAGGTAAGTAAAAACAAACTACCTGTGTGTATTTCAATGCTGATCATACATGTATGGGAAAGGGTACTAAAAATATAGATGTTAACAATGGTATACTTTAGTGTTAACTTAAGCATAGAAGCTGTCAATAATGTTTGGGTAATGAGGGTGGTTGAGGAGGAAATACTAAAAAAAATTTTGTTTCTCTGAGACAAGGTCTTCCCATGTAGCAAAAGCTAATCTTAAACCATATTAAGTAGATTAGCTTGGCCTTGAATTTATGAACCTTTTGTCTCTGCTTTTCAAGCACTGGGACAGTAGGCATGAGATCAACTCAAAGCATTGTTTTAGTTAACCGTTAGTAGGAAGCAATTCTGTCAATAAGGTAACAGGGCTATTCTTTTCAATGGTAAACTTGAAGCCTAACCGAGCTGCCTCAAGTTCATACAAAAGCTTCCAAATTCCACTGCTAGTGGAAATAGTCATTAAAACTAATTTTTATGTGATCTCATTAATATTGATAATTAACAGATATAAGAATGAACACACACAAAGCTATTTTATAATTGTAGCTGTCCTGGAACTCACTGCGTAGACCAGCATGAATTCAAACTCAACAGAAACTGATCTCCTTCTACCTTCCGAGTGCCAGGATTAAAGAAGTGTGCTGCCACAGCAGGCTTTTTCAAGTAAGAAAAATTCTTTTCAAAAATTCTTTTAAAGGGAATGATCAGGGTTACCAAATCTGTATGACTACACAGAAACATTAAAATATTTGTAAATAAGTGTTGTTTAGGTCAGAAAGAAGAGTGACACTTATCTTTACAAAGTTCACACTTCACAAACTTGGTACTACAGGCATTCTAGGCCAGAAAAGTATTTGTTGCATGAGTATCTTGTACAAGGTATGACATTAGTGGCTACTCAGTAGAAGCCTGTAACGACTATACTACTTTAGCTCTAACAACCAAAACTGTGTTCAAACCTTATAAACAAAACAAACAAACAAAAATCAATGGCTTAGAAGGGGAAAAATCACTATTGATTCAATCACAGATTTCCTGAGAAATGATTTGAGTACTTTACATATTAGTGTTTAACTTTAGACTGCTGAGCATCATTTATGCAAGTTTATTCTCCACTGTGAAAAATGCCAAACAAAATTGCATCACATCACTGACATCCTACTTCTACAACATTAAAAACTGAAACTTTAAACATTTCCAGGGCTGGCTCGATAGCTCAGTAGGTAAAAGTGCTAGCCACCAAGGCTGTCAACTGGAATGCATGTGGCAAAAGAGGAAACAGACTCCTGAAAGCCACCCCCCCCCCCAACACAGTGCAATAATGATGTGGGATTGTCCTCTGTATGTTGTGAATATCATTGGTTAGTAAAGAAACTTTTGGGCCTATAGCAGACCTATAGGGGAACAGAGCTGGGGGGGGGGGGACTAAGCAGAATGCTGGGAGAAAGGAGGCGGAGTCAGGGATAAGTCATGTAGCTCCCAGGAACTTTTCCCGTAAGCCACAGCTTTGTGGCGATACACAGATAAATAGAAATGGGTTAAATTAAGATGTAAGAGTTAGCCAATAAAAAGCTAGAGCTAGGGGCTGGAGAGATGGCTCAGCGGTTAAGAGCATTGCCTGTTCTTCCAAAGGTCCTGAGTTCAATTCCCAGCAACCACATGGTGGCTCACAACCATCTGAAATGAGATCTAATGCCCTCTTCTGGCCTGCAGGCAGACACACAAACAGAATATTGTATACATAATAAATAACATTAAAAAAAAAGCTAGTGCTAATGGGCCAAGCAGTAATTTAAATAATATAATTTCTGTGTTCTTATTTCAGGGTGGAACAGCTGGGAACCAATAAGCGCCCTCCCTATTCTATTACAACACATAAAAATTAAAAATAAACAAAGAGAAATAAAAATAATTGTAATGATGAAATACTTTTTACCTACCATGTAAATACAAAAAAGCCTATAAGCCGGGTGATGGTGGCGCACTCCTTTAATCCCAGCACTCGGGAGGCAGAGGCAGGCGGATCTCTGTGAGTTCGAGACTAGCCTGGTCTACAGAGCTAGTTCCAGGGCAGGCTTCAAAGCCACAGAGAAACCCTGTCTCAAAAAACAAACAAACAAACAAAAAAAGCCTATAATATCAGACTAAAAATTTTTAGAAAATAATTCTATCACTAAAGTAAAAAGAAAATAGATTCATTTAAAATGTACTATAATTATTAAAAAACTTCCAGTAATTGTTAGAAATTTATAGGGCACTATTTGTCCAGGAGCTAAGGAAGAAAAAACAATTAATTATTGGGATAAATAATTTTTCTGCAAAATCTGAAATTACAAAACTCTACAAAAAAAGTAACAATCTACCTAGGGTATCATACGCAACTTAGTATATTTTAAAATAACACCAAGCTAAATCAAGACAACATAGCATAAACATCTACAGCATGCTAAAGCACACTATCCACTGTACATCATCACTCTAAAACCATGTTGGCCTCAACTGCAACACTACTGAAAGTAATCAGAGTCTGCTATACTAATGAGGAATGCAGACAACAGCAAAGAACTCGGAAGGAGGGAGGGAGGGAGGGAGGGAGGGAGGGAGGGAGGGAGGGAGGGAGGGAGGGAGGGAGGAAAGGAGGCCACAGGAGTGGTAGTGAGGTTCTAGTGACTGTGTGAGTAAACAGGTATGTGAGAGAAAGAGAAGGGTGACATAGCTCATCAATTTTACCACGGCAAATGGAGTGACTTTCCAACATTCTTTTACTTACAGAATCCTATTGGAAGTAAAATAAGTGTACGAGAGATTAGAAGCTAAAGGCTGTGGCTGAGGAAGGGAAAGAACTCAGGACCACATGAACCTTCCCTCTCCAGACAGGCCTGGAGAGGCCATGAAGAAACTGAAAGCTGGAAACAGGTACAAAAGGACTACTGGAGGGAGGCGAGAATTAAGACTTTCCAAGGTGTGTCTGGGTTGGGGACGGGGTATTACGAATTACCTCAATGGACTGGCTAAAGTATTTTATTTGCTGATACACCTGAAACTATCAAAATAGGAGAAAATCAATGAGATGTAAAAAAGAAATGAAGGACATAAATGTTGTTCATTTTTAGTCACTAGTCTTCAAATTTCTTAGTGTTTGCCATGTTTTTATTTATTATATGTAAAAGGATCTGTAAGAATAAAACTTTCATATAGAATATATACAGATCCTTCCACAGTGACCACACTACTCTTAAGCCTCCTTATCTCTGAATCTATACCGAAAGGGACACTTTTTAATACCAAAAATACTAGTCGTTCATCAATACACTATTTTTACTTGCTAAAGCACAAATTCTCACATGAATATTCTAAAGGCCCATCGCTGCAATGCAGTTAGGCTTCATTCTCCATGTCAAGTGGCAATCAATAGCCATACCAACTGCCAGTTTGATGAGGACTCTTCCAGTATGCAGGGACCAAGTTCACATATACGATGTCTTTCCTGACAAAAAATGAGGCCAGAAAGGTAAGACGAACCAGTCACCATAGGGAACACATCAAGCTGTGATGAAAAATGGAAAACAGCCACGGCAACAATTCAAAAAGCGGGAAAGCTTGAGCACCCTCCTCACTTCCGATACTCAGCATCAAAGCTAATCCTCCAGTAGAGTCAAATAGGAAAACAGAGACAAGAAACTTTGTCCCTGGTGATGACAGAGACAGAGACAAAGAGAGAGGAGGGGAGGAGAGAGAGAAAGGGAGGGGGGGAAGCCTTTGACTTTGTGTATTATTATTATCTGCCCAAGTAGTTGGATCACCAAACAAGAAGCCTGCTCCAGTACTTCCTATCCTGAAAATTCCGACTTAGCCACATTCCGCCTGTCTTCACCACACAAGTACTGGTTTCCCCTATCACATAGTTGCTTCTTGTCTTCACCCTAATTATTCAAAAGATACTATTCAAAGTTGAACATGGTGATGTAAGCCTGCGATCTCAACACTCAGGAGGCGGAAAGTAAGAAGAATGTCACCAAGTTGAAGTGAACCAGGTCAAACAAGGCCAAATAATAGGCCTTGCCACAAACAAACTCAGGATTAATGACCTTCCTATGTCAGTCTCTTGAACTGCTGAATTATAGTATATATCAAGCCTACATCCTGATCTACATTTTAAAAAGATCTAGTTAACTGCTGTGGGAAAAGCAGGATAACCAAGAGACTCTATAACGACGGGTTCAATTAAGATGGTAGCATCTAGAGGGATAAAAACAGGCCAGATTCTAAACATATCTCAAAGGCAGCAGGACTTGCTGCTGGCATGGATGTAGAACTACTAGAGAGAGTTCAGGTTGACGAAGGAACTTGCCAGTGCATACTCACCAGCCAATACAACTGCTACATCTGCACTCAGTTTCCCTATTATGTAGCCTCAGTCCACACTGTTGCATCCACTTTTATCCTTCTTTTCTAAGTAGAGCATCATAGCTAAAACTGAGAAAAGACTGACTAAATAAACCAAGCAGACTGCAGTAGGAACTAACTCAGAAAACACATCAAAACCTTCCATTTCAGATCCGATGTGAACACAGATACAGAACAGGGCAACAGCACCAGTGTCTTAAGAGCTTACATAACAATACATAAACTACTCATTAACCCTGCTTCTAGAAAGAGAAGGATAATCAACGTGGTTACAAATAAAGCTTTATTCTAGGTGTGGTCGTCACAGTATTTTACTAGAAACCAAATGGGGTTGTTTCCTATAACTAACTTTTAAACATTTTAATGAAAAAGGATCTTCTATTCCATAAAAAATAACAGTAAGATTTGTTTTTTTTTTTTTTTAAATCTGAATGGCACAGTCTACCCTAATAAATCAGCCTTGGAAAAATCTATACTGTTACTTTTTTCTTTAAGTTTCAAAGTAAGAACCCTGGGTCCCAAATTCATCTAAATGCAGTAAAAATAAACACAAGTGTAAGGTTCACGAAAATGACATATTTATCACATACTTGGAAAACACAGAGAACCACTACTTAAGACAAGCTGGCCTTGCACTCACCCTTCAGTCTCACCTATTTAGGTTCTGAGATGCATAGCACTCCACCCAAACCCTTAACATACTGCTGTGTGTGAATGCACGCTGCTGCTCAGCTCCCTTTCCTTCTTTTTAGTACAGAATCCCAAGTGGGGAATGGATCCACTGTGGGCAGATCTCGCCTCAATAAATATGATCAGGAAAATCTCTCACAGACATGCCGACAGGGCCATTTTTCAGTGAGTCTAGTATCTGTTAAGTTTACAATTAACACCAACCATCACAAGGGAGTAATGGAACTTGCATTGTGCTCCTGAGTGCGATTTTATAAGAGCTTAAATATTACCAAAAATAAAAAATCAATAATCCAGGCACATGTTTTAAGAGCATTCTTAAATTGCAACCCACTACAGGTATTCAGATATATCACATTCAATTCAGTACATTTAGGACAAATTAATACAGTTCTCAATGAAAATATTTATAGTACACCATCCTTAATAATGGCTATATTGTTCTCTATCTCTGTTTTTAACTATTAGTCCAGTGTTAACCATAGTTAAAGTTAACTTTCCTGGTGAAGAAAACAAGCTTGGATGTGTTAAATAACTTGTGAGGAAACTAAAGGTTAATGAGGTTATAAAAGCACCTAGGGTCACGGAAAACAAAGCAAGTGCAGATGGCTATTCCGGGCTCATCTGACCCCAAAGTTTGTGATTTGTTCATGTTATTACTATCTCTCCATTTCATAGTTTCACAAATGATCTATCTGCATTTCTGTTTTTGCCAAAAGAAGTCATTTTCCCAAAAAGAGCTCATAGTCAATCACATGGTCATTTGCGCTAAAACCTTACTTAGCTCTAGATGGTCCTTATTCCAGAGTGTGTATAGCTATAATGCAATATATGCACATAAATAAACATAAGATTATAATATGCATTCCTTAAATTAACATATAGTCCATTGCATTTTTCATTGCTTTAGTTGTCAAGGCTAAGACCTAACATAATGTTTAAGTAGAGGCATCACTTCATTAAGTATTCCTAGAGAAAGTAACTGTACCCATTTTACTTTCTCCTAGTTTCTGTGTCCTCCTGTATATTTATCTTACTTCAGTCTATCTCAAGTTCTTCTATAAAAGTAACAAAAAATAATCAAGAAAGTCTAGCTTAATACAAACTGCATCCATAGAATACAAATTTTTCTCTAGCATACTCAGCTATTTTTATCAATACACAGCACACCAAAGACATTCTGTAGACTGCGGGGTCAAATGATACCATGTGTTAAAAGCACTGTGACAACTGGGACTGTAAGGGGTACATGTGGACGATTTCTAATTTGCATTCATTTCCCACATATATTATACAAACTCTTTTTTTTTTTTTTTTTTTTTTTGGTTTTTTTGAGACAGGGTTTCTCTGTGGCTTTGGAGCCTGTCCTGGAACTAGCTCTGTAGACCAGGCTGGTCTCGGAACTCACAGAGATCCACCTGCCTCTGCCTCCCGAGTGCTGGGATTAAAGGCGTGCGCCACCATCACCCGGCTTATTATACAAACTCTTAAAACCAACACTGGACTTACATTTAGAATATCTAAGTTGAGAATGTAAAAAGGGAAAGCAGGATATGGCTAGAGAAGTGATTTTGCAAAAGCAATGCACTGCAAATAATATGAGTTTTACAGCAGCTTTGTTTCTCTACGTTTACGTGAAGGTAGTGGAGAACACTCAACCAACAAACCAATAAAAGAAACACCACTGCTACTCTGTGCTTTTCATACACCATGCATGGTAATTTGCTAGCTGCTATATCTACAATGATATCAGCTAACTCTGCAAGTAGCCTATGATGATCCAAACTGATTCTCCAGTCACTATCCACTATCACTTTTTCTCTACAATAAAAATTGAAGATTCTAATTTGTTTTATTCTATTGATAATACAACAAGCATACAGTGATTTAAGTAGAGTCTGTTCTTCATACATAAACATCAAGAGCACTATAATGGCTAATAAAGGGAAAAGGGATAGAGGAAGTGGAAGGGCCCAAGTACATGTTATCTGTGTCTTCTTTTCTTTTTGATTCATTTTACTTCAAGCCAGAAAATGGCCAGGGAGCCACTACAGTATAAAAACAACATGGTGTAAGGAGGAAAACAATGGACAGAATCTATCCTTTTTGATAAGCCAAAGGCCCCAAACAATCAATCTCTTTAAGTCATTTTTTTCTTTATAAAGATATTAAGCAAACCTCCACCTCCTTCACCTAAAAATTTCAATAAATTCAACATGAAAATCCTAAATGAGATGATGTTCTTGTCTACATGGCTCCTTCTACGTATTGTAGCTTGTTGTTCCTCCACTGTCCTTCACACTCAAATTAAAATTCCTATTACAATATAAGATTAATTCAAACAAGGCCTAGATGAGACTGACTAGCAGGACATTTGCATTTCTGAAAAGATCAGTTAAACCACATAGATTTCTTTTTCCTTTTAAGGGCTGCGTTGGAGTTGCAGGAGGGTTTGAAGATAGGCCTCAGACACATTATGTTACCCGGGCTTGCCTGGAATTCACTACTTAATGCAGGCTCACTTTAACCCTGAACTCCTCCAGCCTCAGCCTCCCCATGTGTAGAGACTATAGGCATGTACCTAACCTACACCATACACATTTCAAATAAATAAAACTTGATGGTACATGTGAATTACATGTTTGGGCAAAGACACCTCCAAGAGATGCAAGCTCTACATACTTTTTCTTCTTGTTTCTTGATCATACTTCTGAAGCACTTTCCAGAAAGCATAATTTATGCCAATTATAATGTCTTCCAGATTTTTCAAAAAAAATAATTTGAGATCATAATTACATCACTTTCCCTCTTCCCTTTCCGGAAGCCTGTGGCCATGTCGAAGGAGCTTCAGACCACAGTGAAACTTGTGGAATAGAGCTCAGAAGTTAACAAAGCCACTCCGGTCCATCCTAGAGAGCCAATGCATTGGAAGGATTGTTTCCAGAATGCCCCTTGCTATTGCTATGCTTCCTCCTGCTTACTGCGGTCATGTTCCTCCTGTATTTGGCACAATGTGATTGCTACGTGAAAGAATCTCGTCACAACTAGTATAATGTGACTGTCTCATGGAAAAAATACCACTCCTCACTGGGTAATTTACTTGTAGATCATAAAGATGATGATTTTTATATGAGCAATAATCATTAGTTAGATCTATGATTTATCTGGACTTTCTGAGTTAGCCTAAAAGACAGTAAAGGTGATTAGAAAAATGGTTTAGGTTATTCTACCAAGGGCTCCAATAAGAGATACAGAAAAGGCAAAAATAGGCTAAAAGTCACCCTCCTCTTTGTTAGAGATGAGATCTGTAGAAGATGAAAATAGGAACATGAACGTTTCATGCACTATAGACCCATGAATTCTGTCTGTGGAAAAAAAGGCCAATGATTAAAGAAAACAATTATGTCCCTACACCCAAGGGTAGGCCTGAGTTCTTCGGTCAGGTAGCTTACAGCATTAATCACAGGCCCCTGTATACATCTTTAAAAAACAAAGTTGTAAAAGGAAATTAAATGACCCTATTATGTGTAAAAAAAAAAAAAAATAGATGGCAAACTGACCACTTACCTAATGTTTCTTTAGAGTAGAAAACAAATCCACTACACTGAAACTACAAAGGACTGGCTGATGCACACTTAGCTTGCTTAAAACTTTGTTAATCAATTATAAAAGATTCATTGCTTTGAGGTGAATATGTTATGATGGGAAAATTAATTTGAAGAAAAATGTTTAACTACTTGTGGGCTTCTAAGCAAAATCTGTAACTTGTAGTTGTGAGGTAATCTCAACCTTTGCATTAGGAGTTAAAAAGGGGATAAGAGAAAACTAAAGGGAAACACCCAGGAAGAAGTAGAAGGGAAACAACAGAGAAGGAAGAACAACCAACAGAGAGAAAAATAAAATGAAGAATTAAGCGTTGGCCCTCGGATAAAGTTCCCATATGCATCTTTCTTACTCTGCGTCTCCTCTCCAGTTTCTCTGACCTCCTTGGGGTCTGAGCCCCTCAGAGGTACCTTTCCTCCCATCAACCCTACCATGTACCCTTCCTTGTTTTCTTTCAAATTCATGGCATCTCTCCCCCGCCCTTTTCTTGTTTGTTTGTTTTTTTTGAAACAGGGTTTCTCTGTAGCTTTGGAGCCTGTCCTAGAGCTAGCTACCTCGAACTCACAGAGATCTGCCTGCCTCTGCCTCCTGAATGCTGGGATTAAAGGTGTACACCACCATCGCCCCAGCTCTCCTCCAGTTTTTTAATGGACTCTTTTGCATTAACTCCTGTTTCTAACTTGCCACTAAGGTTTCTAAGCGGTAGAAAATATCACAGGACTCACTGTACACCATCCTCATCTTAACAGAGTCAATAAAAACACATATTAAAACAATAGAAGGTGATGGGAGGAAGCACATGGAATGAATGAAAATGATAAAAATTAGCTGATAGTAATATTTTTAAAGATTTATTACAGTCAAGGAATATAAGAAAATAAACCAAATGGGAAGCACAGAGTCAGTTTTAATTAAAAGTGATAGATACTATGAAAACAAAACATAAAATAGGCCTAGATGTAGGGTTGGGCTTGCACATGTGCTTGAGATATGACATATAATGAGGGATGGAAGGAAGAGACAAGATGAGGGTCCATAAAGGCAGAAGTGGGCATGTCTAACAAAACACAAAAAAGAGAGTGATAACAGAATGTGCAGGGCCCCATGTCCCATCCCAACACCACAGGGTGGCATGTGCCTGAGGGGCTGGGGAGGCGGGCAAATAGGGGGGGGGGGAAAGTAAGACTGGGAGCAAAAATAAGAGAACATGCAATACAACCGAGAAAAAATATAAAAAGATTTTACAAAGAAGTTAAAGACCGCCAAAGAAAGCAATCACAGTCATAGCCAGCAGTATCTTTTTGTTCTGCTTTTTAAAAAAGGAAAACAATGTGATGAGAGACAGTGATAGGGAAGAGCAACATCTGGGGCATGTTTTCATCGGCTTCACAGTATACAGGAAACACCCCTACCTGCCCTCCCTCCAAAGCACATGGGTGACAGGGTGAAGCAAATAAGACCAAAAAAAAAGAGAGAGAGAGAGAGAGAGAGAGAGAGAGAGAGAGAGAGAGAGAGAGAGAGAGAGAGAGAGAGAGAGGCAACAGAAAAGGAGGTCCACGATGGCCACAGTGGAGACAAACGATAAGCACCTAATGTCTGGCTGCACTACTGCACAGAAAGCAAAAGAACTGGATATAGCAAGAAGAAGAAAAACCCCAACAAGCACCAGCGTGAACCATCAAATAGCTTAATGTAAAAAACCTATAGAACATGGGTCTCTGGAACTGTTTCCTTCACCCCACCATCCATCCCAACTACCCCAAGCTTCGTTTTGTTTACTTTTGAAATAGGATCTGGTCTCATACCTGCATCCTGCTTCAGTCTCCAGACTGCAGAGACTACTGCTGTATACACCCACACCCAGCTTGAAGCCCTTTTATTTACTTTTGAGAAAGGGTCCGGTTATACAGATAAGTCTGTTGTTGAACTTGCTGTGTAGCCTATGTAGGCCTTGACACATGTCACCACAATGCCTGGCAAATCTATAGTTTTAAAAAATTATTCTGGCTATAAAGTTCTGGAAGCGAGGGAAAAAGTGAAAACGGCTGCTTAGATAGCTTAGGAGGTTAAAGCTGCCTGCTGCCAAGCCTTGTAAATTGACTGTGATCCCAGGATGTATATGGTGGAAGGACAGAACTACAATCTAAAGCTGCCTCTTTCAGGAAGGACAAAATAAGCTGAAGAAATAAGATGAGAAACAGCATGAAAATACAAACGGGCCCCAAGATTCTATAGCTAGTGGGAAGTCCTATATGGCTGGAAAAGAGGGTTTCAGAAAGAATGAAACCAAAGACTTAAGACATAGCCTTAGGCTTTATTACGAAAGACAACTCTAGTTTTTCATTTGATGACAATCTTTGTGAAGGACAACCCCTCCTTATTATCTACATATAGTCACATTACCAAGTAGTGGATGATTTACCAGTTATTCTTGGTGTCAGTGTCAATGTCCCTCGCTCACAGGTTAAACGCAACACTGCCTGAAGCAGATGGTTTATACAGCCCCATTTCAGAACGTGTAGCTACCACATAAGAAAGACAAACACACTGGGCTCTCACTGGCCCAGATCTTACACATCAGATTCTTGGGATATTTTTAAACAAAACATTAAGTCTGAATTTATTAAATACTGAAATTAGTGTGTTGGTTTTCCAAACAAAGAGCTACTCAATCAGAAATAAAAGCCACAATATTCATTAATAGGAAGGATTATTTGAAATTATTACTTTAAAGCAAATTATATTAACAGTGACTTCTTCTGGTTATTGTACCTTTATTGACAAATTTGAATTTTTGAATTCATGCTATCTATTGGAGGCAGTGGCATTTTAAAAAAGGAATTCATTGTGTATTTCCTGCCAACTATATACCATCACTCAACAGAAGCACCATCAAGTGCTTTAAATAATACTTTCAATAATGTGAACTCTGTTCTTGTTATACTTTGCTGTAACTTCCTGTGTCTTTGACATATTCAAGAAGTGAAACTCATGCATAGCATGTTTATATTATTCCCTCCTTAGTGAAAGCTCACAGACAATGTCAGGTCTGGAGAGATAAGAGCTGCTTCCAGGACATGAATTCTCATGAGGATTAGGCAACCACCATCTGGGGCTCCAGAGTTTATCTGCAGCAGCTGCCTTCAAAGTATCACATCAGAAGTGGGGGGAGAGAGCCTAATTCTAAAGTGTTTAACAAGTTGCTTCAGCGTGGTTTTGATTGTTCTGGATTGCTTTTTCCTTCTTACAAATAAGAATAAAATATGAATGTGGTGACCACTACCTCCTAAAACACAAACAAGTTAAAGTAGTGTGATATATTCAAATAGTAAGAATGGAAGCTTTCAAATGCTTGATAATATTTAATGTGAATATTACTATGTCACCAGAGTGTAACAATAAAAATTTAATAATAATTTTAATAACTATTCAATAATGACCTAAAATTATTTTAGATGACTAAAGATTTGGTTTGGGGGCTATCATAGATATCTGGTGAAAACCATTTTTTGTTAAAGCCCTCAAGAAATGTTAAAATAACCATAATATGAAACAATGCTTCTAACCAATACTTCTATAAAAAACTAGGGAGTTTAATTATGAAACATGAGAAAGAGAAAAGTTAACTTTAAATCCCACTTTTAAATAGCATCCCACTAAGGCTGATTGAATCACTATATCTGACTATTCTAGTTCCAAAAGAATAACAAGTACTAGATATTTTTTAAAAATAGGAAAAATTAAATGAACATATGTTTTATAAGGTATAGGTCTCAAAAGAACTACATCACTAAATTTTTGCCTGATTCTTTATATTTGAATTTCAAATATTGTTCACTTATCTGGTATAAAACCTCAAGCAATATTTGTTCATTTGAACAACAATCTGCAAAAGACTTGCTGTGAAAGTTAAAAAAAAAACAGTATTGTTATCATCAGAGAACTTTGCACAGTGGTTCTACCTAAAGATAAACTTTCACTATAATATAATGAGTAATAGTTCATTCTTTCATTATTCATTTGAAATATTCAACACACCTGTACTAGACAGTGTCAATAAGATAAAACAAATGGAAGGGATATATGGGTGTGCCAAAAATTAAAAGGTTGGCAGATTATATGATATTTAAGAGTTCTTCCAGAACCAAATACATATATATACGTTCATTTAATTTTTCCTATTTTGTTTTTTGAATATCCAGCATTTGTTATTTTTTTGCACTAGAAAAGTCATATAGATAAATCTGTTATTTTTTGCACTAGAAAAGTCAGATAGATAGATAGATCGATCGATTGATCGATCTTAATTTTGGATACAAACATTCTATTCTTTCTCTTGAGGCACCTTCACAATTACTTCTTTGAAATTAAATACAAATAATTTGAACTCAACCCAATTAATAAACTGGGTCGTTTTCTAATTTCACATTCACTATCAGTAGTAGAATAAATTTTAAAAACCATTAAAAAAGTTAAGCTTTACAACTTGTTCCTGGTTGACAGTTTTAATCAAAGTATCAAGTCCTAAGGGACTTTTAGTCCAAAATTATTTGGGTAATATTTACTTTCAGACTATAAATAAACTACCTCTCAGACACTGGAGTACAGTAAAACGTGTGCGATGTTTCTAGGAGCTGATGCACAGGAAACATGGCACATGCTGGCATTACTTCCGCAAACCCACTTATTCCTACTGCTCTGCTTTTCTCCTTTTCTGGCTAAAAATTCCATTCATTCACCTTCTCCACAATTAAGATACTTCTGATACCAGAGGTTTTTTTCAGCATTCAAACTTGTTTTGTCCCCATGCAACAAACCTGATTTATAACAAAACAATCAATTTTCTCTTGACCAACTTGCTAATTTAAAGGCATAAAACATGAGTTTATGTGGTCATGTAATAAATAATATTTTCTGGTGGTATTTTTCATAGTTCTGAAGGAGACAAATATTTTTCATATTTCTGAAGGTGAAAAACAAACAAAACCCATTTTGCTTTTTTCCCCTTCAAGTGCTTAACAATCCCTAATAAGATAACAAATATATGCATGACATCTTGAGCCAAGCCTTTTAGACATTTGGATATCCACTTGGTACACTTACCAGAGCCTTCTTTTCATAGAAGATAACAGAATGCAAGAACTGTTTCAGTCTTGCTAGGAACCAGAAGGCAGTGATACATACACAGATGTCTTCTAGACACAGATTTTTTTTCTAAATAATAACTCTTTATAATAAATATTAACTATTCTCTAATAAATGGGATTTTTCTTTTAAATTTCTTGTATTTACTAGAGATTCAATTTGTTACCCAAGCTGTGGATTTACAGGATTTACATTCTTAAAACCAATTCCTGCATAATGTCACACAAAGCTTTTCCTAAGTTAACCAGGACAACACCCAAATAAATCTTTCCTTTGAGAAGAAATGTCCATGATAATAATGACATTACTTAAATGTTAAAGCATGGATGGTGTCTGAGCGACCCAAGTTCTACATCCAGTCTTACTCTAAATCTACACTATGGATTACTTTTCCACTACACTAAATTCTGCTTCATTCTGCTGGCTTCTTACCTATAGGTTCTAAGATTCTAACTCTTGAGTTTCAAGGTTCTACTTAACTCTAAATTCTACCCATTTACTGATAGGCTCTCTCTCTGAACTATCTCCAGAAGCACAGTAGATAAGGTACTCCAATCTACTACCATCCAGTCTTCTAGTAAAAGTAAGAGCTAGGATAATCCTCATTATATCCACATGCTACTGTGGCCCAAATTTTCATAGCTTGTCCTTAGTATGAAAACCCAATTTTCAAACTCAACTGAGTACAAACTCAACCAAGTGCTTAACTGTGTGGTTTAGAGGAAGAAGAGCCAGTGGACTTCAAAGAACAATACTGATGTCTGAGTTTGAGCCAGAAAATAATGAAAAGCTTGTATTTTAAAGAGGAGGAAATCAAGTCACAAGTCATTCTGAAAGTTTTTAAAAAGATAGATTTCAAATTATCCTGGACAAACCTGCCAAGATTTAGCAACTCATGGAAGTAGTTTAGTAAAATCCATGAACAGGATTTATGTATGTATGGCACTTCTGTCCTACAGAGTTACAAAATTCACATATACTACCAGTATTAAGAATGGATTGGTTGTTTAAAAAAAAAAAAAAAATGGAGTACAGGCCTAAACAGAGAACTCTCAACAGAGGAATCTAAAATGGCTGAAAGACACTTAAGGAAATGTTTAAAATCCTTAGTCATCAGAGAAATACAAATCAAAACAACTCTGAGATTCCATCTTACACCTGCAAGAATGGCCAAGATCAAAAGCACTGACGACAACTTATGCTGGAGAGGTTGTGGGGTAAAGGGAACACTTCTGCATTGCTGGTGGGAATGCAAGCTGGTACAGCCCCTTTGGATGTCAGTGTGGCAATTTCTCAGAAAATTAGGAAACAATCTTCCTTAAGACTCAATAATACCACTTTTGGGTATATATACAAAGAATGCTCAATCGTGCCACAAGGACATGTGCGCAACTATGTTCATAGCAGCTTTGTTTGTCATAGCCAGAACCTGGAAACAACCTAAATGTCCCTCAACTGAAGAATAGATAAGGAAAATGTGATACATTTATATAACAGAGTATTACACAGCAGAAAAAAAAATGGCAGCTTGAATTTTGCAGGAAAATGGATGGAGCTAGAAAACATTATTTTGAGTGAGGTAACCCAGACACAGAAAGACAATTATCACATGTACTCATTCATAGGTGATTTTTAAACATAAAGCAAAGAAAACCAGCCTACAAACCACAATCCCAGAGAACTTAGACAACAATGTACTAAGAGAGACTTACATAGATCTAATCTACATGGGAAGTAGAAAATAGAAAAAGACAACATCTTCCAAGTAAATTGGGAGCATGGGGACTTTGGGGAGGGTTGAAGGGGAGGAGGGGAGAGGCAGGGAGGAGAGCAGAGAAAAATGTAGAGTTTAATAAAAATCAATTAAAAAACTAAAAAAAAGAATGGGTTGGTTATTTCATCACACTCATCTATTCCATCTGACTATCTGATTAATATCGATTCCGTCAATAACACTAGAATGTATTCTTATCTATTTATTGAGATGGCATCCTGATATGTAGCCCAGGTTGGTCTCAAATGTGAATCCCCTACCTCAGTGCTGGGACTAAGTAGAAGTGTAAACTGCCATAAATAAATGTACGGCCTCTAGAAAAGTAGAAATCCAGTATGACAGAGCCAGAAAATGTCTGCCATTGAAAGGTGGTAAGTTATTGGACAAATCTATGATCACCTTTCCAGGAATCAATTTATCTAGCAAAGAATAAGGCTTGTTCTCCCTCACTTTTTTTTAATAACCAGAGCATATGCCCAAAACAAACAAGACTTTTTATTTTTAAAGAAGCCTTATTAAGTCAGTAGGAAAAACAAAAACCAGGGGCTAAAGAGATGGAGATATATGTGTTAAACGGTGATTTGTAGCGTAATTTACAGATGTTAAAAATAAGTCTGGGGGCCGAGGAGATGGATCAGTTGATAGTGTCTGTATACAATCATAAGGCCTTGAGATCAGAGACCCTCAATATAAAAACTTGGTATGGTAATATGGGGTGAGGTGGGAGAAAAAAGGAAGATACACAGAGCTTGCTAGTCAGCTAAACAGATGAAAGACCCTATCTCAAAACCAAAACCAAACCAACAACCATAAAACAAAATGGATGATAGTAGAAGATACCCAACGTTTATCTCCAGTGTGAGCATGTGGCACACACACACTGAGGCATGGACAGATGGATCAACAGAAAGACAAAAAGAGGGATTGTTTAAATATATTTTGAATTGTTTAAATGAAGCCCCAGAAATCAAAATAAATATATTAATATTAAATAAAGTCTAAAGCTTATGCTGATCTAGGGGATATAGACAAAAATGCTCTAATATCATTTAGAAATACATCCAATGTTGTGATCAACAAATGGCTTGAACCACAGACAGGTTGTCAAAAGGTTGAGGCGGGATGGAAAGGAACATTCTGCACAAAGGAAAAAACAAGAAACAGAACTATAGGAAGCAAGAACAATCTGGGAAGTTAAATCCATTCAGTGCCTAAGAAGAAATACTAAGTTCTAAATGCCAGTTTGAGAACAGGGAAGTTAGCAGTGTTCACGAATGACTTATTTATATTTCGAAGAAACTGAATAAGATGACTAAAACACTAAGAGCGGAGTGTCAGGGATTTTGCTATACATCAGAGAAAGATTCTATCAATTCCTGTATTCAGGAATTCAAAATCTGGCAAAATTAATATGTATAATTACTAGATACATAAAAATCTGATAAAATGGCATATTGTGTCACATTAAAAATCAATACAAAATAACCCTTTTGTGGAGGAGCTAGCAAAGTTCTCACATAGAAAATGCTTTTGAAACATGCCTAGAAAAGTAAATACAGTTTCTTCAGGCAGAAACAAAGAGGGTGATCAAGAAAGTAATTAATATCTGATTTGGAGATCTCTAATGAGATTGTAAGGCAGGAAAGATGAATTTTAAATTTGAGAGGAAATGAGTAAGAGTCAGCAATTCTGCTCCCATGTATATGCCCAACAGAATTAAAAACGTGTATGAAAAAAGTGTACAGGGATGTGCAAAGCAACATTATTTACAGGAGCCAAAACACTACCTCAAATGTCCATCAACTGAGACAAAAAATGACAGATGCACTGCATGCAAACTGACTATAATTCAGCCCTCGAAAGAGCCTTAAGTTCTGACAGACACTGAAACATGGATCCCTCTGAAAAGTACTGCACATGAAAGAAGCATATCAAAATAACATGTTGTATGATTTTATCTCTGTGAAATGTCTACATGGAATGTATAGAGAAAGTGGATGAGAACTACAACTTGTTCCTTTTCCTGTCTTATCCACCCACTCCTCTTAGTCGAGTTCACCCTGTACTAGGCAAACAGTGAATATTCAATGCCAATTTGCTCGCTGATTGTTCATCTGAAGCTATATATAAAACAATGGGAAATCCAAAAGCTTAAACAGGCTATGATACGCAAGCATAAAGGCTGTAGATTTTGACACAATAAGCTGCAGGTATACATATGCAACTCATTTCAACAGAGAAATTGTCTTTGTCTCACATTTCAATTAACAATTTAAACACACAATAATTATTCTTCTAAAGTAAAAATGAGACTTTCTAAAATACCCTTATGCAGCCTAAGATGCAGTAAGATTTTCATTTGAGAATTATTGCTATTGATAAGAGTCATTTTACTGTAACTACTAAAAACAGTAAAGTTACAATCCTTCTGTGAGATATTAACACATTAAGGCATTTTCTCAGACAACGATATTTTTTGGGATAATACAAAGAAATACAACTGTGAACTAAAAAAAATGATTTCATATTCATTGAAATCAAGTCAATGGATCACTATTCAAAAGCATATGTTCATCAACAAAAATAAACTTTCTAAGTTTCTATTTGAGTCTAAAGTCCTAAAATAGGCCCTAAGTTTCACCACAATTCAGCTACTAAGAAAAAGCTAAGTAAGGCTTCCCATGACTAAATGGATTAATTCTTTAGCCCAAACACAATTACTGTTCTCCACACTGTTCCATTGAACATCTAAATAAGCATCCCAAAGCTCATTTGATTCAAAGAAAAGATTCAGACCAAAGAATAATCCCAAATGTATGAAGTTTACATTTTGTCTAAAGTTTTTTCTTAAGGGGAAAAATCTGTACATGGTAATCAAGAAAAGAAATGAGCCATTCCAGACAGGTGTTGGGGATGACATCTATTGACTTAAAGATATCTTTGTTGAAGGAGTGCCCTGTAGATTCCAGAAGATGTCTTTTTCCTGACTTAGACCTTGAACCAGACTTTCCCGAGGCTGGCACACCTACTAGCAATAAAAATAATAACTCTGAGAAGCAGCCTGCAGCACAGAAAGAAGCGATTCACCAGAATGTGTTCTTCTTGCTGCAGGACTCCAACCTCAGTGTGTAGAAGAGTGCTGTTCTCTGACCCAGTTTCTGAAGCTTTACTCGCCAGCAGAAATCCAAAAGCCTGCCATAGTACACACCCGCTCTAAAGAGAGTCCCAGTGAAGTCAGGTAACAGAGAAAGAGTAAATGTGCTGTGCAGGAACAACTGTGACCCAGGGGTGAAATGAAAGAAAACAAAGTTTACTGATTTCAGATGAAATTTACCAAAATGATATTATCTGCCCGTGAGGCAAGCTGTCTTCTTTACCGCTTGCTGCTACTAAGATGTTTACCTAGAAACCAGAAGAAAAACTCCACTGTGCTGGGGAAGGAGAACTTACAAGAGGTGATTTGGACAAACTGTACTGATCTCCTCCCTTTCAAGACTGGGCATTTAGTTTCCAATCTTCTTTATCTGGAATTGTGAATTATAATTGTTTTGTCATCTGCATAACACCCCATGGGAGACTGCTATTGCTTATTAGAATGGGAATTTTTAATTCTTTATAAAATTTGACATTTTAACTGCTGTTAGGTGGTCTTCACAGTTGTGCCTTAAAAGACGCACAATCAATCTAAATGCTTTTAAAAATAAATCAAGCTATTTAGTTTTGGTCTTTTAATGAAAGCTGTATTAATGATAAAGTTTTTTTTTAATATTACTAGAAAATGGATTGGCTGCAAGAAGGCAGGAAAATTTGTGTTTTATTTCCCCTTATGGCAAAAATAAAATGCAAAATTCCTAACTTGTTTTGATTCATGTTTAAGTTCATTAGCAGGGGGTTAAATAGCCTGAACCTCACCTTTAGTAACTGCAGGTATAATCGGATTAATTTAAATGGTTATTAACGCCCTTTGGAGTTATAATTAGTTGGGGGACAGCTGATTTAGACAGCCCTTGGGGAGGAGTGGGAGCCTTCTCTCAGAATTCAAACTCCACTGAAAATAGCACCCTACAGAATTTCTATGTATCCACTTTGGGAGTACTGCAAAGCATGGCACGGAGCGTTAGTAAAGGTCCTGAAGAAATACAAAGGGTAAAAATTTATGACAAGGAAGAGAGGGGAGATAAGAAAGAATTTGATTTTGGCTAATTTTCTTACTTTTTTTTCCTCTTTATTTTAAGACAGGGTCTCATTCCACTGCCCAGGCAGACCTGGAAGTCATGGTGATCCTCCTACCACGGACTCCCAAGTACTGGCATCACACATGTGAGCCACCATAATCAGCTTGAATATACTTCTATACGGTATTGGTGATTTAAAGGGAGGGAGGAGAAAGACAGAGGGCGAACGCAAGTATAAGCATGCAGAAAAAACTAATGTGCTTCTAATATTTACAACAACAACAAAAGACCTGCCAGAAATAAATGCTAAGGTATTTAGATTAGAAAAGAAGACAACAAACAAAAAAGACATTTAGACTAGAAACTTAGTTCATGCAAATCAGAAAGACATAACTACAGACAAAAGTTCCTTTTCACCTAGGAAAAGATTTCATCAGAGCTCTAATCTGAGGTAAGCCGAAATGAGTATACTCTCTTTTCTGTCTTTCCCAGAGATAGAAAACCTGGATACAATACATGAAGTAGTTTGTATAGGCAGATCTAATCAAACTGGTATCAAGTTTACCCATTTCTCCTTTGGTGTCCCCTGGCCTCGACTTAATGCAGTCAGAGTCTGGGCATGTACACTAGGGTCTGTGTGACCACAGAGAGAGATTTCTAGAAGTACGCTTTTAGTGCTAGCTTGTTGACCAGGAAAGCACCTCCTGGTGCTCAGAGTGGAAGAAATCCCTTTTGATGACAGCGGCAGTAGGGCCCACGCATCTCTAAGACTAGAGTGAGGAAACAATCCTCTATTGGGATGCCCTAACTGTTAAATTTTTTTTCTCTGACTTCCTGCTACATAGCACTAGAGGTTCTAGCTTAGTGGCTGGAAGAGCTAGGCAACTAAAATATACCAAGAAAATAAGCAAAAGGGAAAGCGGGAAAGTGGCCCCATAAAACTGCTTATGAATTCCCAGGCTCACTTCAACCATCACACCAAGCTGTGCAAGTGTTCCTAGAATTGATGTTAAAATAGCAGACCACATGCTTATGAAATTGCAAATACTACCCAGTTGCCAAGCAAACCAATACTTGCCAGGCATGCATGATAAACTGGAATAAGACTGCAAGGATTACAAAAAAGAAAGTGGCATTACATCTAGAAGACTAGTTACAAGTTGCTACCTGAACCCAACCACAGATTATATCCTAAGAGCAAAGTATAAACATTCACTATAAAACCAAGACATTGTCTCATAATCTACCATAATTTGTTCATGATATAGTCTAAAATAATTTGACACTTGAAGAATAATTTTAAAAAGTGAATTATGAATAAAGACAATCTATGCCAAAACAATGTGTCATATTTACCTGTCAATTACCTTAAAGGCATTACCATGAAAATGTTCCAACAAAGTATATACTCAGTTGAACATAAAGATGACAAAGCTTTCTTTCTTTCCTTTTTGGCAAGTCTGCAGTAGCCCAGGCTGACTAACATGTGTGACCCTTCATTTTCCAAGTGGTGGGCCTGTAAGCTTGCACTACCACAACCACACTGAGCTGGAAATGCCCATTAAACAAACAAACATGAAGAAATAAAGGGGAATTTGTGACACTAAAAAAATGCAGTATCAGCCGTGCTTTTAATAACAGTACTTGAGAGGCAGAGGCGGGCAGATACACGGGTTCAAGGCCAGCCTGGTCTATAGAGCGAGTTCAAGACAGCCACGGCTACACAGAGCAACAACAACAACAACAAAAATGCAATATTATATGAACCCCTCACTGGACAGTCTCGACAGAAAAAAGGATACTGAAGAGCTCAGTAGAGAGCTTGAAGACAGTGGCTGAGAAAGTGTCCAGTGCTAACGTAACCCATCTAAAGGAGAGGAAAGGGAGACAGGAGCAAAACCTCAGGCCTTATGGGACAATAACAGGATATGAAAGGAAGAAGAAAATCTAAAAGGCTATAAATTCAAAGTTTAAAATCTTACGCTACAGTTGTATTATTTATACCAAACTCAACTGGAAAACAAAATTCCTCATCAGGGTCCATTGGGATGTGCTGTGACCTTTTAAGTGCAAATTCAGGGAAAATGAAGGAAAATAAAAGGATTACCAAAAGGTTTTTGGAGATAAGAAGTTCTATGAAGCCAGAAGAAAATCAGCCATCAGAAATGGGGAAACTCAATGAGTTTCTCCTGTTGACATTGAAGTTTTCCCATTTATATGCAGAAAGCAAAGAAATGCTTTCTGTTAAATACACAGAACACAGAAATATCTTAAACAGAGGGATAATGACACAACAGACTTCCTAACCCCACTACCTGCAACTTGCATTTTATTTATTTGTTTGTGCAGAAGCACACATACGGAGGTCAGAGGACAACTGGGGAGGCTATCCTCTCCTTCTTCTATGTAGGTTCCAGGTCAGCAACTGCCCTTAGTCACTGAGCCATCCTGCTGGCCTTACTTCCAACTTTTAAAAAAGGAAAATTAAAAACAAAGCAAAAACGAAAACCAGACACCCACAGATCTTTAAAAGTCAAGCTGTCTTGCTTATTTCTTTCCTAAATTCATCCTTCTCCTTAAATGGAAATCAAAACATAAAGCAGCTTGTAAGGCTTGAACAGTGCACGGTACTGTGTGCACAACTGAAAACATATATTCTTGTCCTTTAAATGTTTGCAGTCTAAATTATACAAGTCAAACAGGAAAGATATGAAAGTTGCAAATTAAAGACAGACTGGAAAAAACCTGAGCAATGATTTAAACACCCAACTATAAAACATATTTTATAGTCTTAAATATAATTGTTTAAAACAATATACTTGTTTACACAAAGAAAAACCACCGAGGAAGGTTCGCTTTGCTATTGTTTCTGTATCTTTTATTTTAGAATGGCAAGTTATTCCTTAAAAAAACAAAAACAAACAAACAAACAAACAAATCTGAATACACCTGCCTTTTAAGTCAGAACTTCTTTACAGTGCCGAGTTAGAAAGAGAGTGTTTCATTTTTTAAGTTTAGGTTATTGAAAACACGCAAATTCAGACATACATACATATATATAAAATATATACACACATGTATTTATGTGTGTGCATGCACATGCACTTGCATATACATGTATCATCCTTCATGTATTAATTAAATTCCAATACAAGAAATAAATCATTTCATTCTTACTTCATCTTGTTTTTAAACATTTAGTAGGAGCTAATAGAAAAATTTACCTTTAAATTTGTAAACATTCTAGCAGTATAAATTTTTCTTCCTTGATCTTTAATAATATTAATACATTGTTAAAATGCAGGCAAACCTGAGTTACTGCCAACTGTCCTTGATGTGTTTGTAACACCCTAAAGATTAAACAGTACAATGTCATAAATCCTATTACAGAATATAATCTCTAAATTACATTCAAGGGGATAAAAATATACAGCATACTAATGAACTTTACAATTTCATAACACCCTTTACATTGAAAGGGTGAGTCTACCTAGTTACTTTAGATAAAAGTTTATGAAAATCCATCTCTAATAGATATTAAATAAAACATATCCTGTTTTATCTTGGAATCAGTTACTCCGAAAATGATCTGTCTCAGGAGTGGATTAACCTTTTCTATTTCTACTGTCCCAAATTTCAAGACTTTTTAAATGCCATTCACAAAAGGTGGGAAAAAAGAAAACATCTTAAAACCAAGTAACCTGAAATTCTAACCTAAAAGACACTTAAAATAGTCTAAATCACCTTAAAATGTAGAGAAAGGTAAAGTCAAGTGCTTCTAGAAGTTATTAAAGCTATACTGTAAGCTGGGCATGTTAGCATAAGCCTGTCACCCCAGCATCTAGGAAGCAAGGGCTAGCCTTGGTTACAAAGTGCTTGTCATCAACCTGGGATATCTGACGGCCTGCCTCAAACAAACAAACTTTATAGTTTATTGAACTTTAACGACTTTTTAGTACATAAAACTATTAGTCTTGTCTATGAAGAATTTCACAGTGGAGAAACATTAAAGCAGTAATAGTTGAGGGGTGGAGATCTCAATATATTTTTGTTAAAGATATTTTTATATATGTCAAAGCTTTTGGAAAAAGTCATTACATTATAATAAGTTGTACACCACAATCAAGAACAGAATGTATGGGCTGGAGAGATGGCTTAGAGGTTAAGAGCATTGCCTGCTCTTCCAAAGGTCCTGAGTTCAATTCCCAGCAACCACATGGTGGCTCATAACCATCTGTAATGGGGTCTGGTGCCCTCTTCTGGCCTGCAGACATACACACAGACAGAATATTGTATACATAATAAATAAATAAAATATTAAAAAAAGAACACAATGTATGTTTACAAGTGGACACTATATTTTCCTATTGATAAGTTTCTTATTTATAAGTTTCCTTTCCTTATGACCTCTCATCTCAGTGTTTGTTGAAACTGGATTTTTCCCTATACTGGTAGATTTTGATGACTGTTTCCTTCATGCTCACATCATCCTATAACACATAACATTCTGGAAAAAAAATAGTTTGATTTCTTTTAGATATGTAGCCAAAACCCCTAAGTGTTACAACTTAAACAAAAACCTGTAGTTAACCTATTATCAACTTTGACCAAGAACAATAAATATCAACAATTAGTATTCCTCTATTAAATGGCATGGCAAAATATTCTTTTAAAAAATGCAACATTAAAATAACTCTCACTAGTATGTTCAATTTTATGCTCTTATATATTACTTAAAAATAAATTTAAAATATACGAATACAAATTTAAAGATCTTCTTGAGACCACTGCTCAAGACTGGCATAGATTATGCCAATTTTGGAATAATACATGTTTTAAAACATGTACCAAATATATGAAAGACCACTAACTGCACCCACCTTAGAATGTATCATCAGAATGTTTCACAGCTATACTTTTCAACTACAACTTTCCAAACCAGGCAGATAAACAATGAAAAACGCCCACCTAGAAAATATTTATGAGAAAATCTGTATTTTAAGATTTTTCCGTTCCTAAAAAAAAAAGTTTTAAAATAAAAAAGTCAACATACTGCAAATATTTTTGTTATAGTTTTACAAACATGTTTAAATACCAAATCTAGTATTACACTTGTAGGATATCAAATATGCTCAGGGCCTAATTTTTAATTCAAATTTAATAATATTTGAGTAAGCTAGTACATGCCTAACACTATGCTAAGCACTATGGGTTTAAACAAAACAAAACAAACAAAAAGCACATTCTGGTTTCCCTATCTTCCTTCTTCCTTGTCAGTGTGGCCAACAGAAATAATCATTGATGATTTGATGAGATGCCAGCAGGGAACAGTACTCGCATTTACTACACACTTGACTTAAATTTATACTCAGGGCCTCCAAACTCAGAATTCAAATAAATACCAACTACGAAAAGGAATTCACAAGAATCTGTCTTTCTGTAGGGCACTCATCACTGAGGGGTAAAATTTTTCTCATATGCATCATGAAGGCAGATCCTGTTTCCATGTTGTTGGCAAAACTGTCAATCATCTTGATGAGCAGCAAATAAATGAATGCCCAATGATGGGATTCTGTATTATCCTTAAAAAAGAAATCCATCAACTAAACATCAACAGGTAAATGTTTATACTCGACACCCATCAATTTCAACTATCCATGCAAAGAGACAGGTGAGCTGGACTGGTAAACCTCGAAATTAGAGAAGCATTAGTCGTCTGCTTCCAGCCAATATAAACAGATGTTATTTTTAAACAGGCAAAATCATCTCTTCCAATGAAATTTATTTGCAGCAGATAATGTTCTGTTACATTTTTAATCAAGCAGATGAAGTTACATTTAAATTGAAAATCTGCTTCACTCAACTAATCAGGCAAGTAGAATTCCGAGATGACTGAGCGGCATTACACAGCACACTACTGCGGCAGGTAAATTAGGAAATTTACCTGTCACACCACACAGCTTATTGTTCAGTCACCGCATCTGCAACTCAGAAGCAAAGCACTAAGACAAAAAGGGAAAGGCATGTTAAACAGACTTATAAATCAATCATATTTTATGAAAACATTATTAACGCCGCCAGCAAAAAATGAACAATTTTTTTTTAAAGGAAAAGAGGAAAAATCAACACCACCTCTCAGAGATACAATGAGAACTTACAAGGGTTGTACTTATCTGCTTTGTGTAAATAGCATGCCTGGTTATTTTGAAGATCATAATACAACTAAGACTGAGAAAAGTAGCAAATATCATATGGGCAAAGAGCAAAGAAACAATGACCAGAAAACACCAAGAATATAGCAGACATAAAGCAAATGTGAATAAAACCTTTCAACGAGAACAAAATAAACACCACACACTCAGGTTTACAAGATGCGATGCCCATTACTCATCATTACAGATTATTAATTCTACATACAGAACACATCCAAAACTTGCCACTTCATCAGACTTATAAAATATCTACCCCTTTAGTTTTCTAAGTGGGTAACTTAACATTCTTAAAATGCCTTCAAAAGCTATTTTCACAATTATAAACAAAGGTTTTTTTTCATTTCCTGCTTAGTTTCTGTAAGCTCAAATGCTTGAAGCCACACTTGAACTTCAGAACCCTATTGATAACTAATGATGATAATTCCAACACTGCTGTATCTTTTACATCTCAATTATGCTAAAAAGACTTGCGCTTTTCTGACTCTCCTTTCTGCTGCCTCCTTCGTAGCTTAATTCAGGTTTACATTCTCTTTTTTCTTTTGTTCTCTGCTTTTTTGGGTTGGTATGGGATAGGGATGGCCATAAACAAATAAAACAAACCACTGGCATTTGGTCTACATTATAAACAAAAATTCTATTATTATGTTATATAAAATTATTATTATAATTAATATAATTATAACAAGTATAAATTATTGTTAAATAAAATTCTTATTTAGTTCTTAAAATTCTACTATATAGTTCTTAATTTTTCTTTAAAAAGTTCTATATTATATAGTTCTTAATTCTGTTACATATTTAAAAATCCTATTATATAGTTTTTAATAAAACTATTATATAGCTCTTAATTAATGATATAGTTCTTTTTTTTTTTTTGGTTTTTCGAGACAGGGTTTCTCTGTGGCTTTGGAGCCTGTCCTGGAACTAGCTCTGTAGACCGTCTGCCTCTGCCTCCCGAGTGCTGGGATTAAAGGCATGCGCCACCACCGCCCGGCTATGATATAGTTCTTATATAGATTGATTTTTCCATTAAGAATGGTCCACCAACACCCTGTCAAAGGGTTAATTAATGAAGCGAGGCAGAAAAGGAGTGCATCCATCATAACGGTGTCTTTCCTACCAAAGCATCATTCCAACAAATTACTGTTTAGGGTTCTGCCTGGTTCACTTTGTGTTGCCATAACAAAATACCTCAAACTGAGTAATTTCTAAAGACGTTTTTTCTGATAGTTCTGGAGGCTGGGAAGGCCCAGGTAAGGAGCGACAATGAACATCTAGTGAGGTCTTCGCTGAGTCATAACATGGCAGAAGGCATCATTAGAACAAACAAGTATGAAAGTCAGTTACCTCACGGTTGGAGCCACACCCTTAGCGCCTTGAGGAATCTCAATTGTTTATCAAGGGCCTCTACTTCAAAATCCTTTAACATGATTTTTAAAATTATTTTAGGGAATTAAAATTTTAATGTATGAACTTTTAGAGAACACATTCACACCACAACAAGCTACGACTTTAGCTTTAGAGAATACTCGGGAAAAGGACATTTCAGATGCCCCAATCATAGTTTCTCTACTATTCCATCCTAATTAGTACAGAATGTTTGTAAAAATTAACAAACCAATACTAAAACTTATTATCACCAAAGTCTATCTTTATTCAGATGTCTTTGTTACTAAAGGCTCCCTCCCCCCCAACACACACACACACACACACACACGACCTAGGATCACATACAAAAGCATTATATTCAGGTGACACAGCACTTTAATGTTCCTCTGGGCTCTGAAACTATCTAAAACTCTGTGGCGACCTATGAACTTGAGAAATTAATGCTACCTAGGAATTTGATATCATGTTCCACAACTGGGTCTATTTGATGTTTTCTCATGGCAGGAGCAGTACAGGTGGGGGAGGAAGACTTCAGTGATATCATTCTCACATCTTGAGTACAAACACTTTCAACACAGCTTCTTGCTGCTTCTGGTCTTCATAGCACTCTTCATATGTTCTAACTTAACTTCAGCCTTCACAAAAACTACATTTATACTTGCCATGGTTATACTTTAAATGGCTATTTTAGTATGTTTCTCTGGTTAGTTGGTTTTTGCATATTTATATGCATGTTTGGTGCACATGCAAGTGTCTATGTGTGCAGAGGCTATCATAGGCTGACTTCAGGTGTTTCCCTCCATAACACCTACTTTACTTACCAGTCCCTCCACAGAGGAGCAAGCAGCTACAGCTGTGCCTCCCACACCATGACGGACTGTAACCTTCATAAGTCAGCTGGAGTCAATCCTTCACTCCTAAACTGCTTCACATCCAGCTTTTGGTCACAAGGAGACAAAAATAACTAACACGCTGTAATTTATCAGGACTGATGCAGAAGCTGGAAACATTGTTAAAGGTAATCAGAGTGGGGGAGTTCCTGGCTAGAGAATGTTTTAATGTTGTCTAGATGCAGCATTTTTTAAGCATAATCTCTATAGGTTGCAACAGGATTATCCAAGTGGGATTATATGGCACTAATAAGGCTTAAAGAAGTAACAGGGTTTGCAAACCACACTGCTCAGAAAGCCTAGGACCAAGACTTGCACTGGCCTTGGAGACGCAGGTCTGATGCTCTAGGCTGTGCTAGTCTACTCATTGTCTTCTCTGGCTTCACTCCATCTTGTACTTGCCAGACAGACACCACTGCTTGATTCATTTTCCTGGTACATTTCTGGTTATACTAAATTCTCTATTCTAAGATCTAAGGAGACTTTAGAGTAGACGGTTCTACAAAGATTCTATAGAGCAAAGATGTCTCTAGTTATTGTAGCTTCAAAAGGAAACAGCAACAGGAGCAGGAAGGCGAGGATTTCTGTAAGACTCTTAAAACTGTTGGAACAGAGTCCAAACAAGAACTCCACTATCACTGGGCTGTAGTACCAGCACCAACTGTGCAGCCCATTTCTGCCCTAGCAAGACATGCCAGCCATCTTTCCGTCTCTGTGACAAAATACCCGACAATCGATTGAAAGGAGGAGAGATTAAGTATGGTGCATGACTGCAGAGGTTTCATTCAGTCCATGGTCACTTGGATCTGTTGGATTTAGACTATGGTAAAGCACAAGACAGGGCACCACAGCAGAGGGCATATATAGTGGAACAAATCAGATGGAGGGAGGAGGCAGAAACAAGATAGACACCCTTTACCATCATGGTCTTGGTGGCCTGTTTCCTGCAACTGGTCTATCACCAAAACTTCCCACTGCTTCCAAATAATGCTATCAATGTTTTAATCCATCGACAGATTCAGAAGCCTCATTATCCAGTCCCTTCTCAAAAGCCTATCAGCTGGCAACCAACACAGGAGCCTTAAGGAATATTTAATATCCAAAATATTAACACAGACCACAGGGCTCTCAAAATGCCCCTCATGTTAGCTATTAGTACAAAATAGTATTTTAAAATATTTAAAATAAAACTATGTCTTCTATTATCAAACTGGTTTCTTATTATTTGATAAATGCTTTAAATGTTTTATGTCAAGTGATCATATAAAATGTTTAAATATTCTAGAGAGAGATTAAAATATTTTTCATAGCCAGTAGCACTGTGTCATTACAGGTGAACCCTAAATTTAGACTTTATCCTAAAAATTCCATTCCTCTGGACACAATTGAAAATCTGTTTCAAAAAGATTATACCGATCAAGGAGAAAGAGAAAATATACCTGTTAAAGTAGGAATAAATGTGAACAGCATGCAAATTGCTTTTTATCTCTAAACTTTATTTCTGGCTGTTCCCCCAACAGCCAATGATTTAATACCTTGTGTGGTTTTGTGCCACCAGGCAAAGTAACCTAATTCTTTTAATTCCTAGAATTGGCTGCTGTTCCAAGACTAGAGAGATTATACTGGAAATGACTATTGCAGACAATAATGCAATTAATATGCTACAGAAAGAAAAGTAAGATTAATTTACCAAATTTAATGCACTGTATTAACACATGCAACTCAGCTACTGGGTACCCCATATTCCTTTATCTTTCACATACTGTAAACAAATTTACTCCTCTCTTCTTGTAAGAACAGATCGTCAGGAAAGTTATAAGATGAAAATGTAATCATAATGATCTTATAATTTACATTTCTCTTAATAAACATTTTATTCAATTAACCAGAAGGAGAAAACATGTTTCCACACCGGGCAAGTATATGCATTTGTTCTGTTCATTACTGTGAGTCAGAGGGTACGAATGTTCTCATCTGTGTTACCCTTCTCTATTCCTGCACTACTACCATATAATCAGGTTTTGGGGTCTGTTTCTCTCACTTTTGCCTCATTCATCTGATCTGTTCAGGCCACAAGTTCTTGTTCAACTTAGTGCGAAGTACTCTACATCAAACAATTTTCTTCTGACATGAGCAAACTCTTTGGGATATGTACATATGTATGTGTGTAGAACATATCCATGCCTTAGAGCATTTTAATTGGTTTCTATCCAGGGATACTGTATTCTCACAAAATGTCAAAATATACATAAATCTTTACTTAATTTGCCAACTTGATCAATGCTCTCAATTAGTTTTATACCACATATTGAAGATATAAACATACATAGCTTTAGTGATATTTTGTTTGTAACCTAACAAATAAAGCTTACCTAAATATCAGAGTGCAGAGCAAAGATACTTGTCTAGTTAGTCACAGAGGTCAGGCAATAGTGGCTCCCAGCACTTGGGAGGCAGAGGCGGAGGGATCTCTGTGAGTTCAAGGCCACCCTGGACTATGTGAGATTGAATATGTTTAAAAGAGAAACAGCTCACATGAAGGTGATCCCAGCACTTGGAATCAATGCCTTCAATCCCAGCACTAGGGAGGTGGAGACAGAAGCAATATGACTGGCAGAGAGAGGACTATAAGGTGGGAGGAGACAGGAGCTCAGATGCATGTTTTTTGGGACAAGGTCTATATATTACAGCTTCACTTTGAACTCAGGATTCTCCCAAATGCTGAGGTTACACATATTTTCTACCTGTCTAACTTGAAAACTCTTATCTTGATGCAGAAAAAGCATTTGAAATAGCACCATATTTTTTTCAAGATAAAAACAAATTTGATGTAGACTAAACGTATCTCAGTACAACAAAGGTCATGTGCCTGTCCTACATGAAACATTATAGTCAGTGGTGACTGCGGAAAGCTTTTGTGTAGCTCAAGGCTGGGACAAGAACCTCCTCGCTGTGACTTATATTTCACATAGTACTGGAGGTTTCGAGTCAGGTAAAGGAGAAAAGGCAATAATATCAAAATTGGAAAATAAAATCATTTTTTGATAGTATTTGCATGTGGAAACCCTGTAAGACTACTACTGACAGAATAAGTGAGGTCAGTAAAGAAACAGGAGCACAAAAGTGTCCAAACTCAGTTTTAGGTCCACACACTAACAGTGAGCGTTCAGAAAAGGAAGCTAAGGAATAATTCATGGCTAATAGCATCAGAAGAGTGGCAAGAAGGTGTGGTAACATCTATTTGTGCATAAATGTGTGTATATATGTGTCATAACACAATAGAGATCAAAGGGCAATTTATGGGACTTGGTTTTCTTCTTCTTCCAAGTGGGTTCTGACAATCAAACTCAGGTCTTCAGGTTTGGTAGCAAGCACCTTTACCTGCTGAGCCTTCTTACTGCCCTAAGTATGATAGACTTCATGGAAACTTAACCATGCATGAGAGAAATTATTGAAGGAGTTTGAGTCCCTGTTCACCCCTGTCTCTTTCTCTCTGTGTGTGTTTATAAAGAGATAAAGAAATCCTGGGTTCATACTCAAGAAAATTTAATGTCAAAATATCCATACTATATAATTTATATGGATTCACTGAAATACCTGACAGAGTTCCAGTGACTTTTTTGTTTTTTTATAGAAATGAAAACATTTCTAAAATTCATAGGGAACCAGCAAAGACCCCCAGATATCCAAAGCAGCGTGGAGAAGGAACAAAAGTGGAGTCATCATCTTACATGATTTCAAAGTATGTTTTACAGTTAAAGTGGTCAGAACAGAATGGAACCATCACAAAGACATAGGTGCCAAAGAGCTCAGCAATAAATCTATCCCATGAAGGTCAGCTAATCTTTGACAAAGGGTTAGTCTCTAAATAAATGTTGTTAGGAAATCTGGATATCTACCTAAAAAAAAGAAAGAAATTGAGTGGTACATAAAAACTAACTCAAAATGTATTAAAGACCTAAGTGTAAGACATGAAGCTAGAAGTATTAGAAGAAATGGATAAAAGCTCTTATCAGTGGCCTTAGCAATTGATTCCTTAGATATTACACCCAAGGCACAGAGAACAAAAACCAAGTAAAAAGTGGAACGACATTAAAACATTTTTGATCAACAAAGGAAATGAAATAAAAAATTACCTATGTAGTGAGAAAACAATGTTTTTGTAAACCATTTATGTGATCAAGTGTACAAAACATGTAAGGAACAGATAGCCTTTAGAATAATAACACAAATAACCCAGTTGAAAATGGTCAAAAAGCCTGAATAGACCATCTTTCTCAAGAAAACATAAACATACTTGGCTAAAAATACATGAAGGTGCTGATTAACACTAATCATAGGGAAATGAAGTTTAAAACTACCCTGAGATGTCACCTCATTCCTATTCAAATGGCTCATATTGAAAAGATAAAGACACCAAGGGTTGCTAAAGATGTGAAGAAAAGGGAACCTGTGTACATGCCAGTGCAGCCATTTTAAGAAAAAGTATGGAAATTGCTCAAAAAACCTGAAAAGTAGCAAATGATCCACCAAATCCAATAGATATTTCTCTTAAAGAGATAGCTTCACATCCATGTTCTTTGGAATATGCACAACATACACTTGGCATGCATCTTTTTCAACTGGTTCAGTTAGGAGGGAGGGAATAAATTGAGAGTTTCTTGTTGCTAATGATTAAACGTTCTGTGTAGCATGAATTCTAATTGTTCTTAATAATAAAGCCCAGAGTCAGCTAGCTATCAGTGTTGAAAGCTGAAGGATCAGAGAAGCAGAGCAGCCAACCATTGGTTCTTTACTCTACCAATGCTCAGACTATAGGGCTGTTCCTGTATCTACAAATCCTGAGACTGCATCTGAGCTCCTGTCTCCTCCTGCCTTACAATCCAAATATATCATACTGTCAACATATGTACTTTAAGAAATTTTGCAAAACTAGCTCAAATTTTAAAAAGAGGGAGATATTTAATTCAAATAAATATTTAAGAAAATTAAGAAGAGTTGGCAAAAGGAAAGAGGATGAATGAAAGAAAAGAACAAAGGAAAAGCAAAGCTTAAACCAAAGGAGTCATTAAAAGAACTAGAGGATGAAGCACATCCCGATATAGAGACATGAAAGCTTTTGAGCGAATCTCTACAAAAAAGAGCAAAGATAAAAATTAATAGCAAATAAACACAAACGTTTAATAAAGCCAAACTAAGAGCAAGGGGAGTCTGGTGAACTATAGGAAAGTTGGGACCACTTTGCTACATAATCTAAGATGGGAAGCAGACTACATGGTGATAGCCTTGACAGGAACTCCAATCTCAATGACCTCTGTAAGACCATCTAGTGTCAGACAAAAGTACCCAATATATATCTGTAGACTAAAGGGATGTTAACCCTTCATAACAAGCAGTACCAGAATATTCTTTGAACCCATGCCATGAGCTACTAACAGTTAATGAAATACACACAAGTACTTAGAGAAGAGAATAAAGATGGCATATCAAAATGTAGTAACTACCACCTCAGAGAGGAAGAAATGGTGAGGGCTTGTCAAAGAAATAAAAATCACATTGATGCACTCCCAAACATCAAGGCCAGAACAGTTTAGAGAAAAAGAGACAGGCATGGTGATGCATATCTGTAAACCCAGCACTCAGGAGGCAGCAGCAGGAGGACCTCCGTGCTTTTGAAGACCGTTTGGTCCATAGAGCAAGTTCCAGGACAGCCAAGGCTACACAGAGAAACCCTGTCTCAAAAGTCAAAACAGAGAGAGAAGGAGAGAAAGGAGGGAGGAAGGGAGGGAGGGAGGGAGGGAGGGAGGGACACGGACTGAAGGAGGAAGGGCAGGTAGGCAGGCAGGCTGGGTTAGAATCCAAAGTATAAATTATCATATATTAAAAGTGAAGACTGGGCTGGGCTACAGTACTTGCCTTTAATCCTAGCACTTGGGAGGCAGAGGCAGGAGGATCTCTGTGAGTTCAAGGCCAACCTCTTCCACAGAGCTTGTTCTGGGACAGCTAGGGCTTTACAGAGAAATCCTATCTCAAAAAACAAACAAACAAAAACAGGAATGGGGAGGAACAGATAGATAGTTAAGCCATTAAGCCATTTTTATGTACACTCTACCCTCAAGGAGACAGAGCCAAACACACTACTCCTTGTAAACATGAGATTACCTCTGAAAGTCCCATGAAAGTGGAAGGAGACAAGTGACACCACTGAGCTGACCTCTGACCTCCATATAACATGAGCACTCCCTCAACACACAATAGTACACACACACACAATTTAATGAGTAAAATATTTTTTAAAGCCCGAATACTACCTTAGCCAGATGACCATGACTATCAACATCAATAATACATATTTATAGTACATATACTTGAAAAGATGCAATGAGAATGACCCTTTCTTTGTACAGTTCAGCAGAGGAAAGACAAACAGGGCACATGGGAAGAATGAAGTATATAATAATCCTAAAAAATTCCCGAAAGGTTATTTAATCTTGTATAGATAGAAACCTTGCTGTAGAGCTCCTTAGGATGGGAATTCTCTAATTCCGTCTTCATAATGACCATCATTATCGGCCTGTTTGACTTAAGTCCAAATTCTCGGGACAGATTGGAGAATTATTGGTCTCAACTCTCATTTACAAGAAAGGGAAACATTCTAGAGTTTTTATTTTGTATCAGATATACAATGGCCAGGGCTCAGTGAAGCACTCGGCTACCTGCAAGAAGCTAAAAAACAATCCACAGAAGCCAAACTCTCTGAAGTCCACAAAGCTCTGATTATCTTCTCAAAGCGAAAGGAAAATAATTTTTCAAATACTTAACATATGAAAATTACTTTATAATTTTTCATAACCTTACATAGCTATGAAAAAGAAGCAAAAGCTACCCTTTTCAAAGTCAGTTTTAAAAACAAAGCAATGTGCCTTACCCTCTCTGAGGATTGGATGGGGGTAGGGTGGGAGGGTGTGTAGAGGAAATGAGAGGAGGAGAGGGAGTGGGAACTTGGGTTGGTATTTTTTTAAAAATCTAATAAATTAAAAAAAATCCCAAATAAAATTCCAAGTGTAGAAAGACCATTTTACATAGTGATTCTCACAAGAAACAGATATAAAGTATACCAGTCATTTGTTTCTTGGGGTAAGAGTGTGCTGGAAACTGAACCCAGGACTTCATATGTATGCTAAGCAAGTTCTTAACCACTAAGCTACAAATTCATAATCCTTATAGAAATTTCTGATTTTAGTTGGAAAAGGTGAAGGAATAAATAAGTTACATTCTTATAAATTTCAGTACTACAGGGATTCGTAGGAAAGAAAACACCTGCTCAGAAAGGCTGTTATGACCTACAAGACAAGAAAAGAAGTACTGTGCAGACATTGTAATCTTAAAAGCAACACGGAACACTACATGGATGGCAAATGTTAGTCATTAAATACAAGTGTTTGAGAAACTGAAAGGAAGAAATGTTGAACAATTATTTTGGAATAATCTCTTTCTGTCTCTACCCTGCTTTAAAAACGATCGTATTTATAAGTGATGAAATGTCTTTTAGATAGTATTACAATGTTTGAGGCAAAAAAAAAAAGAAAGCATGCTTTTCTGTTCCTATTCTAAGAAATAGCTGTTCTAGCCCACACTTATTATTTGCCCTCCTTTGTGATACAATCTGATTTACCTGCAGAACACATCAAGAGCAATTACTGTCACCATATAAAAGAACAATAGGTTAAAACAGGATCCTCAAAGCAAAAGTGGAATTACAATTTAAATGAAATTTCAGATTTAATATATTCAAACATTTGTTAAATTCAAAGAGAAATCATGTTTCCAAATATAGATAGTTAAGGCTGATTGTTTATTGGCCTTCAACATACCTAGAGTTTGGCTTCCCTTTTTACATCAAACCCTACAAATTCAACATCTACATCACTGAAAAAGTAAAATCCTCGGGTGTACAGGTGCCCACTGCTCTGGTCTACTCCCATTCCCTTCCTCTCCATCCCCCCCCACCCCCCTACCCCCGCACCTGATTAAAAACCTAAAAAGAGCCCAACTGAGCCCCACCCCCATCCCGGCCACACAATGGGCATCACTGTGGTCCCTGTGATCCTCCTCTCCTCAGGAGCATTCATTTTTAAAACCTTAATGACACTCTGTCACATTCTCTGAAAAGAAGAGGAAAAACTGCCATTAAAGGCTGTGTTCATTACAGCCAATGACTTCTTAAAAATGTCTGCAGTCAGGCAGTGGTGTCTTCGGGAGTCTTTCAGCAGTTTCTCCTGTTTTGGAGTTTCCACACATAGGAAATTACAAGGCGCCTGCAAATGCTCAGAGCTTTGAAAAAGAAAGAAAAAAGGAAGAAAGAAAGAAAGAAAGAAAGAAAGAAAGAAAGAAAGAAAGAAAGAAAGAAAGAAAGAAAGAAAGAAAGAAAGAAAGAAAACAATACTGCACTTTTTGTTCCTATTAGCCATTTAAAGTATCCGTTGATCAAAAACAACTAAAAATGTTTTAAATGATGGTAAGTTGACACAAGAACTATTATAGTACCATTACAGTAACAAAATGTGTTCTATGCAGAATACCATAAGGAACTAAGAAAAAAGATACTCTAGAGCTATTCTAAGTACGATATGAGCAAATAATGTCATCTAACCTCTACTCCCAGGTCAACATATCCCCATGGAACAGCAGTTTCCATGGAATTTCCACATGCTAAAAGCTTGAACAGATTTCAGAATGTGTATAAAACCAAAAGCCATTCTCACTTTGGTCAGTTTTGTTTGATTGGTAAGGGAAAGGGGATTTTTTTTTCCCCATTAAATTTTTTTTTTTAGAGGAAAGGAAGGGAAAGCTTACTTTTAATGCTTTTTTCCCCAAAATCCATACAATATTTGAGATCTTTAGTACAAATATTCTTAAATTTACTCTATTTTAAGCATACATTACAGAACTAAAATGTCCTTATAGGGAATAAATCATAAGGTACTCACTTGTTCTTTGCTTAGAAGACCCCTAGTTTATGACACATCCTACACATATTCTACAAGATAACAGGGGCTCAATTAACTTACTTAGACAGTTAATTCATTGCAAAATTGCTGACAGAAAGTAAAACTGGGAATCCAAAAGCAACCATTTACACAAGGCCTTGACCACTCTACAGAACCTAGAAAAGAGATAGTTATAATTAATCCCCAATGAGTCCCTTCCCACTCATATCCTCTGGGCCACCTACTTTCATGATATCAATCTGAATGTTTGTTGTTCAAAGAGGACAAATTAATAAAAACTTGTTTATCAAATTTAAGAAACTCCTCTTAAGAAAAACAAAGTTCTCTTAAACATCAATCAAATCTGTGGCAAATCCCAAATTGGGAATGTGAAACAGTAGCTTAAAAAACTAATGTCTCAATTCATAAAGGGCTATCTTCATAGCAAGAATGAAACCTTTCAATGCCAAAATAAAAGACAAATCTTAACATTGTTGATAAATTCTATAGCCTTCTTCTCCAGATAAACACTAGGAATCTGAGGAACAAGTGTCCTGACAGAAATGATAGTCTACCGTCCCCCAACCCATTACCCGATAGTCTCCACCTCTAGATTTTTCTTTCACAACTCTTGTCTTCTACAACATGACAAGATACACGTCTCATCTAGAACATATTACAGAGTAATACAGTAGGCCTGATTATTTGTTGATTAAAACGAATAGATATGAATCTTATTTTTTGGTTATCTTCTGTCTCAGATTATTTGTCTTGGTTCTCCATCAGTAAAAGATAACCAAAAAGTTTACAGACTTGATAATTAAATTATTAAATAGTAAAAGTAACAAAGTAAACATAATTTCTGACACCCAAATAAGAAGAAACAATTACTTACAGCTAGAGATACCAAATTAAAAAAAAAGCATAAATAACATTAAATGGAGCTTAATAAATTTCAATGTAGTAAAATTTCCTCTTTAATCAAACTCCAATGTTATAATAGATTCTAGAAATAAATAAATCCTGGTAAAATTTGCTGACCAATACTCAGGATTTTCAAGCCTATTGTTCCAGTGGCCAATCAGCCTTATTGAACCATTAACAACATCATAGTGTACAAGTAGCTATCTTATACCTTTTAAGCAATGTGCTAAAATTTTTAAATAAAACCTATCAAATAAATATTTTCTTAAAGACAAATGGCACAAACATTTGGTTTTTATTAAAAAATCAGTTGTAAGTTCTATATACTAAAACATTAGTGGTATCTGAGACACTTAATCAAAAGCACAGTATATATGTGTGTGTGTGTGTGTGTGTGTGTGTGTGTGTGTGTGTGTGTGTGTGTGTGTGTTAGCCTGAAAATTTAAAAACTAATCCAGTTTTTATTCTGGTCACACAACTCTCAGTTATCATCTTAGGTTTATACTTTTCCTTTGTTTTAATTGATATCATAAATAATGAGCTTACATCTCTAGACCACCCAATATTAAATATTTTCAACCTATTTTTGCTACATTTGGTAGGCTTCTTTTATTTAAATAGAAAAGTATTATATAAAAGTAATTTTTATTTAGCCCTCACCAATTACATTAAATGTCTACTATTTGTTTGAGCAGCATAACAGACAACAGAGGAGTGGAACAACTAAGAGGACAACTGTTGGGAAGCGCAGGCATCAACTGCGTACAGTAGCTACCACTGCATGAGGGACCCTAACACAACAGAAGCCCTAATGAGCTATCTTTACTACAGCCTGCCCTTTCATGATACATTTTTCATTTTTTATTAACATCCAAATATAATGGGTTTTCTTATGCAATTTCATACATACTTAGTTTTGGTTGATACCTACCTCCTGACCCACCCATGTTCCCTTCATCCCCAAGTATTTTCCTGTCCACATCCATATCATGTGTTCTGCTACCCTTTCCACACTCCTCCCTTGAGGTCTGTTCTCCCCCTTTCATGAGCACCTTTCTGTCTTCCTGGCATCTATCCATGCTCATCCCCACATAAATACACATATATAAAATTAGAAGCTAGACTCTAAGAGAGAACATGTGGTATTTGACATTCTGAACCTAGATTATCTCTTCAATATATTATTTTCCAGTTTCATCCACTTTTTATATTTCATGTTGAATGCTAACACCTAGAACTACTGTGTACCAGGTACTGATACCCAAATAAGAAGTTATTTAAAAGTTAAATATCAAATAAGAGAAAAATAACAAAGGGGTAATACTTGCTTTGTCTAAAAAGTATTAGGCAGAACAGTAAGAATACTAACTCAAATTAATTTCTACTAATTCAGAAGTGAACCTGATACTGAGTCAGATACTGATTTTCAACTTAATATCTATTCCACTTCTTTCTACTTCCTTTGAAGTCAAATGCAGAAAGGTGAAATGAGAAACTGGTATTTTCCGCACTGCCATGCTATTGCACTAATGACTGACCTCCTATTTTCTGAAGATCTCAAGAAAACGCTGACAAAGTACATGTTTTATCTGTAAAAGCTACTTGCTTTCCTATGCAATGAACGACAAATCACAAGAGGAAGCCACTGTTATTTACTTCCTGTTCCTAGAAAATCTTCAGGCAGCTTTATACAGATACCATAAACTTTGTTCCAAGCTTTCATTGGGAAAATCTACGCGTTTTTCAATTACAATTAAACAGAAAAGTAAGAAAACAGCATATATACATTTTTATAGAAATGTTTTTCCTAAAAAATCAGATACACAAATCCTAAATTGCAATCCTAAATTCTAGCCAGTGTGGGTGGGGGAAAGCTGTATTTCAGGAGTTATATCATAAAATCTTATAGACTCTATTCCACAGTAATCTTGGTATATAGCAAGTCTTTAAAACAACTGTATAATCTAATATGACACATTAAACAATCTGAGATTAAGCAATTCCTAACAGTTCAGTTCAAACAGTAATCACATTTGCCAAAATTGCTCTTATTTATAGCATTTAAACTGTATAAAGCACTTATCCATCTATCCAAGGGGTGAATGCATATGCAAATGCATGCTGTGTCCTTCAAGTACAAAGCTCATATCTATCTGTATCTATATAAAATTATGAACTAGCAGACACCTACTTTTTAAGTTGGGTTACACTACTTGCTTTTAGATGAGATCACCATTGCCAATCCAACTTGTTAGAATAATTCTGTCCAAAATTTTACCAAAATATCTCAATATGCTAAGTGAGAAATTATTTGATGAGGCACTAATTTTAATAAGAATTTTTACTTCAAAGTTTTAAAAGCAATCATCAACATAATAAGCAACTAAAAAAGTTGGGTACATTTCATTTTTCTGAACTCATGAAATCTGCCATTTTTACTCATATATAACAGCATAAAGAATTAATCTTCAGATTCCTTCTTTTTAGGTTAAGGTTTGCTTATACCTGGTAATACTTATCTTTACTCTAGAATTCTTACATTCTGCTTTAGTAGCTCAAACATAGAAAATGAAAAGAAAGGGTTTTACACTTTGGGGCTTCCTCCTAATACATTCCTATATACATTCCTCCTAATAAACAAATTATATATTCACAAGAAAATGAATATAATCTTAAGAAATATGCATACAAATATGAAGTAGATTTCTAAAAACTTAAAATAGTATTTGATATATTAAAATTATCCCTTTTGAAGACTATAGAAACTACCCAAAAAAAAGGAAATTTTAAATACTTTAACGTTCCCATTTTCATGTCCGTTTTCAGTACAGTCCATTTTTAATCAAGACTTAAATCAAGAAAGTTAACTGTTTATTAAAATTCTCAATGACCAGCAAAGCATGCTAGAAAACTTTTCTTTAGCCCATCCAGCCCTTTAAATAATCAAACAATAAAACAAATATTACAAGAACAAGGCTGACAAAAAATCCTAATGAACCTCTCAGATGAGAAACTAATTGGTACTAAGTACACAATGGCTTACATTTAATCCTGTTAATAACCACACAGAAAAAGAAATAAAAGACTCACTTTTCAGTCATCTCTCTGGACCACTGGGCTAAAATAACAGCATGACTAAATCTGACATTGACCCCGTGGCCCTGCTAGGAGTTAAAAGAATTCCTTTGAGCCTTCGGAGGCCTGTTTTCAACTGCTCCAGAAGGGGTGGGCTAGTCACACACACTTGTTAGCCTTCTTTACAGTAACAGGTCAAATTAGAAATGGTCACATACACCGTAATATATAGCAGTGCTTACAACTGCCCAAGGAAGAATGCTAAGGTAGTTAGTTATAGCAGGCTCATAAAATACCTGGATGAAATATAATTGGAATGATGAGATTTTATGCAAGTATTAACATTACTGAATATGAAACTTTAAAAACCAAATTCAGAAGACATCCAAATTAACAAAATCAACTAAAAGACATGTAAGAACAATCATTAAACTATACATTTTTGATTGTGTTTGCAGCAGCCAATTTGATGAAAATATACTTTTCGAATTCTCATAAGCTTTCATGACATGAATCTTCAAAGAACTTATAGTGCCAAGATACAAACCCATCTGAAAATAGCTTTTCGTTCTTATCCTTTTCCAAAATACAATTTACCTCCCAACTAAGAAACCAAACAACTCACTTTCCTTTCTCACTAGTAAGGGGATAATCAAGGACACAATCTGCCATACTTCACAAGGTTTTCTTCTAGTATTAATATTACTAATTATGCGTGTATATCCTGAAAATAAGGCCAGGGCTGTAGTCCTATTTCACAAAGTGTAATCACTAAGAAAATTTAAAAGCCAACTGCTAGCATCCATTCTGTATGTTTCTCTCAAATTCCTGCAATTTAAAAATAAGGCTCCAATTTATATCAATATTTAAAACTGAAGTTCAAGATTTTCTGAATGCTGAAAAACAACAGATATTCTTACAACTCTAAGAAATAAATTATATATATTTAAATTACATATAAATATATATTATAGGTGGTTTCTAAAGTAAAACATAAAAATCAAGTTTTGCATTTCTCTTTTTATAGACCTTTTATAACTTAGATTTTCATAGTAATAAGCTTTATAAGTACAATCACTTTTTAGATAGTAGGAATAAGTTTCAAGGCATTTTTGTCAATTCTTAAAAGCCTACCTTGATTTAGAATAAAGACCAGAGTAAAAGTTTTAATACGTATCACTATCAAACCTTGCCAACCAGGGACAGCCCTTTTCCTACGTTGGAGTGTCAGCACTCCATCTCCCTGAAGCCTGTAATGGGTACCGTCTTACACCTGTCAGAGAGGACCACTTGGGACACATGTTTTCTTTCCCAATTTTTATTCTGTTCTCATCTCCTACTTTCTCTCATTTCACGGAATATCATCTTTCAAGAAATACCAACACTCAACTGGAACACAGAAACACAGTAAGAGGACTTATTTCACAAATAGCTCCAATTTAAATTCTAACTCAGAACAGAAAAATCCAAAGCTAATCAGTTTCCAAAGCACTCATTTTAATTAATTAATTTTATACTCATTAGCTTACCGTCACAGCATTTTCTGGCCTGAAAAAAGAACCACAGTAAATAAAAGTATTTCCAGTATACTTTATAGTTACTATATATATATATATATATATATATATACACACATATATATATATATTGCTACTCAGTTTTAAAAGAACATCCCATCCACTGCCAAAAGAAAAAGAGAACAAAAAAATATAAAAAAGAAATGCCACAAAACAGAACTGCAAATAAAGACTGGGAAAGGCAACAGCAATCATGACCTTTAGAAACAAAGGTTGTGTGGCAGCTGCCCGTGAGGCTTCAGCAGCACTAAGCATCCCAGCTTCTCTCCTCGTAGACTTCCTTCCAGTCAGAATCTGCAGTGCTGTGCTGCTGGGCTCACACACAGTGAGGGCTACACTTGCCATGAAAATGGATTTTTAAAGATGCATACTTTTATAGTCTTATTACTTTTATATTATAGAATATATCCTGATTTGATGTACTATTTGAAATTGCTGTATTTTAAAATTACTTGATAGAAATATCAAAGATCAACTAAAAAGTATCTTTTAAATATTGTTCAGCATCCTGGGAATAATTTTACAAACTAATGAAGACTATAACTATATGATCAAAGAGTAAAAATTCAAATGACTATTTTATTTAGAATAATCAACAAATAGATATTAGGAAACATTTCCTTGTTTTGAAATTAACTAATTTTAAAAGAAATTGTTTCTTGAGAATTCATTTCATATAAATCAAAATATTAGTGTAAAATCAAAATATTGAATGTGAGAAATGATAAATATAAAATAGCAAAATAACACATAAAAATGCTGTTTCTTGGCAATCATGAATTCTGTAATTTAAGATGCTAAAATTATCAAATTAAAAAAAAAAACATTCAACACAGAAAGGATGGCCATTCCTTCAGGATCCAAACCCAGAAAAATGACTAGATATCTAACTGCCATAAAAGCCATAATGTAAATCACCTACATTAAAAATTCCAAAATGATAAATTATCACAATGCCTTTCCCCTTCCTTCTATTTACCATCACACACATCAGAAAGTGTTTTTCAGGCTGTTAACTGAAAATTTATCACATAATTTTTCCTAGGCTAAATCAGAAAATTATTACAACCTTTAAATGGCAAAGGAGCTTTTATTTATCATATATTAGAATAATATATAATACTGTATCATATCGTGTATGAGAAAAATATTTTGTAAAGCTGTTGGAACTAGATTCTCTTATTTTTCACTTACACAATAATTATTTGATATTAACCTGCCACACCACAGTTCTCTAAGTACTAAGCATTTGGCAGCATAAAGCTGTTATTTCATAAAACAAAATTAATCACCTTTGAGTGGAAATAAGCATGTTCTGCATTCTTTAAAATGGCAAATTTATAAAAAGGTCAAGGTATCACTGATAAAGTAAATGCACATCCAAATGTCTATACGTGGTGTAGACAACAGATTTTCAGTATAAAAAGAAATCATATGTGATTACAACTGACTTCAAGGGTGTATTTTAGTATACAGTATTTAAACTAAAATTTCATACTAGTACTCCTTACTGACAATTAGTATTTTTACTATTAAAATGATTCAACAACAAATAATTATTTCATTCTAACAGTAAAATGAGCATGATTAGAAATTTTCAGGATTAATAACTTTTCATCAATTTCATGCATAAAGCTAACATTTTAAACTTCTCAATAGTTCAGGAATTAAATTGTTATTGTTATTAAGAAAACAAAACCATGAACAAAATGAGGTTTTCTCTGCTAGTCCCCATGGATTTAAGTACCACACCATAATTCTTTCCAATCTGTACAACAAAACAACATAGAAAAAGATGGGCTGAGGAAAAAAGAAACTCTAACAAAGAAACAACTTTGAAATTTAAAAAAAAATTCCCTGTCCTCTTAGCAATCAACAAAATAAGAAGAAAGAAAAAGTAGAAAAGTCACTCAGAATATATGACCAAATAAGCATGGGCACTCTTGCAGAAAACCAAGTCTGCAACCCAAAGCCATGGGAAATTTAAATGAGCAAGCGGGACAATAGGCAGGGAATCTGCACAGAGAGACTGCTGAGGCTGCAGGTAGCGTACTGGAGATCTTTTTAGATTCCTAAACAAACTTTACTGGTTTAATCAATTTTTGTAAGAATAACTACCAAGATTCAAAAGAAGATTAAGTTTCCCCTTTCTAGCTAAGATCCACACATGCATGTGGCATGTGTAAGGGAAGAGAAAGCATTCTCACTGCTTAATATTCCTTCAGAAGCGTGCACACAAACCTATGATCTTCTAGGTTAAATAATCAAAGGAATAAAAACACCTAATAAAATAAAGCCTCTGCTGCTCCTGCTCCCTAAGTGGTGGCATGACCCCACAGCAAAGCACGGGGCCACTGCTCACACAGAACCATATTACAGAGTCAGTTCAACTAACCAACACCGTTTAAAATGAGATGATTTGTGGTTTGACCATTACATTCCTTTTGTTAAACCTGACAATCATGATGATTTTCCAAATGTAAACATTTCAAATAGAAAATTTTAAGCACAAATAACCAAAAAGACTCATGGTATTAATCCAAAAATTTTACAAGCTACTTACTACCTGGTGAATTTTTACTAAGAACTTAAAGACTCAGAAACATTTAAACTAGATGTTGTAAACTTCTTCAAATAGTTGACATCCATGATATCAGGTTTAAATAATTATTAGGCAATACTGAAACACACAATATTTAAGTTAGATATATTCACCACAAAAGTCTGTGTCACACCTAGAGCAAATCGAATGAGCAGGAACAGACAACAGAATGATCAAAATACATGCCCGTATGGAACTGAAGAAATCGCTCAAGTTCTTTTTGTAACACAGAAATTTTACTGGAAATGAAATTTCTCCTTAAATGTATAAAGTAGCATTATTTCTAAAAGTCTGATAAAAATTCATTATGCTTAAAGCAGACAATTTAACACCTAAGAACAGCTAGTGCAGTGTAAAGACTAACTTGCAGGGTTAATGTAATTCCACAACTTCAGAAACCACCTTCCTTCAGTTAATTGTATCTGCTATAATCCTGAATTTCTCACCTGATTTTTTTTAAAGCACTTGTAGGACTTAAGCAAACTCATTTATCAGCCATGACCAAACTTTCCTGATCTTCAGAATTCCTTATTAACTACAAATACGGAGGGTGCTGAAAAGTTCTCTATAAAGGTAGGTCTTTCTAGTGTGGACAATTCTGTTGCAAGTGTTCTACAGTTAAAGAGCAAAAGTGAATGTGACCGACTCACTTCAAGAAACTTGCCAATAAAAAACAGTTTCCTTAATAGATAGCCCTTGAGGTTCTTAAATGCTGTTCTCTCACCTGGGGGCATATGACTAGCTTAAAGCAAAGAATGGCACAAACTATTTCACTATCACAGTTTTGCTTCTTCCTTTAAAATGTGTTCGCAGTGAACTAACTTTCAAAACTGACAAAAACTGAAATTCTAAGGTTAAGACCTTGTCCCAGAAATTAAAGTTACACAGTCAGCAGAATAAGAGTTACTTAAAATCATTTGTTTCATCCATTCCTTGAATCCAAATGGGTACTACAAAGTAAATTTTATCTCTAGAATTAAACCAAAGACACCAGAGAAAACGTGACTGGACCAAGACTTAAATGAAAAGGAAAATCACAGGTATGCCTTTATGTACTCCGTACATTTTTAAAAGAAAATGTGGCCTTACACATGGTGTCTGCTCAACTAAAATGGTTATCTCTAATTCTTAGCAGAAGAAACAGCAATTGGGCAAGTAACTGAAAATGTCAAAATCTTAACCACAATACCTTTAATACATAATCAAACAAAGATAAGCAATGAAATAAAGGAAATTTTTTAGAATGAGAAACTTCCATCAATGCTTTATTACTAGCCACAATGGGAGCATTTAAGAAAGGAACAATTTACTTGAAATTCACATAAATTTAGCAGTCTTAAAAATAAATTCTATAAATAAAGGAATTATCTGTGTAGCCTCTATTCTCATGGAAAAAAAGGATCAAATGTTCAGTATTTCTTTTGAAAAAGGTTTCATAATCTAAACATTTGTCATTCATATAAAATTTATATCCTGACCATAAAAATATCATGCCTATCAGTTATACTTAATAACATTATACAAATGATTTTTATATACAATAGGTTATTTTTATAGCAAGAAGCTATGTGAAAATTACATTTAAACACTGCACCTAAACACTTCAGGACTCAAGTTCCTCTGACAAGAATGAAAATGTTGCCCACGTAATTTTATGCTTCTCCATTCCAAAGCAATAAGTAAACCTACAGATAAAGTAACATTTTTAAATAGCACTGTACTGTCACCAGTTCAATAAATACATCAAGGTAGTTTTCCACTGAGCAGTTTCTAGTGAATTTAGTACATCTATGAAAATAAGAAGCAAAATTTAATTCTCTTCCCTGGTATTGAACAATGATTTTTTTTTTAAGCAATGAAATGAATTTAGACTGAAGTCATAAACTGACTTTGAAAGAATACATACCAAAATTTCTGGTTGTACCACGAAATCACAGTTAAATTAATGATACGCAATATCAACATTCCACAATGTTATTAAAATCCTACCCAAAGCCGCCTCGGATTTTGTGGGTTTCCAATAAGATTTGTAGTCTGCAGAACAATAGCCATAGAGGCTTTTAAACTTCACCCATTCACAAGTAAAGTTGAATCTGAACATTTTTTATTTCTTCTCTTCCTACAACAACTGAATAACACAGCTCAAGTCATTATGCTAATTAGAAAGTAAATAAAAAAAAGATGCCCTTACAACAGTTAAGTGGAAGGTGACATGTACAACTAGAGACACAGCTCAAAGCAGCTTTAGGAATTGTATAGTCCAGGCTTACAAAAGCTGAACACACTGGGGAGGACTCCTGGATACTCTTGGTCACTGAAGCTCTAGCATGTGGCTTTTTTTTTTATTGTAAAACAGATATTAAACTACATCCATGAGAAGTGTGTCAAATGGTAACTCATTTTTATAACCAATTAGGTCTAGGAAGTCATGAGAACTGTAATTACTGAAATTAAGTTGATGAATAAAAAAAAGGGAGGAAAATACTACCTTAAAGATCTGAAGAACTAAGTAAAGCTTATTTTATTAATGATTCCAAACTAAACAATTTGATTCTTTTCCTATGCTCACACGATTAAAAAAAGATGACACCCTATAAAAAGCCAAAATTACATTTTTTAAATGTTCTACTTTCAAAAACTCTGCATAAAGGGGCTGAAGAGATAGCTCAATGGTTAACTACTTTTCCAGAGGACTCAAGTTCGTTTCCCAGCCCTCACATGGTGGCTTACCACCCTCTATAACTCCAGTTCTAGGGGATCTGATGCCCTGCTCTGGTCTCTGAAAGCACCAGGCATACACAGGGTGCACAGACATACATGGAGACAAAATACCAAGCTAGCAAGCTTTTTCATTTGCAGGCACCACTCTCCCTCCGGAGCCTCCCTGTGTGTTCATGTGCAGGTGCACATGTGTGATAGGCGAGTGTATGTGTGCACATGCATGAAGGCCAGAGATCAACCTTGGGAGTTGTTCTTCAGGAACTGACTGTACTGTTTTTTGAGACAGAGTCTCCTGTTGGGATCTGGTGCTTGTCAATTAGGCTAAGCTATCTGGCCAGGAAGCCCCAGGGATCTGCCTGTCTTTGCCTCCCCAGTGTTAGAATTACAAGTACATGCAATCATGCCATGCTTTTTTTTTTTTTTTTCTTTTTTTGGTTTTTTGAGACAGGGTTTCTCTGTGGTTTTGGAGCCTGTCCTGGAACTAGCTCTTGTAGACCAGGCTGGTCTCGAACTCACAGAGATCTGCCTGCCTCTGCCTCCCAAGTGCTGGGATTAAAGGCGTGCGCCACCACCCAGGTGCTAGAGAACAAAATTATGTCCTCATGCTTGCACTGCAAGTACTTTACAAAGTTTTTTTACTTTTAAATTTAGATTTATTTTCTATGTATTCATATTTCACCTTCATATATATGCATGTACACCATATGAATGCCTAGTGCCCACAGAAATCAGGGCAGGGCTTTGAATGCCCTGGAACTTGAGCTACAGATGGCTATAAACCAACATGGAAACTCTGGGAACAGAAATCAGGCAAGAGCAACAAGTGCTCTAAATTACCAAGCCATCTATCTCCACCTGAGAAGCCTTTTAAATAAACATCTCTTGTTCTTCTAGAACTGTATTTAAATACAACATTAATGAGTTTTCTCTATTATCAAGCATTTTAAAGCTTCTAAAACAGGGACTATGTGACAACTCTTGAATCCCAATACCTTAATAAATGCTTGCACAGTGGTTTGTTTCTTTTAAGATTTAAGATTGTCTCATAAACTAGTAGATTACAAAATGTCACCAGCTCAAATAAAATATATAGACATTGTCATTTGGAACTGAAGGACTACATTGCAAGTACTGTATAATACTTTTTGCTTAAACTGCTATGTTTTTATTAATGTAACTTGCGTTTTGAAGATTTCTATCTGTACTTCTCTTTGCATTACATAAATACACCAGTATTTTCATTCTGGAAAAAAAATAAAATAAAATATATCTAAAGAAAGTACTATATTAGAGACAAGAACAACTATTTGGGCTTTTTGTATAAGATACCTCAAGTCACAGTTAGTCAACTGTGTAGACTCTTGACATCTAATACTGAGAAACTAGAAGCAGTCCTTCATTCGGTAAACTTTAAACTGACACCTGAAGGGTAAAGAGGCATCAGTCAGGCAAGGCAGAGACTGATCCAAAAAGAAAAATGGCATATGTAAAGGCCCAAATCAAATCAAATAATTCAAGTGTCTGAAAAACTGAAAGGAGGAGGACATGAAGGTGGAGAGGAACACTAGGGAGATATGTAGCGGGGAGATGAGGCTGGTAGTAGATATGATCAGGATACACTGTACAAAATGATCAAGGAGTAAATTAAAAAATGCAAAAGAAGAAAAACAAATTTAAATAGCTACCCATTCTACTCAATTCTTTTCAGGTCCAAGCCTTTGTTGAGAGCCTATAAAGTCCCAGGAACTCAGCAAGGGCTCTGCATGAATTCACCTTCTGAAATTACAACAAGAGCTAGTTCCGGGACTGGCACCAAAGCTACAGAGAAACCTTGTCTCGAAAAACCAAAAAAATAAAAATAAAAATAAAATTCACTTTAATAGTGTAACAAGTTTACTAATATTCACCGACTATCTGAAGTTATTCTTTACCTATATTCAGAAAACATGATCATTGTGTACCGTAAGAGATACAAAAATAATTCAGTCCTATGAGAAACATCTTTACTTGGCAATAGAAATTCAATTTCAAAAAATAAAACAAAACTCAATTTCAGTATATATTATTATTTTTTTTTTTTTTTTTTGAGACAGGGTTTCTCTGTGGCTTTGGAGCCTGTCCTGGAACTAGCTCTTGTAGACCAGGCTGGCCTCGAACTCACAGAGATCCGCCTGCCCCCGCCTCCCGAGTGCTGGGATTAAAGGAGTGCGCCACCATCACCCGGTTCAGTATATATTATTAAAAGAAGAAAAAAAGGTAGTAAGTGTTATAGTGTGTCCTAATTATTTAACAAAGGGAAAGAGAGAACACCATGAGATGTGTGTGTATTTTTGTTTGTTTTTACTTTAACATGACAAAGCATTGTTTTTTTCTTAATCTGCATCCATAAGAGCAAGAGCAGCAACAGGATGGACTTAAAAGATAGTCTATCTGAATAGGTTTGAATTTGGAAACTAAAAAATATTTATATAAGACAAAGTTAAATTTTAAAAAGCTAATCTTATCTAGCACAATCCAGCTACACTTACATAACTTATCCTTATACCCATAAATAAATGTAGTTCTTAGCCCTCATCAAGGAAATCTTCACAACAGAGACCATTACAGAAAACCACAACAATGAAAATACAGAGTTGTGGAGAAGATCCCAATGATACATCTTTAACTTGACTCCTGTACCTAAAGCTTCAAGATTGTAAGAGCCAGAGGATTAGGAAATTTACTGTGAGACTGTCTCTCCTAGAAATATCAGAAGCTACACTCACTCATGAAGTCTCATCAACAAAACTGCCTACACATAAGCTAAATAAGGAAAACACTAAAGTGGCGGAGTGAGTTGGGAGGGTGAGGTGGCCAGGAGGCCTCAACCTTCACAAAGAACTAAGAACTACTGGCAACTGAGGAACGCTAAGAGTGGTAGAAATAGCCTTCCACAGGGAAGACCACACAACTTGGCTGTCCAATGGTCACCCTGAAAACATACACATAAGTAACATTATATGAACTAAGCAGACTGCATTTATATATTTAGGGATACCAACACACACACACACAATTAAGAAAAAAGAAGGCACCAATTTGAAAGAGAGCTAGTGGTAGGTAACATGGGAGGGTTGGAAGGAGGGGAAAAAGGGAGAAATAATGTAATTATACCATAATATAAAAATACATATTTTTAAAATATGTAAAATAAATATATTAAAATAAAATGAAACAGAAGAGCCTATGTATCAAGGTAATAAAGTAAGTAAAGGGATAATAAGTCACAATAGGCAAGACGATAAGATATATTAAATAAAACAAAAATGCAGATAGAAAATTCTAGAGGGAAAACAGTTCAAGTGGTATAACTGCATTACAAAGAGAAAATAGAGAAGATCAAGATGAGCTATAAATTGCAATCAGCTACAAACTATAATGTACAGATCATCTAGGATTAAAATTAACTCTAAGGGGAAAAAATGTAGTTTGTGAAATCTGACTAATATTTGATGACAAGCAGTTATTGGCAAGTTGTTTGGGTGTGACAATGATTAATTTAAAAAGAACTTTCACAGTTCAGAACGCTTCACCGAGTGAAACATATACTGTATGTATGAGTGAAATGACATTACGTCTATGTTCTCTTTCAAAATAATGGCAGAACCATGGACTTATAGGCAAAAAAAGATCAGTCTGAAGTTCTAAGATCTATGCAACTATGATTGTTAAAGCTGGTTTACATGGAATCCATGACAACGTTTAATCCATAATAAAAACCTACAAGGAAGAATTAACCACTATTCCTACAGTTAAATGTCATTTTCTATCCAAGAAAAATAATCCCCAAAGGATTTATTGTCTCTATTCTTTAGTTGTCTTATGCCAACAATGCTTGACATTCACTACACCAATGAAAACATGCTTGTTTCTTCTCGTGCATCTTCTCTCCCAATAGCAGACACCCTTTTCTAACACAGTAGTCTTCCTATGTCCATGGTTTGGTCTCCACAGAGTGTTATACATGGTCAACTACAATCTACAAAAATCTCAAATGGAAAATTCCAGAAATAACCATTGCATTAAATTTCCAACTGTATGCCATTCTGAACAGTTTGGCAGCATCTTGCACAATCCTTCTCTATTTGCTGGTAAGAATCATCCATTTGTCCAGCTTCTCTGTGCTGCAGGTTGCCTGCCTCCCAGTCACTCCGTAGTCCTTCCAGTTCTCAGATCAGCTATCATGACATCACAAAGCTTATGTTACATCTCCCTAATTTTATTTAACAGCAGTCCTAAAGTTTAAGAATAGTGATGCTGGCAACTGTAACATGCTAAAGAGAAAATTTTGTAAAAGCCCTTCCTTTGGACAAAAATGTAGAAGTTCTTAATGAAAGAAAGAAATGTATACTGAGATTGCTAAAAATCTATGGCACCTATGAACTATCTGTAAAAATATATCTAGAGGGAAAATACTAAATATATGCATTTATATAGTCTTCCATACTTATAGACTAGTACAAATTCACTAATTCTATTTGTCTATAGAACACAAAATTTCAACAATATCTATTATTAGAATTGGAATATTGAGAGACTTAACTCCAATGGCTCAGATTTTTACAAAATTACTCAGCTTATTATATTTGCCTGTTAAATAAACAATTTGTCTCTCTCGTTTAAAGTAAGTGCACTTCCACGTACTCATGCCATTCTCTATTTTACTCATTCCGTTTTTCTCAGGGTTCTCAGAATCTACAGTTAGTTCTATTAGCACCACCCTTACTTTCTATGCCTCAACACTTACACAATTTTAATGAATGATGGCTGGCGAGGCGGCTTAGTGAGCTGTAAATTGTGTTAGATTCCCAGGACCCACAAGGTGGAAGGAGAGAAAGAACTAACTCTTTTAAGTTGTCCTCTGGTCTCCACAAGATTGCCATGGCATTCACATGCCCAAACTTATGTATGCACAACATGCATGCATAAATACACAGAGAGATAAAACTAAAAATGTAATTTTTAAAAGTAAAAATTTACAAATAAATAAACATTTTCCTCTATTAAAACTTTTTAAACAACAACCTGTCTTTATTAATGCCCTCTTATGGACACCTTCTCTCTAACTGGGTTCCCTCATCATCCAAAAGGAGAAAGGTAACCCTGCCTATACACTATACTCCTACTCCAGTGACACATCGTGTCCATCTTCTACCATTAAGCTACTTCCTCTTTAGGTCCATATCCTTAGCAACTTCTCTTTCTCAGGGCCACCCTTCCCCAGTTTCAAGTTCTTCCATAAAGTCAATGCCTACTTCATGTTTTTACAAATTATCTTTACACTCCCTTTAGCTTCACCATCTCTGCAGATCCTTAAACCAGCAGAGACCTGTATATAACTTTCTCTTCAGTATGTTAAAGCTAAAATAACATAAGGCACCAAATCAAGATACTCAGCAAGAAATACCAGCCCTTCCCCCGAAAAAGAAGGAATCCTTCAAAGTGAGTTCACAAGTTCATATTTTTCAAATTTTGATTGAGGAGCTGGAGAGATGGCTCAGAGGTTAAGAGCATTGCCTGCTCTTCCAAAGGTCGTGAGTTCAATTCCCAGCAACCACATGGTGGCTTACAACCATCTGTAATGGGGTCTGGTGCCCTCTTCTGGCCTGCAGGCATACAGACAGAATACTGTATACATAATAAATAAATACATATTAAAAAAATTTGATTGAACACTACTTCAGTTTTTTGTTTTGTTTTTCGAAACAAGAGTTTCTCCAAGTAACAGCCTTAGCTGTCCTGGAACTAGCTCTTATAAATCAGACTACCCTTGAACTCACAGAGATTTGCTTGTCTCTGCCTCCCAAGTGCTAGGATTAATGGTGTTAACCACCACCTCCCGGCCTGAACATTACTTCTACTCAATATTTTTATTCTTTTATTGTTGATGTGCTAGCATAAAGAATTCTAATCTCTGAGTGTCAGACTCCAATAGAGTTACACAATTAATTACAGCTTGGGTACCAAGTCACATATAAAGATTATCTTCCACATATGTGCATTAACCAATGTACAGTGTTGTGATTAGAAAGCACTAAGTCTTGTAAGAGAATATCAGCAGCTGCTTACTAATACATATGTTTTCAATCACCAGATACAAAAACTACAACTACAGGCACAGAAGACTCCATCGGCGGCTTTAAAGAAATGGCATCTTCCAACCTCTATTCTCAAGTCATGGTACTGTCCCAAGTAAATCATATATCTTTCTTCTCTACCTCTAGAAATATTAGAAGACTTAGCAGTAAGTTTTAATAACATATAACAGCCAATCTTATCTTACAAAACCTCCCTTAGCTAACGAACAGGTTTAGTCTCTAAAAGTTTCTCCCCTTCTATGGAAAAACGTTATTATTTCTCCCTTGTTCAGACAGAACTTCAATTGATTCTGTTGCTTAACTACTATCCTTTCTTTTTATTATTCTTGCTCTCAACTTCTGAGGTTCAAACTACTGGCCACCTGTCTTTTTTTTTAAAGACAGGGTCTCTTGTATTTGAGACTGGCCTCGGACTACAGGTGATATCACCACAACTGGTTTACAAGGTACTGGAGATCAAACCTAGGCCTTGCCCCATGACAGATGGGTACTATAATAAATAAGCTATATCCTTAGCCCCTATTTCTTTAAGAACTATACAAGTCAACTTCCCAACAAAAGGTTGAATAGTTAAGAAATTGGAAGCCTAACTGATTCCTTAAAAACAGAAAAAAAGTCTGACACTTCTTGGGGACCCAAGCATGATCTATATTGAATGTCATCATCTTCTCAGAAAACAGCAGGGAGGCACTAAATCTTGAAATACTAGCCAAAGACTCTGAGCCACAGGACATCTCAAGAATACTAACATGCAGGGCAGATTATAAAACCACTTAGAAATGGACTGTAAGAGACTTACCTTTAGGCACAAAGGGAGGAAAATGAAGGGAACTTTTAAGTCAGAAGACTACACGTGACAAAGGGAGCAAAAACACCACAACTTTCACCTTCAGGAATGTGGTGCTTCAAATTTGCATTTTCTCCTACAATCTACTATGCTCCTCCTGTCTTACTGGATCTGGAGTTCCTGAAATCCTAATCCTAGTACTAGGCATTCCAGGACTTGTTATCTGGCTAACTCCTGGAGAGGCAAACCAAGTAAGAGGCAGTTCCAACAGAGCTGGCCAAATAAGAACACAAAGCCAAGTAGATGGAATACTCTCACCTGTGTCAACAGAGAAAAGAACTAAGGATTTTGGTCCAGAATGACTTGAGTTAAACATGAAGAAATGCTATGAACTTGCTTACAGTTCAAGCAGCTTCCTTGATACTCCAACAGATCTTTATCATGTTCGAACAAAGCACCACTAGAGTACCTCTGGTAGGAGAATCTCATGAGAAACAAGACCAAAAAGTGAGAAATGAAATGGATCAGACCCAGGGCTGGAGAGATGGCTCAGCAGTTAAGAGCACTTGACTGCTCTTCCAGAGGACCTGGGTTCAGTTCCCAGCAACCACATGATGACTCATGACCACCTATAATGGGATCAGATTCTTTCTTCTGGTGTGCATGAAGACAGTACTCATATAACATAAAATACATGAATAAATAAATCTTAAAAAAGAAAGAAAGAAAGACCCTACCGGTCTTTTATCTAGGAAAAGCAGTCTGACACTAACCTTCAGCACCAGTGCCTTCACATCCCACAAGATTGAGAAGGATGTCGTTGTCTTTATCATCTTCCTCACAGCCCAGCAGCATCCAGCTCTCCACATTTTCATTCTCTGAAATGGTACTTTCTTCCTCCTCCTCTGAACTGACCTCTATGATCATGACCTCTCGGATCACACTTGATCTCTCTTCAAGTTCAGGCTTCTTATGATCCCTCTTGTGTTTCTTAGCCAATGTATTAGAATGAGGAGAAGCAGGACTTTGGCTCTTTTCTTGGGCTTGGACTTTAATATTTTTTCTTTCACATTTATAAATACTATCTTCATCAGATAATGTGATGGCCTCCGATGTATCTGATAACTGGATGACTTCACTATCTGAAAGAACGATTAAGTTCTTCTGATTTGGTTGAATCCCTGGTATTTCAGGATTCTCACAGTTCTTTTCCTCATACCCTCTTTCCTTGTCGGCATTATGCAGACTCTGGGCATAATGGACTTGGCTGTAGAGCTGAAATTCCACCTCACTGTCGACACTCAGCTCACTAGATGAATCGTCACGATAAAGATCATCTTCATATGCTTCTATAGTCTCATAGCCGCCAAACATTGTGGAAAGTCAGTCGCTGTAATGCTGTAAGAGTCATACCAGAAGGTACTTAAAAGCTACGATCTTGTTTAGTTAGTTACTATCACCCCAGAGCTCACTTTGAAGACCACCACTTTTTCTTAGCATATTAAAATGTTTCTATTTTTCCTAAGACTATCACTTTTCCATGTTTATAAATCTTGTTATCATCCTCTAGAAGGGTGGTCTTCAACCTTCCTAATGCTGCAATCCTTTAATACAGTTCTTTGTGTTATGGCAACCCCCAACCATTTCCTTGCTAGTTCATAACTATAATTTTGCTACTGTTATAAATCATATTATAAATATCTGATATTATAAATATCTGTGAAAGGGTCGTTTTAGTCCCCAAAGGAATCACAAAGCACAGGTTGAGAACCGCTGTACTAGAATGACACTCAGACCTCCCAAGTTGGGCGGTAGTGGCGCACACCTTTAATCCCAGCACTCGGGAGGCAGAGGCAGACGGATCTCTGTGAGTTACAGGCCAGCCTGGTCTACAGAGTGAGTTCTAGGACAGTCGAGGCTACAGAAAAAAAAAAATCCTGTCTCAAAAAACCAAAACAAGAAAAAAAAAGTTAAGACTCCTAAAAAGTCTCTCTTCCTAGTCCATTCACCTTGGGATGACCTTTTCATTCTTCTCTTTTTCTTTCTTTTTTAAAGGGTGTCTTAAAGTGATCCTCCTACCTGAGTGCTAGAATTAAAGTGCTCGATTAACTTTTCTTTCTTTCTCTTTTTTTTTTTTTTTTTTTTTCTGAGATGGGGTTTCTCTATGTAGCCCTGGCTGTCCTGGAACTCATTCTGAAGACCAAGTTGGCCTCAAACTCAAGAGATCCACCTGCCTCTGCCTCCTGAGTGCTGGGATTAATGACTTGTGTTACCACCACCTGGCAAAAATTTTTACAAGGAAATAGGTATGTTTATTTATCATGCTGTAAGAGAACAATAAGCATGGCAGAACAGAACCACCTGTCTTCACTCTATCCTTTAACTCTGTATCGCCTCTTTCCAGGTATAATTTCTCAACAAGGATATTACCTCAAGTATGACTTAGCATACTAAACATCACAACAGGCCGCCCTTTTCACATCTACAAGTGTATTTATTCTCAACTTAAAAACAGATGAGTGTAGCTCAACAGTAAACTGCAAGCTTAGTATGTGAAATAACACTAGGTTTGATCCCCAATGTTGAAAGTACTATCACTACTAACAATAATGATACTATCAATCCTATGGACTTCAGATCTTTGGCCAAAAGAATGTATTTAAAAAAAAACTGTGATAACATACATAGTCCCATATTGATTGTAAAAATGCATTTGAAACACAAATTTTGTAAATACCTAAAATTGAGACAAAAAAAAATCATAGCTTTGGGAATATGTCTAAAAAAATTTCCTGTGTATCTTTCAGCTCTGCTTTAACAGGACTTCTCACCAAAAGGAATTAAGTGGCCTACGTCAGAGGCTTACATAGTATTTTATAAAACATTCACATTTCTAATTATTTATTCAATGTAAATGTCCCAGGAGTACAAATCACAAATCCCAGGAGGACTGGGACCTTGTGCACTTTGTTAAACAACAGGACACAATAGCCAAGCAGAGCAGCTAGAATTTGGAGATGTTTATAAATGTTTGAAAGCATGAATTCTGTCATTAAGCCCTTGTTCTTTAGCCTCAAAAAAAGGTCTAACACATACCAAGAATATAGAAATTGTGACAGGATAACTTCTTAGTTGTCTTTAACCATTCCAAAGCATTAGCCAACAATCTAAATGTTAAATGGCGGTGGTGGGGCATGACTTTTAAGCACTGGGGAGGCAGAGGCAGGCAGATCTCTGAGAGTTCCAGGCCAGCCTGCTCCACAATGCAAGTTCCAGGAGCCAGGACTGTTACACAGAGAAACCCTGCCTGGAAAAACAACTAAACAAAATCTACACAGTAGCTGTTTCAATTATCTACCAATAAAATGTTGATCAAAAATAATAGCTCTGGGGAAAGTAGAAACACTTGTCTAAGAACCCGGAGCATCCTAGAAGAAAGTAACATTGCCAACTTCTTCTTCCTCGCACCCTCAGCTCCACAGATACAATTAAGAGAGAGTGGCTGTTTTCGTAGGTTTGAATCTCTGCCAGAACATCAGATGTTATATCTGCTTCGCTAAGAGAACTAGCAGACTCCAAAAATCTAAGAGGCAAAAAATGCATTCCACTCATGTTAGTTTGGGTGTTGTTTTCCAGAAATAAAGAACTAATTTTTGGTGTAATTCCAGCACTTCCAGAAGGAAGCAAGAGAATAAGAAATTCAAGGTCATCCTCAGCTACAAAGCAAATTCTAAGGTGTGAGCTGTGAGATCCTATTTAGAAAAAAAAAAGAGGGAGAGAGAACAAAACAAAATTAATACTTTTTTTTCTTTTAAAGGATACAGTATACAGTTCCTTCCTTGTAGTCTTTCAGGTTGCTATGCTGTTATTGTCACACAAGTTGAATGTGGTTGTCTGAATAATAATGCTATGACATTTATCGGTTTATATTGAAATGTTAGCCTCAGAGGAATTCAAATGAAAGATGAATTCTTTCCTTTTTATTTAATAGGTAAATTAATTCTAAAAGAAGTCAAAGGAATTATGCTTCCTTCAAAATCCTCAGTGGATCCATCCTGAGGATCCAGTGTGGACTTAAGATAAAACCTAATTCCAGGGCAGCACAGAAAAAATTAAAGAGCTAAATTACAGAGTTACAAATTTGTACTACTCTTGGAGCCATCCCAAAGGAAAGGGATTAAGAATAGAGCCATAGGCACACCTGTGAATGTATGCCAAAAATAAACTACAGAGCCATAATAAAAAACTGACTTCTTTGGGTCTAAGGATTTATCTCTTTCCATGAAATGTAGAAAAATGAATTTAACAATTTAGCCCCTATGGCTGTTAAGAGGATTTTGTACCTTCTGTACTTGAAAATTGTGTTCTGGCATAACATGCTCTCTTCTATTTACGGGGCTCATGGATGCCAGGGTGAAGGTTTGCCTCAAGCTGTTTTGGTTTGCTACAACTTTAATTACAATCAATTCACTTAAATTTTTAAAGTCTACTCAGAGATGAGTATAATGTATATAGACATATGTGCACACACATATCCCTTGATTTAGACTTTCGTAGCCTTTGTTCATTACGATTCCCACACATACTTAACTAGTAACACAGCATGTTTATGACAAACATTCAAATCTAGAAGGTACCTGTTGGATTAGTTAACACCGCCCCTTTTATATACACATGAAGAAACAGATCCTAGGACATAATGAGACCTACCCAAGGCTGGACAGTTAAGAGCACAGCTAGGGTACTTCACATGTTCTTGATTCTAAGCCAAGCATCACTAAGATTTTAAAATAAATAAATTCAAATAAATATTGCTATATGTGCACTGGTCTAACACCTAAATTTATCTGACATATCCACTTACTGCCTTCAGGAATGACATTGAAACAGGCATTTTAATTAGGAATAGACATTTAAACTTATAAATGTACTATCTAAGACCCTCCTAAACTAGCACTCAGAAAACTTTATCAAAGTCCTGTGTGTTGGTGGACAGGGACACAAAGTAATCCTAGCATTTGGGAGATGGAGGCAGAAAGGTCGGGATGTCAAGGCAAGTCTTGGCTATTTAGCAAATTCCAAGTCAGCTTGGGCTACAAGAGATTCTGTCTCAACCCTCTACACCCCATTCCCAAAAAGTAAATAAACAAAGACTTTATCAAAGTACTGTGACTACAGAAGACTGGCCGTATTTTAATATCTGAAATATCAAAAGTAGGAATGAAGATTATGTAAAGAAATGACATTAAACCACTCACTGTAATAAAGAAAGGGGTAGACTCAGTGACTGAACCTCTCTAAGTTAAACAAAGGGTAAGTTTACAGAATTTAAAGCCACTATTGCTCCTTAGACATTTATCTACTGGTCATTTCCTTCCAAAGCTTAGATCTTCCTTCTGGATATCACAGATCATCTCAAGTATACTTAGAGCCAGAATTTGGTTTTATTCATGTTTTGGTGCTGGGGATGGTATCCAGGATCATGGGCATGCTAAGCCAGTGCTCCACCTGAAGCTGGGTACCCAACTTAGGTTGACAAGAGTCTAAGTGTGCTACTGACAATGACAAAAGAAAAAATCAAGTCCAAGAGTTAAAATTTCTGCCCATTTTTCAAATGTTACTACGACCTCCAATCAAAAGAGGTAAAGAATCCCAATACACGACATCAAAGAACGTCTCTATAGAAGAAAAGCAGGCTCAATTTACTTAGATTTACATCCAACTACCCTTAGGACCCTATCTGGAAACAATGCCTTTCCCTATTAGCTGTTGTCCTTTTCCCATGCACTAGTAACCTTGTAGCTATCATACAATTTTCACTTCCAATTCTCTCTCAGTTCATTCCCCATCCTCTGGTCGCCTTGAAAGGCAATACTAAACTGTTCTCAAAACATAACACAGTCGGCCGGGCGGTGGTGGTGCACGCCTTTAATCCCAGCACTCGGGAGGCAGAGGCAGGCGGATCTCTGTGAGTTCGAGACCAGCCTGGTCTACAGAGCTAGTTCCAGGACAGGCTCCAAAGCCACAGAGAAACCCTGTCTCAAAAAAAAAAACCAAAAAAAAAAAAAAAAAAAAAAAAGTAACACTGTCTTAAATAGACACGGATGGATTTAAGGTTCAACTGTTCAAAACGAAATCGAGAGGTTTTTAAAGGAGCCTAGTCATTAAATCAAGGATGGTTTTAGACTTGGGGAAACCAGGCTCAGAGAAAATGGGCTAAAGGGCTCTGAAATTTTTCTACATTCAACCCTGAAATCACACTCTGGCCTAAAGGTATTTTGAGCGTCACACCTCATCAGTGACGGCTGGAACTCAGGCCTGCCAACTCCCTACCGCGGAGCTCCCAGTGTCAGGCAGCTCTAAAGTTGACTACAACTGTCTGCTGTTGGGGTGTGAGGGGTAAAGAAAGGGTTATCATAGGAAAGATACTCAGACTCTACGGGTTCTATAGAAGGAACGGGGCACAGTTCCCAGATTCTCTGTGGTTCACTCCTGCGGCGGCTACTTGACAGCACAAGCTTAAAGTGGCCCCGGAGCGGACGCACCCTTGAGCGCCAGGCCGCCACGCTTTCGGAGTGACCCGCTTCCCCAGGACAGGAGAACCACGGAAGCGGCGGCGGGGAATAAAGCAAACAGAGAAGAAGTGCCCGTCAAGGCCATCGCCGCCCTGCCTTTCCCGAGCCCGGGTCTCGGGTCAGGGAGCCGTGAAAGCCCAGCTCGATCGCTGAGCCGCGTGGAGCAGCGCGCAGCTGAGAGGCCATTAGCAGCGCATCGCCGCCCCACGAAGGACCGGGAGGCGGGAGGCGAGGGCCAGAGTGGGGCACACGTTAGTTCCGCAGCCCCGCGGGCGAGGCGGAGGGGGGGGGCAGAGGGTCCCCGGTCGCGGATCGCTCGGGGTCCGTCACACACATACTCACTGCCGCGGCTGCGACCAGGAAGCACCAACCAGGAACCGAAACACGTAGAGGAACGGGGAGGGGCGAGGACAAATGAGGTAAGGAAGCCGCGTCCGCGCGGACTCCAGAGGCGAGGAGGCACTTCCGGGGAAAACACAGCTCTGGGGAGCTGTCCTTCCGCCCAACCCGCGAGTCCTCCGAGCGCATGCGTAGAGGCTAGTAACCTTTTGTGTTCTCCCCTGTAAACTTTTAAGTTTGATTCTGTTCCTTTTTCTTCATGCTTTCCTTCGAAAAGTATCTCGGATTAAAAAATTATGGTGCATATTTTATCTTATTGAATTAAGCGAAAGAGATAATACTTGCAGGGCAAAAGTGTGAACTCACTTTCTCAGGGCAGGAAAAAAAACTACAATTCCCAAGACACCTTGGGCGGTCGACTGGGGCCGCCTCTTTTCTCGCGCTGGGTGACGCCCTGGTAGTAGCACGTGGCGCAGAGCGGATCTGGAACCTATCTGGGTTACTAGAAGTGACAGGCTTGGTAGGTGACTTCGGAGAGGGATCCTGGGAACGCAGCGTGGAAAAAGGGTTTTTTGAGAGTGTCTGGCTCTTGTTTTTGCCCACCCACCCCCAACTAGTGTGACAGGTAACCTCAGGGCTTAGGAGTAAAGTGGACGCTGTGGCGCTTCCTCCTTTTTAACCCCTTATGAACCTTGAAAAACTGCAAAAGTCCAATCACTGCTGCTCTTGCTGGGTACTACGAGACAGTGTTCGCCGCTTCCAGCATTGGTTCCCCTGGGCACACCTTTAAAATTTGCTTGCCTACCCTGTTGGAGGCCCTGGATTCATTCTTCCTAGACCGATATGGTGGCAAGCTTGTGACCTTAATACTCAGGAGGCAGGAAAACTCAAATTCAAGTTCATTCTTGACTACATGGAGCATTCAAAGACAGCCTGAGCTGTCCCGATCAAAATGAAACAAACAAAACCCCATAAAAATAAAAATAAATGCAGAAAAATCCCTCTGAGCAACTTTACAAAGAACCAATTGTTTAGGTACTGAGAACATCCCTGATAGATGAGTGTGACTAAGTCTTTTTGCCAACTTCTATTGAATATATTAGAAGCCAAGTTGTCAGCGTTCTACATTATTAGAAAAATAAGCCTATTATTACTTAAGCTGGAAAAACAAAAGAGAGAAGGTTGTAGGAAAGAGTGCGGCTATGCTCGAACGTTTGGATAAAATGGAAAAACTTAAAAATCTTGTTACAGTATTAGGAATTTGACGGGGAAATAATTCGAAAAAAACTATTAATGTTATAGTTAAGTGCTAGGAAGGAAAAGCACAAGACATTATGGAAAGGCAAATTTGGGAGCTAAGGAAAGTGGCACAGAAGGGGGTCACATGTCTGATCAGGGAATGGGTAAAGGTAAGGCTCTGCGTATGGCTTTTATCAAGCGTCATGTTTACTCCTTTTGGTATATTGTTACATCTTTCATATTTCAGCAACCATTGAGGTTGTGTTGTTATTTGCTTGTTTGTTAGTTTTTAAGACAGTGTCCCACTACAATGCTCAGTCTAGCCTTGAATTTGAAAGACCTGGATAACTCCAGACCCCTCTAGCAGAAAAAAAATCTAAGCAGGGAGAGAAGAATCAAAAATCTATATTAACCGGTTCAGTGACTCTGTTTTAGGAACTAGCTGAAGATAAAGTTAGATTATAATCTTGAGAAACAGAGTGATTATCACTGGTATTTTTGGAAATTTTCAATGATCACTGGTATTTTCGGGATTTTCCAATGATGCCCTCCCTATCCCCTTTGGATGGTTTCTTCCCTTAAATACCCCATCTCCCAGCTACTTGGGGTCGAACTCTCTACCCCTGCATGGGAAATGAGTTTTGGCCCCAGTGCACTGGTTCTTGTCCTGTTAATAAACCTCGTGTGATTGCAGCAAGGACGGTCTCTCGTGAGTTCCTGGGGGGAACTCTGAAACATATGGGCCTACTAGTTGGGGTTTATGTCCTGCCCAGTGCCCCACAGCCGGCAAGCCCCAAAGAAGATCACACAGAGATCTCCATAGGCAGATGCCATGAATCTCTGGGCATAGGTTAGAATCTCTCCCGGTAAGCCATGACCTCGTGGTGACAGATTAGAAATGGGTTGAATCAAGATGTGAGAGTTAGCCAATAAGAGGCTAGAGCTAATAGCCAGGCAGTGATTTAATTAATACAATTTCTGTGTGGTTATTTCTGGGGCTGAGCTAGCAGCCTGTTCCTCCTTACAACACCTGAGTTCAATTCCCAGCAACCACAGGGAAGGAAGAAGCCAGGTGGTGGTGGCACACGCCTTTAATCCCAGCACTTTGGAGGCAGAGGCAGGCAGATCTCTGTGAGTTCAAGGCCAGCCTGGTCTACAGAGCTAGTTCCAGGACGACGTGCTCCAAAGCTACAGAGAAACCCTGTCTCGAGAAAAACAAAAAATATAAATAAATAAATAAATAAATAAATAAATAAATAAATAAAACGTCCTCTTAAATATAAACAGATAGTGATTCTCTGTTGAGAAGGTTACACCTCGGATGTGCCTCATTTTTTCCTCAGTCTTTCTACTGGTCATTGAGCTTAAATCTCTCTTTAAAATTTTCCCTTTAAGAGAACCCAACTCTGGTTATTAAAAATTATTTATTTGAACTGGGAAGACGACTCAATGAATAAAAATACTTGCTATGCAAACCTGACCACCTGAGTTAAAATTAATTAATTTGTTAATTAATTAAGCATCTTGGCAGTGTTAAAGATGAAACCAGGGTCTTTACCCCTCCTCACTCTTCTTCTTTTCTGAGACAAGTTTTTGCTAAGCAACCCAAGTAGGCCTTGAATTCATGATTTTCCTGCCTCAACCAAGTAGCTGGGACTACAGGATCACACCACTGAGCCAGGCTTCACTTTAACATCCTTATTAAAAGTTTATTTTAGCAAATAAAAAGATAAACTCTATGTGTGTGTGTGTGTAAAATATACATATACATGAGCACAGGTGACTGCAGAGGCCAGAAAAGGGCATCAGATCTTCTGGAGTGGGCATTACAGGCAGGTGAAGTAAGTGTTGGGAACCAAACTCAGTGTTTTTTCTATTGCTGTAACAAAACACTATGACCAAGGCAACTTATAAAAGAAAGCATTTAATTTGGGCCTTATGATTTTGGAGGACTCGCGTCCGTGGTAGCAGAGTGGAGGCATAATGGCAGGGACAGTTGAGAGCTCACATACTGGTGTGCAAGTAAGAGCCGGAGAGGAAGCATCGGCACAGTGTGAGCAAGGGACCGGAAATCAGAGGAGGGCACAGCTGGCTGCTTAGGGAAGGTGGAAAAACTTCACAGAGGGGACAACTGAATGAGCCCCGGACAAATACGTAGTCAGTCAGAAAAAGAAAATCCATCATTTCAACAGCAGAGAGCATTGGCTGACAACTCACAGACCACAGAATCCCAAGATCATGGAGCACATATGATAAGAGGTATTCGGCATCACTAACAATCAGAAAAGTGAAATTTATATCATATGCAGTGCATGGGAATACAGACTGAAATGTGTTTTGGGAAAAGCTGTTTGGTAATACATATCTGAATGATAAGTAAGCTATTTTCCTAATTTTTTCTATGTATGTCATGGGGGGATAAAAGACATTATTTTTCCTGAATAATGTGTTTGTGACTCTATCGCAAAATATTATGATTTGAGGCTGGACATAGCGGCACATGTACTTAATCCCAGCACTTGGGAGGCAGAGGCACGGAGATCTCTATGAGTTCGAGGCCAGCCTGGTCTACAAAGCAAGTTCCAGGACAGCCAGGACTGTTACACAGAGAAACCCTGTGCTAAAAAAAAAAAAAAAAAAAAAAAAGCCGGGCGGTGGTGGCGCACACCTTTAATCCCAGCACTTGGGAGGTCCTTCATCATTTAAATATTATGGTCAAATAGCGTGCAAAATAGTCAACAGGTCTTTTCATAGGGAGCAGTGTCAGGACTGGGGATGCAACCCACTCAGAGGATTGGTCCTGTCGTTTATCCCAGGTGTCGAAGGAGAAGGAGGTTGGGGGAGGTAATGGCAGGAAGAGAATGGAGGGGATGGAAAGAAGAGAAAAGTGTCTGATGTCACAAGACAGAGACTAACAGAGGAGCTGGGCCACACTAAAGCTCTGTGATAGACTGATAGACATGATGAACAAACTCTATTGCATGATCTGGAGTTTTCTTTTGTTATGCAATATTTGGATTATATAATACAGGCTATTAGGGCAGTTAACAACATTCAAGAAGACAGTACTGAATCCGTGCTCTTCTCCTGATTTCCACATTTGTGCTACAGGGGTAAGATACCTCTGCTGTTTCTCCTTCTGAGATATTCACACAGAAGTGCCTGAGATAAAGGGGCGTCCTATCTGAAACTGGATTATTAAGGCTTGAAGTGAGGGGAAGATCGGGGAAGAGATTGATATTTGGGGGACTCTAGATAAAGGGTCTGAAAGAATTTTTGTTCTGCTTTTGTAATTTTTTCTAAGCCTGAAATTATATCAAATTACAAAATTAAAAGGGGAAACAAAGAATGGGTGAGTTCTCAAGACCAAGAAGGCAGGAGGCTCTGCTGGCAATGAAACAATAAGTAGAGGAAATTTGCTAAGCACAAGAGTCTTCGGTATGGAGAAATGGTGGGTGACTCTGAGGGTCCAGACAATAACGTGGTGGGTGGAGGGGAAGGAGGAATGATAATCAACCGATGGAAACACTTGACGCCATCTAGACGTACAAGTTAATAGAGGCAACCGTCTGTACCTACCCACCCTCAAACCCTGCAAGAGATGACCGCAGTGCTTCCCACAGCAAACCCTGCAAGAGATGACCGCAGTGCTTCCCACAGCTCTGGTATTCCACTGTCAGCTCCACCCAGTGAGCCTCGAGAACGCTAGGAAACCCTAATGTTGTGAATGAAAGAAACATTCAATCCAACACCCCCACCCCCATTTTGCAAAAGGCGGAACTTAGATCCCAAATGCAGAAGGGATTTGCCAATTCCCAGCTAGTGTTAGTAGGGTTCAAAGTGGCTTCTAATTTAGCTTCTGCCATACCATGATCTCAAGGATACAGCGGACAACAAAGGCTTGTAGCCTACAAGCGACAGAGTGTTACCTTTAAGTCTGGGTGTTTCTCATTTGCCCAAAATGCAGACTTAATGTCTGTACAATTTTTAAAGTAAGTGTTGGTGCAATATGACAGCAGCGGCGGTTATCACCTAACGTCACTATCCTGCAAGTGGTAAGTGCTAAACAATTTAGGCTCCTGCATCTGAAGCGGCAATCAAGGTGATTCCCAGGAATTCTCAATGACATTGGTACCCATCTGGATTTGCTGAAAAGTTTAACGTGCTTTTTTATTATTCATGATTTTGCAGTTCTTCAAATTGCAGGGTGATGGAGAGAGCACGCAATTTTCAACCAGACTATGAAATCTGCCTTGAAAATTTGGACATTCATATAGATAGAGGGCTTTTAATTTTTCTTGGAGACTGAAACGTAAAAAATGCATATACCATAAATTAAGCTATATATATGATAATATTTTCATTACCACAAAATCCTAGGGATCAGGAACTAGTATGTCATGGACTCCATTCTTACCTGTGATTATTCCTACTTGGAGCTGTTTCCCTCGAAACCTAGGTCTTAAGGATTCAGTAATGAACATCAACTCATTAAAAGACTGCCATTCTAATGTCTGCAAGAACTGGTAGGGCTGGGGACCCAGCTCAGTGGGAGAGTACTCTGCTTATCATGCCTGAGGTGCTAGATCCAATGCTCAACACCCCTCTTCCCCAAATAAGAATCATTAGAATGAGCAATCTCGGAGCACGTCAGCAGTCGTGTGTTGTCAAACTGAATATTCCACACACACTCTTGCTTTAAACACCCATGAACCCTGTATCCAGAGATTTCAGTGGGTAACATGAGGCATGGGCCCAGACAGGGACACCTTAGTTAGCTTTTCTCGGGTACCCGTCCTGGACCGCAGAATCATGCCTGTAAAATTATTTTTTAAAATGTAGTGTGTGTGTGTGTGTGTTTGTGCATGCACATGCACATGTCATAACATGTATGTGGTGGTGGCCAGAGAATGACTTTCAGGAGTCAGTTCTCTTCTACCATGTAGGTTCTGGGGTAAAACTCAGGTCATCAGGCTCGGTGGCAAGCACCTTTACTCACTGAGCCATCTCACTAGCCCCCATGCCCACAGTTGTGAATCCAGATGTATGTTTGCGGCAGTGCTGGAGAAACTTATTTCATTCAGAACTTTCTACTGACAACAGTGAGAGAGAGAGAGAGAGAGAGAGAGAGAGAGAGAGAGAGAGAGAGAGAGAGAGAGAGAGAGAGAGAGATTAAAGTTATACTTGAATTTCTAATTAAATTTATTTTCTAATTAGCCTATACAGTTTGCCCAGTCAACTTAAGAACAGTGTTACATGTTTTGTGTTCCATTAGCACCCACTGTTTCTACTAATGTTAAGAAACCATTTGCAGTGTAGGGCTTTAAAAAGATTGTCTCTGTTCTAATACGGACAATATGTTCTAATATATCCACTTCTGCCTACATTCTGAGTCTGATACACTGATATCAGTGTACAGCTGTCCCCACTCATCCTTGGGGGTTACAGTTCAACACCCCCCCTAAAATGCTTGACATTACATCTAATACAAAATTGTATATATATTATATTGATTTCTATGCATATTTAGCTCTAGTAAAATACAATTTATAAATTTGGCAGGGCAAGAGATTAGTAACTAATTAAAAAAATGAAAAACTATGACAAAATGCTCTGATTATTGTTTTTTAAAATGTGTGCATGGTTTGTGCCTACAGCTTGCCCTTTAATTTTTCAGACTAGACTTGACTGTATATGCCTGAAACCATGAATATGCTGCCGTATGCAATTCTTTGCCATGCTAGCTACTAGAGAAGGTCTGTCTCCCTGGCTGCAGCACCTCACACTTTCTCTGCAGTTTTCAGAACTGGGCATGCATGGCTCTGGTTAACTCTTGCCTTACTTTGCTGCCGGGCAGGTGAGTTAAAGCCCTAGAACCAGCAACATTTTCTTGCAAATGTTCAATGCCTTTCTCTTGAAAATGTCTTCTAGCTCTGCGTGTTGTGCTATTGTGCTCAGGGCTTATTCTCTGTTTTTCTTCTGAGCCTGCACTCAGCTGTGTGGGAACTGGGAGAGAGGTTTAGTCTACCTTGGATTTTTGCAACAGACGAGTCTAGTTATCTGAATATTACCCAAAGAAGGCTGTAGATTGCTTAGGAGACACTAACATGAATTATATTCTGGTAACGTCATCAAGGGCTTCAACTTCTTGTTCCAAAGACTGAACAACTTTTTCCATGGAAGAATTATGGATGTGGTTCAAGAAAGCAGGAGGCAGGTATGACTAGCAGTAAAGGGTAAATGGGACAAGCCTGTGTGAGCAGTTGCAAAAAACACTGTAAGGGTGAGCACCAGCAGTGCGGTCTCAGCTGTGCAAGGCTGACAGGGTCCTGGATATATTGATCGTGGATAAATCCTCAACCACCCCTTGTAGAAGTAGTGGTCAAGATCACAGCTCCACTTAGTGTGTGATACAGATGGGATTTTAATTCAGAAAGGTGACAATGGGGTCGTCAATAAACGGTGCTAAGAGAACTCAGAAATAACGTTAAAGCCTGTTGTTGTAGAATATTAAAGATGTGTTACATCTGTTTATACTGTGGAACATGTGCCTAACGATGCAAAGATGTATTGCCTCATTTTATGTTGCACTTGTTTCACTCTGTGAAGCTGTGTTACTTTGTCTAAAACACCTGATTTATCTAATAAAGAGCTGAACAGCCAATAGCAAGGCAGGAGAAAAGATAGGCAGGGTTGGCAGGCAGAGAGAATAAATGAGAGAAGAAATCTGGGGAAAAGGGTGGGGAAGATCAAGGACCAAGTAAAGAAGGGGCCAGGCACCCATCCACACAGCGAAGCATGAAATAAGAAGAAGAGAAAAGAAAAGATACACATAAACAGAGAAAGGTAAAAGCCTAGAGGCAAAAGGTTAGAAGCAAGCCAAGTTAAAGCCAGTCATCCGCGAGTAATAATAAGTCTCTGTGTGTATTTATTTGGGAATGCGGTGGTGGGTCCCCAAAATAGTAAAAGAGTAAAAATAAAAATAAACCAATAGCTTATTTCATACATCAAGGGATTCTGGCTCTCATTTTAAACTTCATGGTTTAAAGTGAGCCCTAGCACAGTGAGCTGAACTTTTTGTGTTGTTGACTAACACCTGGATCATTTCTTAAAAATCTCTTGACATGTTAATAATTTTCTGAGACAGCTTAGGTACAAGGGCTAGAGAGATAGCTCAGCAGTTAAGCCCTTCATTCCTGCAGAGGATCCAGGTCAGACCCCAGCACCTACATGGCAGCTCATAACCGTCCATAGCTCCAGTTCTAGGGGATGTGAAGACCTTTTCTGGCCTCCAATGAAACTACATGCACGTGGTACATGCATGCAAGCCAACACCCTTACACATAAAATAAAAATAAATAACATAAAAAAGAAAAAGAACAAAAGAAAGCCCAGGTACGTTCTGGTTAACTACAGCACACCTGGGTCTAACTTAGCATGGTAACCCTTCCTCTGACTCTGGGTTTCTGGAATTCTCTCATGTTTTGTTTTGAGGCAGGGTCTCAGGTAGCCCAGGCTTTTTTCAAACTTGCTATGTAGCCAAGGATGACCTTGAATTTATATTTCTCTTGCCTCCACCTCCTGGGTGCTGAGATTACATGCATGTACCACCATGCCTAATTTCTGTGTGGTGTTAGAGATAAAGTAAAGACTTTGTGCACGATTGGCAAGCCCTAAAGGACATCCTTAGCCCAGATTCTCCTCTCTTGCTGTCATCCAAGGCAGACTTTGTCTCTAATAATTTGCATTCTGAGCAATACTGGATTGCTCGATCTTTTCTTTAGTCTGTTGGTATTTTTTACCTTTGGCATCTGGTTCTTGTGTGCCTGAAAACTCTAAAATACTCCATTTATTGGAATTATTTGGCACTTAATTCTACCTCCTTTGGGATTGTGGGTTATATAAAACTTCTATATTTATTTGTTTGTTTGTTTGTTTGTTGAGACAAGGTCTTGGTAAGTAGCTCAGGCCAGCCTGGAACTTGCAATGTAACTCAGGTTGGCCTTGAATTTGTGATTCCCCTGCCTCAGCCTCCCTTGAAATTACAAGTGTGTGCCTGCCACTATTAATTTTTGGAGGAATCTCTGTACTGTTTTCTATAAAAACTATTTTAATATACATGGCCATCAACAATATGGAAGAATTTTTCTTTCTTCTTTGTCTTCTTTTTTCTTTTTGGTGTGTGTGTGTGTGTGTGTGTGTGTGTGTGTGTACACAAATGCCCTGGTGCATATGTGGAGGTCAGAAGACAACTGTGGGTTACGGTTCTCTCCTACCATGTGAGTTCTAAAGACTGAATTCAATTCATCAGGCTTCGAAGCAAGTGCCCTGACCTTCAGACCCATCTCACTGCCCTCTACTGTAATCTCTGAAGATTTTATTTTGTTTTGTTTTTCAAGATAGGGTTTCTCTGTGTAACCCTGGCTGTCCTAGAACTTGTTCTGTAAACTAGGCTGGCCTTGAACTCAAATAACGGCTTGCCTCTGCCTCTCAAGTGCTGGGACCATCATACCTGGCCTTTAAGATTTTTTAAAAAATTATTTTGGGGCTGGAGAGATGGCTCAGAGGTTAAGAGAACTGGCTTCACTTCCAAAGGTCTTGAGTTCAATTCCCAGCAACCACATGGTGGTGGCTCACAACCATCTGTAATGAAATATGCTGCCCTCTTCTGGCCTGCAGGGACATATGCAGGCAGACCACTGTATACTTAACAAATAAATAAATCTTTTAAAAAATTATTTTAATGTGTATAAGTGTTTGCTTGCATGTATGTCTGTACACCACATACATGTGCGATGCCCACACAAGCTAAGAGATGGCATCAGATCCCCCATTGCTGGAGTTACAGATGGTTGGAAGACACAGGATGGGTCTAGGAACTGAAACTAGGCTCTTGGGAAGAGCAATCAGTGCTCTGAACTGCTAAGCCATCTCGCCAGCTCCCTATTCACCTTATTTTTTGAGACAAAGTCTCTCAATGACCCTAGAACTCACCATCCTGCTAGACTGGCTGTTCAGCAAGCCATCGGGATTGTGCGCCAATCACTTTTCCCATCACTGAGCCATCTCCTCAGCCACAAAGGTTCTTTCTACACATCTTTGCCAGTATTTGTCAGACTTTGTCTTTTTAATTGCAGTTCTAACCAGGACCAAACACTGCTTTTTGAAGAGAACTATTCTTTCCCCATAGACTAGGCATAATACTGTTGGTAAAAATTAATCCTATCTGTACTCTCGATTCTATTCTGTTAAATATATGTGTATATTTTACCTGTCTGTCCTATGACAGTACCATGCTGTTTTGACTACTATAGCTTTGTAGTAAGTTTAATCAGGAAATAGGAGTCCATAAACTTTGAATTTCTTTTTTAATACTGCTTTGGCTTATCGGAGCGTTATTCAGTTTCATGGGAACTTGAGGATACATCTTTGAATCTGAGTTCCATCTGTGTAGATTTCACTGGAATTTGCTCTAGATAAAACCAACTGTTTTTGAAATATGATATGTATCTTTCCACATAGTTAATCATCTCTAATTTCCCTCAGCAGTGTTTCGGTTTTCAGTATATACAGTTTTTTTTTTTTTTTTTTAGCCTTTATTCCTAGGAGTTGACAGCATAAATCAGTATCACAGTGCATACAAGCCCTGAGTCTGTGTCCGTGTGAGGTGGCGGTGCATGTGTGTTAAAATTATTTTGGTTGCCATTTTAAGCAGAAAACCATAGACATTCCTTCTGTGATGTTTCTTGATGGAGTATAGAAACACAGTGGTGTTGTGTGTTGGCCTCATTCTCAGCAACTTGGCTGTTTCAAATAGTAGCTCTAGTAGGTTTGTAACATATCCCTTGGGATCCCATGTCACCTGCAACTGAAAATAGTTTACTTTTCCTTGGAAATTTGGGTGACGGGTTTGTTTTTTTTTTTCTTGCCAAATTGCTCTGGCTAGGACCTCCAGTAAAATGCTAAGCAGTGGAGATGAGAGCGGCCACCCTTGCTTTGTTTTGCTCCTGGGGAAAGAAGGTTCTCCCTCTTTCACTACTGAGTGTGATGTTAGCCATGAATGCTCTTTGTCATGCTAACAAAATTCCTTTGATGCCCAGTTTGCTGAAAGAAATTTTTTTTGTCATGAAAGGATATGCGATGCATTTTGTTAAATGCCTTCTTGGGTCTATTGAGATGACACTGTGGCTTTCCCTCCAAGTTCTATTAATATTATGTATTACATCAATTGGTTTTCCCATGTTGAACCACTCTTGCCTTCCTAGCATAAATCCCATTAGTCATGGTGTATAATCCTTTTAGTTTGCTCTGGGATTTGGTTTTCTAGTATTTTGTTCAGGATTTTCCTGTCTATATTCATAAGGAATATTGCTCTGTCATCTTCTTTTCATTCAGTATATTAGTTTTGGGCCTTAGTATCAAAGAATGCTCATAAACTATGTCTTCAATTTTTTGGCAAGACTTTGAGTAGGATTGGTGTTAATACCCAATGTTTGGTAGATTTCACCAGTGGAAAATTTCACCTGTGTTTAATTTCCAACTGGTTAATATCCCCCTGACCCTAAAATGTAGGAGTAAAACAAAAGACTATTAATATACAAATTGAAAGTCATAGGCTACATTCATTGCTCAAACCCCAGACTCAAGCCCTAGACCAAACACTCTGTAGGCAAACCACTCTCAGGGTGGAATCCCAAGTTATTTCTATGGAATTTAGTTGGATCCTTAGACTTCTGTTTAGGTAGGAACCAACTACTACCCTATTTCAGGAGCACAAGGTCTGGCAACTAGCAACACCTGTTGACAATAGCCTTGAGAGAGCAGAACTCTGAATTACAACTAGCTGGGACCTTTGTTTTAGTTAGAAGCCCAATAACCAGAATGAACTAAAAACAAGTCCCAAACTCTCTGACCTTTGGTCTCTTTGGGCCTCCACAGAATAGCTAAGTAGGCGTGCGTGGTGGCACGTGTTTACAATCCCAGCTCCACAGGAACTTAAACAAGAGGGTCATGAGTTCAAGGCCTTCTTGGGCTACATAGTGAGTTCGTGGCCATCTGAGTAACTTAGTGAGACTCAACCTCAAAATAAATTGTAAAAATAGAGCCGTGGTGGAGGCTGGGACGACAGCTCAGTCAGTAGAGCACTTGCCAAGCAAGCATGGTAGCCCGAGTTAGATCCAGAACTCACAAGGCAAAGCTGTGTGTAGTAGCATGCACCCTACCATCAGAGTTAGAAAGGACACAGGAGGGTGCCTGGGGCTCACCGGCTAGTCAGCCTAGCTGGCTGAGTGAGCTCTAGGCCAGTCAGAGACTTTGTCTCAACAAAACAAGATAGACAGTACTCTTGAGGAACGGCACCTGGAGTTGATCTCTGGCCTTCATATGTACAGCGTATGTACAAGCACACATGTGCATGTGAGCATACACACACAGATCACAGAGATGGGGGGGTGGGAAGGAGAGAGAGAGGCTATAGCTCAGTGGTAGAGCATTTACTTAGCATGAATGAGACCATAGGTTTAATCTCAGCAATGCATGAGTGGGACAGGGCCAGGGTGGGAGGGGCGGGGATACATGGAGATAGCTAAGTATTTTTGTTTGCCTTCTCTTACTGTGATAAAACACTGACCAAAACTAACTTGGGGAGAAAATGGTTTATTTGACTTAAATGTCCCAGGTCAAAGTCTATCACTGAGGAAAGTCAAGGTAGAGGTTCAAATAAGGCCAGAGCCTGGCGGTAGGGACTGCTGCTAACTGGCTTGCTGCCTTGACTCCTTCAGCCTTCTTTCTTTTACAACCAGAAACACCTGTCCAGGAGTGGCACCACCCATGCTGGGCTAGTCCTCCTACATCTGTCAAGAAGCCCCCCTGCAGGGACTGAAGAGATGACTCAGTGGTTAAGAGTACTGACTGCTCTTCCGGAGGACCGAGGTTCGATTCCCGACACCCACATGACGGTTCACAACTGTCTATAATTCCAATTCCAGAGGATTCAACACCCATGGCAAAACACCAATGCACATAAAATAAAAATAAATAAAATTTAAAAAAGAACCCACAACACACACAGATGTGTCTATAACCCAATCTAACAGAGACATTCCTCCACTGAGAGTTCCCCTTCCCATATATGGCTAGAATTGTGTCAAGTCAACAAAATCTAACCAGTACACTAAGCTAAGTAAATTGTAGTAAAAGTGTATCTAGAGATAGCCTTAAGTCTTTAAAGTAGATGTTATGAGGCCCCTGTGATAATGTAGAGAAAATGATATTTTAGAACTCATCCTGGCTCCTCTCTGGAGTTATGCATTTGGTAAGTACTAGCATAGAGCAGGAAAGCCGAGCTATGATTTGTTCAGTGAAGAATCACATGTCAAGTTTACACTTGGATTTCTGTTGAGGCTATAAAACTGCAAACAAAAGGAGCTGGAGAGAGGATTCGGTGGTTGAAAGCACTGCTGTTCTTCTAGAGGACTAGACACCAATTCCAAGCACCTACATGGTGGCTCACAACCGTCTGCAGCAGTTTTAGAGGAGCTGACGTTTCTGACCTCCTCAGGCACCAGGCGTGCATGTGGTGTACACAGACACACACCCAGGCAAAACACAAAGCTAAGTGTATCTTGTGCAATATACTCATGACATAAATACAATTCAAACAACAAAAGCATTGTTGTACATATGAAAGAAAAAATAAACATGAAAGCCTCATCGTTAGGAAGCTAAACAGAGGTAAACAGCGCACACACACACACAGTGGCGTGGATTAGGATTTTAAGCACTGTTTTATGCATTAAGTTTTCTTTACACAGACGTTCTTTTATTCTGAATTGACACTGTCCCCCTTCTTTTCTTTTCTTGCTCCTTTCCTCTCCTCTCCGTCTTTCAAGTCATCTCTCCCTTAAGGAATCCACATACCCAGCCATCTCTCCTCGCAGGAGCACATGAATAGCTGACATTATGTAATGCTTTGACATTTGGCAATCCCCAGGCATCACCCCACCCCTGATGCAGAATAAGCTGTCAGAGCATGAAATTGGTATTTTTACATATTCTTAATGTACAGATGTCAGTCTGAAAACCATTCACTAGTATTATGATTGCATCCTTTTGTCTCATTTTCTGTCTATGCCAAGATCTGTTCTTGTGATTTCTTTTCTTTGGGGAGTTTCAAAGAGGGAAGACAAAACTTTAATGATCTAGTTTGGGATTCCGCCAAAAGCTGAAAGTAAACTTGTAAGTCTCCCGCCACATTTAGCAGTGGCACTTCTGGCACAGGTGCAAAGGTGTAATGCGAAGGGCCAAATGCAAGCAGGAAATGCAGCCGCTGATAAACTGGATGGTGTCGGACACCTCAGTGCGTGCCAGACCAAGTATGCTTTGAAGTTCATGTTTGTTGTTCCGGTTTAATGACACATGTGCTTAGTCTAGGTTGGGAGAGGAATCGCATAGCTAGAAACAATGATATCATAGAAAATAAAGGTGAGAAGGGGGAGGTTGTGGGACACTGACCAATGCTCTATGATGCAGCCATGTTCCATTAGGATTCCTTTGTAGGTGGGCATCTGGCCTCTGTTTGAATGTGACCAAGACCAATGGTGGATGTCTTACTACACTAAAAAATGATGTCTTTCATCTTTGTACTGTTGGGAATACTGCTTGGGATCCTTCCTGGCTTCCCATAACAGCACCGCCTTCCCCGTAAGATGGTGCTTTATTCATAGCAGAGCAAGAAGAACTCTCAGCCTCTTTATCCACAGAGATGGTTAGAAAAGCATTCCCTAACAAACCCTTCATCTTCTAGTGACCTCTCTGGGGTCAGCCTGGTCCTAGCCTCTGGACCACACTAGCTCCCCACCCTTTGCAGCCCTTCCTGCAGGCAGCTGGGACCTAGACCATTATGTCTGCCCCCTTGTCTTTCCCTCCTGTTGCTTTCTCCAGCTCTCTCCAGAATGCTTTGCTTACTCCATTCCTAATTCTCCCCTTTGAGAAGAGATGTTAACCAACCAGAAACTGGCTGGAAGCATTTTGACTCTCCCTGACACAGAGGACCCTAGCTCAGCTAACCTAATCAACACTCCCCCACAGGCATGACCAGAGCTTGTCATCCTGGTGGTTCTAGATCTTCTTAAACTGGCAATCAGTCATCTACATCCTTAGTGGTATTGCTATTCCCATTTAACAGATCGAGAAACTGAGGCTTGGAGAAGTTAAACAATATACTCCAAGTTATACAGCCAATAAGAATTAAGCTGAGACTCCCAAAAGTCTGGAGCAGATGTCCTCTCCCTGTCCTCTCCATGACTGTCTGGTGCATAGAAGCCAAGCAGAGCAAACCTTCCTGCTGCAAAAGCCTGGATATACATCCCTTGTTGTCAAAGTACAAGCTACTCCATGTAGAGTGAGTTGTCTGTTCAAGTGGGCGTGAGCTTCATCAGACTTTTACAGAGAATGACTTTTACTTTTTTCTTTTTCTTTTTTTAATTGATTTTTATTGAGCTCTACATTTTTCTAGATTAGAGAGAGAGAGAGAGAAATTGAATTTGGTATATTTTTGTTTTGGGGGGTAGGATATGAGGGCAGGCATGGGAGGAATGGGAAGAAAACGTGATTAGAGTGCATTGTATAAAATTCCCAAATAATTAGTAAAAAAAAAATATTACGTTGAGGGAGAAAGAGTGTCCGTGTGGCAGTCCCTGGGGGACTCACCTCGAAGTCTCTTTCATGTGGCAGGCCCATGCTAGTCAGTGCTGATAGTCAAGTAAGGAGTGGTTCCTATGCTAGAGGAACCCTCCATCTGTTGGGATGGGATGGGCATGATTTAGAGAAGACTTCCTGGAAGAGACAACACCGAGCAGAGCCCTTGAGGATGAGCAATTTGGACAAAAGGAACAGCAATTGCATCCACTCTTACTGCCAGGCCACTGTAATGTTATCCATGGATAGGACACAGACCTGGCAATCAGATGGTAACCCGAGCTCTGCCATTGGTTCGGTAGGTGACCTTGGGCATGCCCCTTCTGCTCTCCGGACTTGAGTTTGACCCTCTATAAAATGACGAGGGAGGATTATGATGATGTCTTCGGGGCTCTCTTCCAGCTCTATCGCTCAGATTCTAAATCCCCTTATAACAAACTCAAGGAGAGCAGCTTTGCTCTTGCAAATGGAGTGTAAAGTTAATCCTGCCTGTGCTGAGGCTAACTAATGTGTGCGTGCGCTTTATCCTACTTCATTAAACTCTGACTCCCCACAGAGCCGCGCACAAGGCAGGTAATACCGAAGTGTTGCTGAACTGGTCTCCTAATGGAAAAAGATTTCCCCTTACGTTTTCTGTGGTTGATCAACACAAAGCCTATAAAGTTCATTTTCCACACTGTTACCTGGTCATAGGTGCAGATTCAGATCTGAGCAGAGGTCTGGCAAACTGGGCTTCCATACTTTATTTATGAGTGTACCCCGCTCTGTCCCAGAACCATGCTGCCAACTGTGCCATCATTTTACCTACGGAGGAACTGAAGCACGGGCTGTTGAGGTTATTTGCCAGCAGAGACACAGCCTGTGTGCTGTGTAAGCAGAGCTACTGTTGACCTAAAGTTCACTGAGCCAGGGGTGGGGCAGAGGGTGTGGAGTGGGGGCAGGGAGTGATGGGGCACACCCAGTCATCTTGAAGACAAAAACAGTTTGGGATTGCTTCGTTTGTTCTTTTGTTGTGATGTATGACACATTCTGAAAAACACTTACTGTGTGGTGTGTGTATAGTGAAACAAATAAAAGCCAACTCTGGCAATACCTTCTCTAGAAATGGAAGAAGCGAGATGCAGAACACATCTATGTGATCTAGCTTCTGGAGTTCTGAAGATGGTCACTCTGCAGGATCTGGAATAGGTGGACACACTGTGAGAACAGAGGCAGAAGAGATTCTCTGGGCCTTAGGGAGAATGGGGACATTACTGATGATGAACAGAGCCAACCTTTGTGGCCAGGTTCTGTTCTCCAAAGACAGCTAACGGGTACTTTCTCTGCATCTGGATAGATCAAAAAATGGTCCAGATTTAGACTCCAGAATATGAAATTAGGCTAGTCTTGTGAAATTTCCTTTTCTAAAGCCATTGGGTTTTTGTTTGTTTGTTTGTTTTGGTTTGGTTTGGTTTGGTTTTTTGAGCATAGAGACTGAGGTCTAGAGTTGAGTGACTTTTCCAACATCTCCGGGTAGCCTGAGAGGACAGACTCTAGGCTCCTGCCTGCATAAACAGCTCTCTCTTCCTTGCCTAGATGTTTGGAGTGGTATTTTCCAAGATAAATGTTTAGAATCTCATTTTTAAAAAGATTTATTTTTGATTTGTCTCTGTGTATATGTGTACATATGCTAATGCCCTGTTGTCCAGAAGGGGCCGTCAGATCTCTTGGAGCTGGAGTTACAGGCAGCTGTGAACCTCTTGACCTGTGTACTGGGAACTGAATTCTCATTCTCTACAAGAGCAGTAAGTGCTCTAAAGCTCCAAGCCATGTCTTCAACCCCAAATCACGTGTGTTTAATAGCCATGAAATCAGAAGGATAGAAGAGCTGTATTTTTTTTTCCAAGACAAGGTTTCTCTGTAGCTTTGTAGCTCTTGTAGACCAGGCTGGCCTCGAACTCACAGAAATCCACCTACCTCTGCCTCCCGAGTGCTGAGATGAAAGGCGTGTGCCACCACCGCCCAGCTAGAAGAAAGGAAGAGCTGTAAAAGATCTTAATGGAGCCAGGTTTGGTGGCACACACGTCTTTAATCCCAGTGCTTGGGAGGCAGAGGCAGTCGGATCTCTGAGTTTGAGGTCATCCCGGTCTACAGTGTGAGTTCCAGGACAGCCAGGGCTACAACACAGAAAAACCCTGCCTTGAAAAATAAACAAATATAAGATCTTAATGGTGATCTGTCTATTCCACTGTACCCCAAACCTGGTTGGTGTCAGGTTACTTGATGAAGTTTTTAAAGCACAGATTCCAAAGCCAGGCACAGTGGCGTATTCCTTGTGGTAGTTTGAATGAAAATGGCCCATAAGCTCTTACGGACTGGCACAATCAGGAGGTGTGGCCTTGTTAGAGTAGGTGTGGCCTTGTTGGAGGAAGCCTGTCATTGAGGGTGGTCTTTGAGGTCTCATATGCTCAAGCTATGCCCAGTGTGGTACATAGTCTCTTGCTGCCTACTGGTCAAGATGTAGAACTCTCAGCTCCTCTCCAGCACCAGGTCTGCCGGCTTGCGGCTGTGCTTCCCTCCATGAACATAATGGACTAACCCTCTGAACTGTAAGACAGCCCCAATTAAATGCTTTCTTTTATAAGAGATTGCTGTAGTCACAGAATCTCTTCACAGCACTAGAAACCCTAATTAAGCCACACCTTTATTCAATCCTGGCAATCCAGAAGTAGAGGCAAGAAGATCAGGCGTTCAGGCCAGCTTGGGATACAGGACACCTGTTTCAAAGACACAAAGGAAATAAACAAGTAAGCAAACAGATTGCAGTGCTTGCCATGATAGTACATGTCTGTAATCCTATGACTTTAGAGGCAGAGGCAGGAAGATCTTTAGTTAAAGGCCAGCCTGGTCCTTAAACCCAATGGGACTCTGTCTCAGAAACAGAAAAAAAGCAAAAACAGTTCAGTGTAGTGGCTCATGTCTGTGATTTCAGCCCTGTAGAAAGCTGAGGCAAAGGTCAGAAAGTTCAAGGCCAACAATAGCAATGATAATGATAAAGATAAATAATTTTCTTAAAAAAAAAATTACAGAATCTGAGACCCAGGGATTCATGTTTGTGGGCTAAAATGACAGGGATTTAGGAGAGCTGCTTATGGGTGTGAGTTCTTACATCATCCGCTGCCCACGATCCATCTCCAGCTGAAGTCCATGTAGCAGGAGGTGTGTTCACAGTCCTCTACAACCCTGCTCCGTTGATAGAGGGGGGACCTGAGTCCAAGATTAGGGACTGGAGAATGGCTGTGCAGACTCTAAACTCTTCAGTTATCCAAGACAGAACTAAGCCAGGCTGCACCATTAAGCCTTTCTGACATATTAGTAGTGTTTTCCCCCAATGTTGTTTTTGTGGTGAGCATGTTTCGTTTCTTGAAGCAGCTTAAAAGCTTCCCTGCCATGCTGCAAGGCGCTCAGATTTGTGCAGTGTTTACAATGCTTTTGTTGTTCATTAAACAAATTTACCCAGAATAACCCAACATGAAAGAAATCATCATGTTTACAGTGAGCTCCTGACAAAAATATGCATAGCAAAGACAGACAAACACACATAAACCTGCATTGCCGGGTGGGACATGATTTGCTGCCGAATCCAGTTTTTCTCATTAGAACTTGTTTTATTTGAATATGACTCAGTACCCCGTGTAAATGCAAGGTTGTTAATCTTATTACTATATGGAAAACAAATTAATTAGTATGCATGCAGCTGGAGATGAGCTGTTAGCTTGGTGTTAGAAAGATTAGGAAAATACACTCATTATTCCAAATGATATCTGATACACACGTCTGACTCTGCTTTAAGATCAGTGCCAATATATGGGCAACAGATATAGCTAATGAAACGCGGGCCTTTGTGCTCAGCATCTAAATGTTGGTGTTGGCCGGAGCTACACATGCTGCTACACGCTCCCTTCCTTTGTTATAAAACAAAGGTCAGTGTGCTTGTCACCACCTTTCAACCAGAGTCACCTACAGCAGACGCCTCCTCAGGTCCCAGTTTCTACCCAAACCGGATGAGAAAGGCCTCTTTCCTCTGCTTGGCCAGCACATGTCATATGCCCACCCTACCCAACCCCTTATGCTCTCTTTCTTTTTTAAATTTCTTTTGATGATTTTTAATCATGTGTTTGTGTGTGTATTCGTGTGTGAGAGTGCCAATGCCTTCAGAGGCTGCGGTGTCAGATCTCCTGGTGCTAGAGTTAGAAGTGGTTGTGAGCTGCCTGATGTGGGTGCTGGGAACCAAATACAGGCCCTCCGCAAGAGTAACAAGAGCTTTTTACTGCTGAGCCATCTGAGACTGCCAGTCTTCTGCCTTCTTTTAGTCAAAATGAACACCTCCAAGGGGCATGTGTTCTGTAACATGGAGACTATTTCTATTGATTAGATTTCCGTTCTGTAATGTGTGTGGCATCACACACCTGTAATCCTGGCACTTGGGAAGCTGAGGCCAGATGATGTTGACTTTCAGGTCAATCTAAGATATACAGCAAGAACCTATCTCAAAAAAGCATGCAAGCGAGCAAACAAACCACTTTTTTTTTTGCACTAGATTGAGCAATCACTAAAATACATTGTCAGGTATATATATCCAGAATATCTTTGTGCACATGCATCACACAGGCAACATTAACTACCAAGGTACCAGGGAGGGATGCTGGGTTATTGAGAGGCAGATGTTGATAAGAATAGTTTGTCTTGCTGGGTGGTGATGGTGCATGCCTTTAATCCCAGCATTCCAGAGGCCGAAGCCGAGGCAGGCAGATCTCTGAGTTCAAGGCCAGTCTGGTGTATAGATGAGGTTCCAGGACAGTCGGGGAGACATACACACACAGAGAAATCCTGTCTCAAAAAGCCAAAAAAAAAATTTATAATAATATACAGTATTTTCCATCTTTACATGGCTTTATTTTAACCTCTTCTTTTATTTTCAATTTTTAATTTTTGGCTTTTTGAGACAGGGTTTCTTTGTATCTTTGTCCTGGAATTCACTCTGTAGACCAGGCTAGCCTTGAACTCACAGAGATCCGCCTCCCAAGTGCTGCCTCCCAAGTGCTGGGATTAAAGGTGTATGCCACCACACCTTGAAAAAGCCAAAATTTTTTAAAAGAATAGGTTGTCTTTCATATTCCTGCTGCACCTTTTGAATTTGAGCTAGTATTTACTCAGTAATTTTCTTTAAAAAAAAAGAAATAGAACAAATGCTAATTTTAAAAACAAAACCTAATAAGTGAGAATTATTTCTCAAATCAAAGCAACCAGAAACAAATACAACAAATAAAAGGGGAAAAAAGTCCTTTGGGATATGGAACTTTGGAAATTCCATTAGTAAACAAATCTCTTGTTCACTTGGTTGTTTGCTTTTGTTTTTAGGACATAGCTCAGGCTAGCATCAAATTGACTATGAAAGCAAGGATGATCTTGAACTTCTGATGTCTTCACACTTCCAGTGCTGTGTTTACAGGCATGCACTAACCTACATCTGCCACATGGATCCGGGGACCAAACTCTGTATCCATCCTGCTTGGTGGAAAGTGCCTCTACCAGCTGAACCGTCTCTCTGGTCCTCCCGTGTTTCTAAAACAGTTTTTGACTATGATGTTTTTAAAGACAAAAAAAAAAAAAAAAAACCAAGCAAAAGAACCAAAATAGCACTGATTTACTAACATAAGAAGTTAGGGGGGCTGGAGAGATGGCTCAGAGGTTAAGAGCACTGACTGCTCTTCCAGAGGTCCTGAGTTCAATTCCCAGCAACCACATGGTGGCTCACAACCATCTGTAATGAGATCTGGTGCCCTCTTTTGGCCTGCAGGCATACATGGATGCTGAACACTTTGTACATAATAAATAAATAAATTAAAAAAAAAGAAGTTAGTAACCCTTTCTAGGCTCTAGGCAACATTTCCAACCTGAAGATGGATCTCAGTTCTGCTGTCATCCCAGTGATGAACCTAAAGCCCTTCCACCTGGGTCTCAGGGGCTCCACAAAATGAAACAGTGGTGTGAAGGGATCCCTTTCATCCCTTCTGGGCCTTAAAGTCAGGTCCTGTAATAAAGTATCAAAAGTCTCTCCCAAAGGATGGGCATGGTAGAGAGAGGAGCAAAGAGACCTAAGGTACCCGGGGCTTGAATGTCTTTCTCCTGCTTCTCTAAGAATCCAGAGGTGGAACAGATGAGAGGACCCGGGAATTTAGCTCGTTGGTAGGGCAGCATGTACTGGGCCTGAGTTTAATCCCCAGCACCGAAAATGCAGAGAATCTCCAGGAGGTTAAAAGGAAGCAGTGGAAATATTCCTGGTCCCTAGCAGAGTCTCAACACTTCCATTTGTTCACTGGCAGCTTCGAGCAAAACCCTGAGGTAAGTAAGACTCAGTTTCCTCAGCTATAAAATGAGTAAAATAACTACTCCCAAATTCTTAGAGTAGACATTTATGACAGAAAGAGAGCTAAGAGAAGACAGCCCACAGCAGTTTTGTCAAGCTGTTTTCAATGAATTAAAATGGTGGCTTATCAAGTTTTATTTCATTTGTTAATAGATTTTTCTATGCACTTACAAGGGCACAGTATAAGTCATGGTAACTGTCCATTACCAGAGGCAAAATCCATTCATAAAAAGACTTTCACAGAATGGTTTTCCCATATACACACACATTAAGAATCATGCAGGAGCTCAGGCCCTTTGACCCAGAAAATCTAGATCTGGGGATATTAAGGAAATGACAAAAATAGAAGAAAGTGATCTGTAAGAGGCCACACACGGGATTATCTGGGAAAGTGGAAAATTGGAGTCCTTCGAAATACTCAGATCAAGAGGACGGCAAGCCCCTTAAGAGGACATTAAGTGGTTATTAAAATTATTATTAAAGCATTTATTTTTAAATGATAATTATGAAGAGCATGGGACATTACAGTGACAAAATGATGGTGGAAGAGCTGAACACAACGATGTGTAAATGATAAACCACCCTGTAATCCCGCCACACGCAGCAGTTCATTTGTTAAGGTGGCAGGGTTAGGGATAATTTTCATTCCTTCAATTTCCTTCATTGTTCAAATGTTTTAAACTAAACAAAAATCGGAGAAACTGCACCGTATAGGTATAGTCTGTTGTAGCGTTCATAAATCCCTCACTGGAGAAAGGGATTAGATATGGCTTACCATCATGAATCCTAAAATAAGACCCACAGATTGCATTTCCCCTAGACCTTCCTACCCTCCCAAGAATAAATTAAAATATAAACAGCAGATTTTAAAATCCAGGATTAGTTCATTATTCTATTTCAGACACATAAAGAGAAGGAATATGTCCTTTCTCTCCTTTGGGTTAAGAGTTGCTCAGCCCAGTCTCACCGTCCGTTCTTCCCCATTGGCAGGAACTGGGTCACCATTTCTATGTTACACATATCTTAACGTGTTAGAGGCGGTGGTGATAATGGTCCGAGAATGAAGGGACCCACAGTGCCCGCACTGTGACATGAGCATCTAATTTGAGCCAGCTGAGCCTCCGTCTGCTCTCAGGATTCCTTGAGGACTTCACGGGAAGGCACGGAGAAACTGTTTGGATCTTTGTTCTTTGAAAATATCAGTGTGGGCTAGAAGAGAAGGGCTGCAAGTCAGAGCTTGTCTGGTGAGAGCCTGGGTTCTATTTCCAACAGGAACGGAAGTTCATGACCAGCCTGGGCCAAGCGAGGTCCGGTTTCAAAGGACAATACAAAAGTCAGTGGGATGCAATGGGCAGGGAGAGAATCAGGCTGTGTCTGAGCCTCCGTTGAGGTCTCATCTGTGAAGCCATCATTAGTAAAACCTGCTAAGCATATGGTGACAGTTTGTGATAATAAGGGTGGGGCATCCCCTGAATGTTCAAGACATCCCAGTTAAATGAGGAAGCAAGACAAAAGCACAGGCAGTGCTGCGTGTCTCGTCCACACTAGGAAAGCTCAAGGCAGGGGATCACGACTTCAAGGGAAGGCTGGGCTACACAGTGACAGTTTAGGAAGAAGGAAGGAAGGAAGGAAGGAAGGAAGGAAGGAAGGAAGGAAGGAAGGAGGGAGGGAGGGAGGGAGGGAGGGAGGGAGGGAGGGAGGAAGGATTAAACGACGAAAGTTCTAAATATGAACCAAAAAGAACAAAAATAAAACAAAAACAAATGTCAGTTACCAGGGAAAGTGACAGTTTTGTCTCCTCTGGGTCTCTTATGTCAACATCTGTTGAATGAGAAGGGCTGGTGCTGGTCCTCAAGGGGTTGTTGTCTCATCAGAGCTAGGGCAAACCCGCAGCTTCCCGCTGTGCTGCAGCAACATCCTTCCCGAACCACACCCAGTCCAGCCACGTCCCTTTCAGACACATTTTTGTAGGTGTATATTCCAAGACACAGGCACTGGAAGGAGCACATTCTAGGGATTTCCTGCAGACCAGGCTCATGGGCCCAGAAGCCTGGCTGCTGCTTGCCTCCTGAGTGTGCTCTTCCAACTAGTATATCCAGCCCCAGCATTTGTTTTGAGGTTATTCATCCAATGACAGGGGGCAGATTTTGGAACTTCCCTCATGTTAGTTGAGACATGCTGCCAAAAGAATCCTCAGTGAATCCCCGAAGGGCAGAACTAGGAACAATGGACAGAAGGTAGATGGAAGCCAACTCATTCTTGAGGAAAGGCTGTCTTATCGGGTATCCCACAATGCAAAGGGCTAGAGCGCTTACTGTCCTTGGAAGTACTCAGCTGAAGGCTGAACATCTGCTTACTGGGATGGAGTAGAGCAGCCAGCCTAGAGGCAGATGGTTCAATTTAACGTGGTTCACTATTCCAATTCTGTTTCTGTTAATGAATTATTTACCAATTATTGCTTAATTAGCAGACCACTAATTGATAAACTACTGGTTACAGCTTCTTGGAGGATGTCTTAGGTTTTTTTTTTTTTTTTTTTTTTTGCATTGTTGTGACAAGATATCTGACTTTAAAAGGAGAGGGAAGATGGGGACAGGGTTAGATGGTTTGGGAAGGTCTACTTCCTCATGGCAGAGAAGGCATGACGGAGTCCATGGCTGAGGCAGTATAGAGCTGGGTCTCCTCGTGCTTCACGGCTTTGCGGAGTAGGAAGCAAAGAACCAAGGCTATGACTCTCAGTGCCCCCAGGCTAGTGCCTCATCCCCCCCCCCCTCCAGATAGGCCCCGCCTCCTAAAGGTTCCAGAACCTCCCAAAAGAGCACCACTGTCTGGAGATGAGGCCTGCAAACACATGAGCCTGTAGGGGAACATTTCACATCAAACCATCTACAGAGACTCTGCCTTTTTCAACGTCTCCCTGAAAAGAATGCCCATTGGAGGTGAAGGATGGGACAGAATACTCGTGACTCACCTATAGTGTGAAATACTTTCTCAGTTTCTAGCCTGGTTGTGGCGGTGGCAGCGGTGGCGTGTGTATGTATATATACACAGCAGAGGGCCCCTCATTAATGTGGTACTGACCTCTATCATATCTTCATTTTCCCCTCAGGATCTCAGGCTTTCCTCCCCCGTTAGCTCTGCCCAGCTGTGTGCATCCCGCATTGTCTTTTCAGAATCCCAGCAGCAGTATCATGACAGCTGTTAACCTCACAACCCTCAGATGTGCTTGAGTTGAATTTCTTTGCTTCCTTTCTCCCAGTGTAAGAAAAGAATCCTTTCAAAGGAAACATACAGTTTTTCAACCCGTGAGCTCTGTCGGCCTCTTCCTTATCCAAACCCCACTCAGCGCCTGTCAAATGCTGAGCCACAGGTTCCTGAACTAAAGGAGAACTGTATCTAGTCAGCCAAAATAGATTCTCTTTAACAGCACCAAGGAGTCAAAGAAAACGCATCCTTATTTTGCGGAGGAATTAGCCAGGCATTCTATCATTTGGTTCTTAGGACAGCGGTGAAGGGTAAGGTGAGTGGGGGGCAGTTATGTCCCCCGTTGTCAAGGTTAGCAAACGGGGGAGGAGAGAGGTGAGGCTGTCTTTCAGAGACTAGGGAGCCTGAAGAGGGTTAAAGAGGCCCGTCCAGAGAAACTTTATTCATCCTTGTGACTCACCAAAGCGAGCATTGTGCTGTTCCCAGGGTTTTGGAAATGGAACGTGCACTGTGAAGGCAAGAGGCAGACAGGGAGCTGTGGCAGTGACAAACTTGTTAGAAGAAGCATGGACCCCACTAAAGAGCCAGGTACTTGAAAGAAATCCACGATACCTCGTGTAGTCACAGAAGCCCAGGAAAGTGGGTAGCTCTTGCTCACCCAGGAAGGCCTTCTTGCAAAGCTCTGGCGGAAGTCCTATGGGTGCTGCTTGGGACTGACGGGTAAGTGGACCAAACCTTAAGATGAGCGCATTTTTCTACATGCTTCTTCTACATTTTGGGGACTGTCTCTTCAGCTGGTCCCAGAAATTTCTCTATCCCCCTGCCTAGCCAGTTTCTAACCAGGCTAAGGTATTTGTTCTTCTCCTGCTCCGTGGCTCTTACCGAAGCTTCAGGATGTAGCATTCTTGTCTTATCTTTACCCTTCCAGTAGCCGGGTAAAATGCTATGTCCTGTGGAGATCTTTGTAAGCTAGATGTGTTGACACATACCTATAGTCTCAGCACTAGAGAGATGAAAGCAGGACCTGGAGTTCAAGGTGAGCCTCAGCTATATGGTGAGTTAAGGTAACCTGGGTTGCATGAGACTGTCTTAACCTGCTGTGGCCCCTAAATCTTCAAATGTCTATGAATACCCCTAGCAGGAGGAAGGAAGAACCCGTCCTTTGTTTCTTTACTGTACTTAGTTAAAAGCCTGGTTGAGTTGTCCCGTGTTATAGGCTTATTTCTGCATTCGGCCTATGAGTCATGGAGGGCAGGAGGCTCTCCTCTCCCCGAAGCACTCAGCCCTAAGCATTTTGCTGTTTACCGAATGGAATCAAATTAAGGACAAGAAGAGGGAACATGCCTGTCTCCAAAGTGGGATGTTTCTTTGGTCCTCTTGAAGCAGATTGGAAATATTTGTTTAAGTCTGGCTGCTGGTGCTTAGAGGAGTCTGGTTGCTGCCATTCTGGTAAGTTCCAAGTTCTTGATGTTTGAACAGTTGCAGACCTGGTGAGTGAGGCAGAGACAATCAATAGATTGGGACGGTTTCCTTGAAAAGCTTTCCTTCCTCTCTGCTGTCATCCTTTCCTCCTTTTTTCCCTCCCTCCCTCCCTCCCTCTCTCCCTCCCTCCCTCTCTCCTTCTCTCCCTTTCTTTCTGTTTTGGTTTTTGAGCCAGACTTACATTATATCGCCCTGGCTAGCCTCAAACCTATGATCTTCCTGCCTCAACCCTCACAGTGCTTGAGCTGCAGACCTGCTCTGGAAACCTGTCTAAGTCAGTATCTCTCAATGGATGGCTAGGTACTTCTGGTACCTGTCTGCTCACTTGGGGAAGTCAGGAAGCAACCTCGGGGTCTTATCTCAAAGCTCCCTCTTGTTCACAACTAATCTTACACTCTCCTTGCCTGTCTCCCTTCTGGACAGGGCCTGGGTCTCAGATGATGTTGTTCCTTGGCTTCTGACTCATGTGCCTGTGACCCTTCCACACAACCTATGAGGAGCAGAGGATGCTATGCCGAGGCTACCTGAGGCCCTCTCAGGAAACATTTTACTCTCCACCCTGGCTCTCTTGATAGTGGAACCCATTAGGCCAAGAGAGCAAGGATCTCTAGTACCTCAGGCTGCTGCCTGGCTCAGGGGGAAAGGAGTACCTTTGGAATAGGTGGTCCTTTAAAACGGGCAAGCATGCAAAAATGCCACCCTCCCTCCCCATCAGTCAGGAATCCTGCATAGACCCCTGGCTAGAAAAGCCTTAGGCACAGAGTTTTCTCTGGATCTTGGAAGCTGCCCTGGTTGGTGCAGAGCTGGTACCCAGCCAGCAGAGAGGGCCTAGGAGGTAGGAGGGACCAAAGGCTAACCCCCTAAACAGGCTTTGGTGAAAGCAGACAGGACAAAACCCCACTCCAAGCTTAATTACAAAGAGTGCTTAATCCCTCCCCCAACAAATGCAAATCACCCACAAAGGAGAACAGGAACCCCAGTGGCCAGGAAGACCCACAGCCTTAGAAACAAGCACTTTGGCTGTGCAGGGCAGCTCAGCTATGATCCAATACAATGACTATTGTCAGAGAGGGCTGTTTTTCCATGTTTTTGTTTCCTTTTCTTCGAATTTTCTTTTGCTACCTAATTTCATGCATCAGAGGTCAAAAGACAAAAGGTTGGGCTTGGTTTAGAGGCGGCAAACTCCCCACCCCCAGGAACGTGTGTCCGGAGGAGTGCTCTGAGGTCCTGCCTGGAAGGCGCCAGCAGGCAGGTTTTCATTCTTCCCTAATTCTCTTTTGTCACTTCGTGGGGGTACACGCATCTATGTTCAAGTGGCCTGTGAAATGAGATCCCAAACTAGGAAAAACCGGGTCCTCTTTAAAGAGGACCAAACGTTTCCCTCTTCTATTCTTTTTTGTATAAGAATTTGTCCATAAAAAGGAAAACTTACCTGAATCCTAAGCCCATCGGCGTAGAGAACTAAATATAAGCATGTGTATAAATGTGGAGATAAGTTTATATAGCAGATAGGAATGTATATTGTCAATATAAAAGCGGAGTGTGTGTTGCTTAATTAGTTTTTTTTTCTGGGGGAACTTATAAAGATTTCCCCAGAACATTGCCAGCAGCTGTTGTGAAACTTGTTGGAATGGGAATGATGGCTGCACTTTAGCACAAATAACTTGGTGTGGTTATATTAGTGGGAATTTTTATCCTTGGACCTCAAGTCTTTTCAGTGTCTCATCTTGGTTTCTTTGGTATAGTGAACTGCTAGGGTTTCCCTGTGTGATAGGTAGACCCCTGGGCGTTCATAAAGAGAATAGCACATTATGATTTTTCAAATAGCTATTATTTTATTTCTTCTATGTTTACAGACTCTTCAAACTAACCTTATATTCCAAACAGCTTCCAGATGACTGAAGACTTCTTTGGAGAGATCTTTAGTTTTCTTCCTTTTGGAAAACTGGTTCAGGTTGGAATACCTAGGGCGGTCTAGCCTCCACCTCCACTACAAACAAAGTTGAACACTTTGGAAATGCTCTGTGGCAGTGGGGCTGGTGCCAGGCTCAGCTCACAGACCTTTGGGGCTTCAGCTTCACTTCTGGGTCCACCTCACTCTAGGCTGAGTTCTGGAAGCCGCTCCCAACAGGAAGCAGGTATCCACAAAATCTGAAAGACTTTTAGAGCACGGTTTTATTTTAGCCATATCTTCAAGCCCAGACTTTATACCCAGCAAGGTTCTGACCACCCCCATAAGGTACTTCCCCACAAGAAAAAAAAAAAACAGTCCACATTGCAGATTCCCACTTCAGGCTTCAGGAATGTGCACCCCATCCTGCTGCGACCCCCTGCCATAGCTCCAAATTATCCCGAGAAACCGAATAAAGTAAGCGAGAACATTAAAGGGCCTACTAAAGCTTCACTTCCATTTAGTATTATCGGCGTTAAAAAGCAAAAGAACGGTTTAGCCTGCTGCTTTCACTTCCAAACCGCCTGTGAAGTGAGTACCTTTATATTCCAATACTTCATGGAATCAAATTTCATCACATTAATTTTTTATTAGCTTAAAACACATTGAATAAATGTAAGTCTGGGCTGGTGTATGAATATTTAAAGCTCACATGCGACACGAAGGAAGAAGAAAAACGAGTAGAGAGAACGAAAGGCCCATTTACAAATACGGACAGAAATAAACACTCAACCTTCTTTAGAAAAAAATTGATTTATTACTGATAATTCTGGTATTACTACTTTTCAAAGAAAACATAGAAAGAAACCAACGGATTCACAGTTGTTTTCAATCAGAATCCCTGCAAATATTTCAATGCCTCGCTTTGGATTCTTAAGGTATTTTGAATTGCTTGGACGTGTTAGTAAATTGTAAATACAGCTGACGGTTTTCTGTATCCATATATTGCAAGTGAAACTCTAAGAGAGTAGAATTAATCTCGGAATTCTCTAAGAGTTGCCGTCAAATCGGGCCTCTGTGCATATGTATACAGCATATACATCTGACGTCTGCCATGTGTTCCTGTGCACTGGAAACCAGTCGTGAAACTGAATTGAACTATTGGATTTGAGTTGAAATGAACCCATCCAAACGACCCCGGTCTGCACTCTTTGATCTGCACCTTTTTAATTAAAACAAGAAAAGCAGTAAAGAAAAACAATCGAGATAACCCACCATAAAGCATCAGTTCCCCGGAGCACATAGCCCCATCCTATATTCCGCGGTACCGGAGTATTTCCAGACGGCGGCGGCGAGTGGCTGTCACATGGTACCCCAGCGAACCAGCAGCCAGAGTTCCAGAGCTCGAAGCCCCCTACAAGCAGAGGAACTTAACAGCAGTAGAAATGAGTGTTTTGACTCAAGTCAGCCCTAAAAACCCGCCGCGGCAAGTGACCGATGTTGTGTCCTTTTTGCACTTTGCGCCCCAAGAAGTGAAGGTGGAGGGCGTCCCCATCCATCTAGGCACAGTACCTAGGCAAGTTCCAAGCTCAACGCAATGGCCCTACGGGTTCTGATTTCACGTCCACTTTCCCTGTTGCCACAGTCTGGGCCTGGCTTACGACGCAGGGCGGGGCTGGGCTTTCCGGGCACCGCCTGCTGAAGGTGCGGTACCACGTGCGTGCTGCGCGACTCGACTCCGGCAAGTCCAGCTCAGGCCGCGGGATCTCGCTGATCTGGGGTCCGGACTTTAAGGGCGGGGCCTCTTCCTCGCCTCCTGCCTGGACAGCTGCTCCCACCCACCAACCTCACCGGCTACAGAGGGAAGCCCTAGGACTAGAGTCGTTCGGGTGACTGCCCCCAGGGCTTGCCCAGGCAGCCAAGGATGACCCAAACCCTCGCTAGCACCCCAAGATCAGGGGAGGAAGATCGCCGGGCCAGAACCGAATCTCAGTTTCTGCTTCTGGGTGGTGTTCCCCTGCCTAGGAGAAGAGCTCGAACTTGGCCTCTCTCCTTGTCAGCCTTCCCCCCCTCACCCCCTTGACTCTAGCCTTCTGGATGGGGGGGGGGAGAAGCTCACTGCGCGCCTCGGTCAACCCCTTCTGCGGCTCTTTTCTTTTCCTGTCACTCTCTGCTCTCGGTTTCTGCTTCCCCCCTCCTACACACTGACGGAGCACGCGGGGTCTTGGGAGCCGTGGCACCAGCCCCTTTCCTGGGCCTCCATTCTGCCTCTTCCCAGCCTCGCCTCTGCCATTCTGCCTTTCTCTATAGATTCTCCTAGCATTTCCTAACCGGCTTAGCTAGCATGATTCTCTGACTCTAAGTCACCCCACCCCCCGCCCCCGTCTCACTGCTTGGCGTAGAATTAAAATACACACGTTGAGGTTAGTGTGTTATTGCGGCAACGTGATTAGAAAAAAAATGCCTTATTTTGTTCTTAGAATATTTCCAGTCACTACGATTTGGTTTCCCCTCCAGGCGATGCCAGCTCTGGTTCCACCTTGCAGGCCTCTGCTGCGGAGCCCGCTGGCTGTGCGTTCAATTGTGGATATACAGACCTACGGTTGCAAACAGGGTGGGCACTCCGAGCCCAAAAGCTGAACACAGGTTTCTAGAGTTTTAGGCGAGGAAGTAGGGTGCATTCAGGGATCCGGGTTCCTTTCTGAGCTTGGACTCCTTGCTTCCGGGCCCTCACTCGGTATCTCTAGGGCCTCAGCATCAATTCCGTGTCCTCCGAAGTGGTTTAGTTTGGTCACCTGCTCCGCAGCGGGGAGCTGCCTCTACTTTCAACGCTGCTGGCAGGGGGTTTGGAGGAGTTGAAAGCACGCTAACCGGTCGCAAGAAGACGTCAAACCACAGCTGGTCGAGTGAGTAAGGGAACAGTGACTAGGCCTGGGTACCGCGGAAGGGGATTCTGAATTCAGCACCACGGCCCGCTAGGTTGTGGCTTGCAACGGGCGCCCCCTCGGGAACGCATGTTCGTTCCACACTGGTCCGAGGCGCACAGGGCGCACAGAGCTCCCCCGTTCTACTTTTTGGGGGCGTCTGGCAACCCCGCCATTCCGTAGTGTTTGGCCTAATCCTGGTGCCTCGCTAGATGTAGGCAGGAACGAAATAGTGGTTAGTGTGCCCTCCCTTAATCCCAAAGCCCCCACAAAACCAAAATATACACCCAAAGCTCATCATATCGTCTCACAAATACACAAGTAAAGCCAACACAGCAAAACAAATCCCAAACCCTCATCCAAAAACACAGCTCATTAAAAGGAATCAAAATCGAATAAAACAAAATAAACACATTTACCAATGCAGCACACACAAGTCACTTACAGATATAGAGCATATCAAAGCACTGCTCAGAGGAAAGGCCTGGCAAGGAGACAGCCTACAAGGGCAAAGAACAAAACCCACACAAAATCAAAGCAGCCAAGACAGACAACAATACCCATCCCAGAGCTAAACCTGCAAAAAATCAGCTCCACAAAGGAAAAAAGAAAACCAACAAGCAAAACGCAAGAAACAAAAGATTCACAGATAGTGGAAACTCACAGGGAACAAACAACAAAACAAACCCCTAACTAGGAAGAAAAGAAAAGCCTACAACTCCCGCCCCAGCCCAGGGTGAACTGTCAATTCCGAAAGGGCTTTTGATCTCCTGGAGCGGAGCAGGCAGGCCGCTCCTCCCCAGCGCAGCCTCCCGGCGTCCGAGGCGGAAGGGCGGGAAGCCAAAGCAGAGGCCCGGAGTCTAGAGCTCCAGGACCGCCAAAAATCAAACCGCGGAGTAGGGACCGGGACCCACAGGCTGCAGCGGGAGGAGGTGGCAAGGGGGACTGCGCAGACCCCTTTGGTGTGGGGGGCCGCTCGGGATTCCTCAGCCACCTTTCCAATTGTGGCGAAATCTGATCAGTGGATTCGTGAGGTCCGGTTTCCACTAGCCCCCTCCCCCCATCCTCGAACTCTAGGCTCTTCCCCCTAGGTTGCAGCCCAGCCTCGTGACCACCCCCTCAAAAAAAAAATCAAACAAACTCTGTCTCTGAGGACGATTCAGTTTCCGAAACTGCCATTGTCCAGCGGGCCAGAAGTGCTCCCTCGCCCTGGAGAACCTTCCCCAGCGACCACCCCGCGGCGGGGCTCCGTAGGTTTCCAGTGGCCACAGCTTAGATTCCAGATTGCGGAGGGGACAGGAGGAGAGGCTTGGGTCGCAGGGAGCCGAGTTGGACGCGCCACACCTTTACCTAGTCTCTCCGCCTCCGATTTCACTTCTGGAATCAAGTCTGGGGACTCAGGGGATGCCACAAGGTCTCCTAGGCTGAGGGCAGTGGGATTTCATTTAGGGGCCTGGGTAAGGTGTCCATAATTTTCGCTTGTTTCTGAATCTACTGAGATGGTTCTGCTTGGCCCGGGATCTCCAAAGCAAAAGTCCGGGTTTTATCCGCAATCTTTCTGTTGAACCTCGGAGTTCCGGGCAGAAAGGAACCTGTTCTGGAGAGCAGATCTGGGATCTGGAGGCTGAGTGGAACCTGGGGACAGAAAGGACATGAAGTTGCCCTAGAAGTAGAGCCCAGTAAAACTATGGAGATTGTAAATGGATTGGGGGTGGGGAAATTGGGAACTCCGAAGGCGGGCGCCGCCCTAGGGGTGAATCTGAGGATGCTGGAACGTCCCCCGTGACTGACAATTGTGCTAGCACAGTATTCAAAATCACCTGCTTGGTAGAACTGCTCTTTCTTTAAAATAAAAAATCGGGCCTACTGGCACCTACGAAACAGGGTTTGCATATAGAGCGAAAGCGCACAGGGCCGAGACCCCCAGACGCAGGTTTGGAAGCAGGTGCGACCCGGTAGCTCGGGTTTAGCCTCAGTCCGCTCCTTCCCCTAGGCGTGCGACTAACGCGGGGCGCAGTCTGAATCCTTCCTTCCCTCCCCCCCAACCCCCTATAAAAAAAAGTCCGACGCGGCAGCCGTGGCGGCACTACTGCTCTCCGGGCCTCTCGCACGCCTTCGGCCGGCCCGGTCCGCCCCGTCTGGCACGCTGGGCAGGCCGCAAAGTCGACACCCTTTCCCGGCTCCTAGCCCCGCAGTGCGGGGCGGTGCGCCAGGGGCGCGGCGTGTCTGGGGACATCTTGTGATGTTGGCGAGAACAGGACATGATCTCACATGGCGAGGAGCTCTTTAGTTCCTTAATCATTTCACGGTGCCTTCGGACGCTTTTTTTCCACCTAAAACGTTTAGTTTCAGCTCAGTGATCAGCTACCCCAGCTCGGCGGGGGAGCGGAAGGCTTGAATTATTCCGACTTGTGAGCGGCCCCAGCACAAAAAAAAAAAAAAAAAAAAAAAAAAAAAACAAAAGCTACAGAGGTTGCCCAGTGGCTAGGGGCACAAGCAGCTGTTACAGAAGAAGTGGGTGGCAGAGGCAGGTGGATCTCTGTGAGTTCAAGACCAGCCTGGTCTACAGAGCTACTTCCAGGACAGGCTCCAAAGCCACAGAGAAACCCAGTAAAAAAAAAAAAAAAAAAAAAAGGAAGGGCACAAAAAAGTGGAAACTTTCCCCCCCTGTCCATTTCATCAAGTCCTGAAATATCAAAATGGATTTAGAGAAAAATTACCCGACTCCTCGGACCATCAGGACAGGTAGGACCACCGTGAAACGGACATCATCCATGCTAATGGTAACTCTGGGACACATTCCTAGCGCCCACGTGAAACAGAGGGGATGTGCTGAGTTTCCTGGGGGAAAGGCCTGTCGTTCTACGTGTGTTCGTAGGGCTTTCACTGCTCTGTCCTGCTGCCTTCAAGGAGACCCGTTTTCTTTGGTTTTCGTTTGTTTCTGTTCCTGATGCTTGTGTTGGTGTTAATCTGGAGGTGTGCAAGTTTGAGTCTGAGTGTTTGCCCAGCAGGTTCAATGTGTGCATGAGTGTGGATGAGTTTGTGTGCCCCTAAATGAGTGTTTTATTTGAGATTAATTGCCTGATTGTGTCTTCACAAGCTTGTATCTTGCCCTGGGTGTATTAGTGTGTGCTTAAGAGTTAGTGCTTGTGTGGGTGTTCTTTTGAAGCCTCCAAAGCGAGTATATATATTATATCATATAATTTTGATAAGCACCCCACTCATTGTGCATCTGCTGCTTTGAGGGTCTGTTCACCTCTTCTAAGTGTCTTTGGAAGGAAGGAAGAGGTGGTGACTCCGACTCCTCCATTTTTGGATGTCAACAGCTGTCCAATGTATACATGCCAATACACACAAAAGTGCATGTCTCCAGGCACAGACATGGCTCTGGGCCTACTGGGGTATAGTGTCCAAAACATGTGCTGCCAGGCCCAAGTCTTATATCGGGAGACAGAATCAAAAATGATGTGAACTCAGGGCAATTGGGCCCTCACTGTGCACTGAGTACTGTCTTATTCCTGGGGTACAACTGAATTGCATTTGTGTACAAGGGTCTCCTATGGCAGACACAACTTTGGTGGGTGAGAAGAAGCTGTCTGTGGGCTACTGATGACATGTTGACAGCCCCCACCCACTCCCTTCCTTTCAAATCACTTGCCTTTAGGTTTTCACCTAGCCTCTGACATTGTATGTGTCTGTGTGTCACACTGTATGCTCAGGCTATGTCCTGTGGGTGCTGCTCCAATGGAGGAGAGCTCAAGTGGGTGTATATATGTGCCTAGCCTGGTCATTTAGCTGGGGTGACTGTATGTACATAGGTCTTCTTGGCACAGTGCCCCTGTGTCTCTCAGAGGCCCAGGCACTGGGTAGTGGGGTATGTTTATGTTTGAGAAGATGAGGCAGAGCAGAAGGCCTCTGTCTATCCTCAGGCATAACCTGGTAAGACAACCCCCTTTTCTCATTAATCCCTGTGCCAATGTGCACACAAATACTCCTAACTATGGCAAGAAACCCACTCCTCTCATTCCTGGGTCATCTGTGAGACCCCAGTTCTACTCCAGCTTTTGATAAAAAAAAAAAAAGTCTAAGAACAGAGAAGAGAAAACTTAGACCCCAAACCAGGATTCTTGTGGGTCCAGAAAAGCCACAACAGAAGAGTGAGGACAGTGGCCAGAAGAGCGTTGCCATGACAGTACAGATGCAGAAACCTAGAACTTTCCCTTTCCACTCTTCGTTCCCAGACAACTTTCCCTTCTCCAGGTGGTGGGATGCCCAAAGGTACTTGCGTCCGGGTTGTTTATTGTTGGAAATGGGTTGGACGCATGTGAGTCGAGAGGGGTCTGAGTGGCTGCCTCTCCCGACAAGCTGTCTACCACGAAGAATGTAATTCATGGCAGTCGATGGGCTCTTTGATTAGTTCAATCGCCTGAATAATCGTTTAATCAATAAAGCATTTCACTCTTCTGTGCGGTTAGGCAAGGTGGGGTTTGTGTAGGGGTAATCCTGGGGGGTTTGGAGCTTCAATCCTAAAAGCCACACCCCTTACTGATGGGTTAGGGCAAAAGCCACCTGCTTGGGGTGGAGTCACAGCTCAGGCCAGAGTACCCTTCTGCCAGTCTCTGAGAACCAGCCTAGGACAGAGGAGGGAGAGGATTGAGGGATTGTCCAGGCACTCAAATGACCCTCAACTTCTAGGCCTTTTATGGGCCACCAAACTTTTCTTCCTCCAGAATCCTGTCTCTAAAACCCAGCTTCCCCACTTCTAGCTTCTCTGTAACTCAAAACCCAATGTTAAGCAAGGCCAGCACATAGCAAGGAGCCACTTAAACAGATTCCCCCTTCCTTGGAAAAGTGGAGGTGGAGGTTCAGAGGACAGGCGCTTATGATGCTCATCAAACAAGACTAGGTCTAGATGCAGAGAGAATAACACTTCCCATGCATGGGACAGCATCTCATAAAGCTCTGGGAAACACTCCAGAGCGTCCTGTCCTCTCTGTTCCAGGCACTAGAAGCTGAGGCCTTAGGAGAAAGGACTTAAGTCTTAAGTCTTGGGAGAGAGACTTTGTCCTGGTGCTCCAGCTCTGCAAGGACAGGCTGGTAGGGGTGACAAGCCCCAGCAAAGGAAATGTGAGCATTGATTTAATGCTCTCCTCCCCAGTGACTCCTGCAACGTAATTCAGGCCAGGGAGGGCAGACGTTTGATCCACTTTCAGGAATCAGATGGGCATCTCTAAGCCCCATTTGCTGTGCAATTGTAGATCAGTTGCTTTTCCTCTTTGGTACTTTTTCAAATTAAAGGTTAAAAAGAACCCATCAGGTTAGAACGGCAGTGCCCAGGCCGCTCGGATTCTTCCCAACTGTGCATCAGGTCTGAGTCTTCAAAGATCTTGCTTTATTGGAAGAAAGAGCAGGCAAATGGGCTGGGATTGAGCTGCAAGAGTCACTCTCGGGCTAGAACTCCATAGCAGCACCAGTGTGCCGAGGACTTGACTTTCTGAAGGCTGGAGGGAGTGATGGGGAGCTGGGGAGGGGTTGGGGGCGGCATGCGGCCCCCATCAAGTAAAGTCTCCAAGTGCAGAGAGAATTAGATACATGCCCTCTCTTCGAAGGTGTTTTGGCTTCTGAAATACTCTCAAAATGGCCATTCTTCCAACAGGCAAAACTTGCCAAAGCAATTAATTAATTAATTGAAATACATTGTGCATTTTGTTTGTTTTGTCCCCATCCCCCACCACCACTGTGGTGGTTTGGTTCCATAGGTCTATGCCCTCTGTGTAGCTCTCTGCTAGTCCTTCCTGGACGCAGTCTGCAGATGAAAGCAAAAGTGAGGCATGGAAGCAGAGCTCTATTAGGGAATAGCTGTGTGACCTCAGACTGGTCATTGAACGTCTCTGGGCCACTGCTTGGCAGCCTGTAAGGATGGACTGGGTGGTCATATCAGGACTCTTCACTTCTTTGGGGATTTGAAGTTCTCAGAGCCCAGGTACTCCAGGAGTGACAAGAAAACCCACTCAGAAGGAAATTTCCTCTGACCCAAGATCACTAAGTATAGGGAGGGGCTACCTTCCTTCACTGGTTAGGCTGGGTTCCACAGAGGAGAACACATCCCTGCAGATCTGCCGATGAACATCACTGCCTGTAAAAGGGGGAATCTGGGCTGTTCCTGTTAGAATGCTATCTGCAGTTTCACCCTGCCCTCAGTGTACCCTGGGGATTCTGTCCAAACAATACAGGACCCCTGGCCCCTTCAGGGGTTGTCCAGATGAATTATTTGGTTTGACATCACCTCCCCTTCCAGCCTTCCCTCTGTCCCAGACTTGCTCTAGTATGACCTCAGATAAATTGTATCCTGCTTCCTACCCTCATGTTCCACATCTATAAAGTGTGTGTGTGAGAGAGAGGGGGGGACATTGCCCCAGAACCCTTTCAGTTTTAAGATCCTAGATCTGAGTTATGAAGCTCAAGGAGCATGGTTAGGAGCATGAGGTATCACTGACTACTTCTCTGGGGCAGCACTCTTGAACTCACTAGTCGGAATTAAGAGTCCCATACCTGGCCTGGAAGTGATTCTTGGGGAACTACAGGATATAGGCAAAGGAACCCTAGGCCACCAGTCTTTTTCCTGTTGTAACCTTTCTGCCCTAAGGCAGAGGTGGATGTGGGGGCAAAGGATCAGGACTGGGAGGGGTTCAGATGATGGAGAGAGAAAGCTACCACCCACCACCTTGCACACCACAGCCTTAGGAGTCCCCAGAGACTGGCCTTGGCCGTTTTCCTGCAGCTGTGGCCCAGTGGGGGTGGGGGTGGAGTCAGCAAGGGGAAACTTATCTACTTGTACTAAGCAGCTGTGACCAAGACAGCTATAGAGAGTGGACCCAAGGATCGACCTAGTATAGAGATGTTAGAATTGGAGCAAGGGGGGAAAAGACTGGACAATGAGGAAAAATTCAGGCAGAAAGTAAATAAGAAAAATGGCCCGAGGGTCCTCCAAAGATCAGCTTGAGCTCTATTCCCTCTGTGTTATGACTGAAGCAGACATCTCAGTGTCCTTGTTCAGGTGGATTTATGTTTATGATTCAAAGGGGTGAGTGTTTAGTCTACACTCCCACAATTGCTGGGGCAGGGGGATGTTCAGTGTCTGTGTTGGATCTGAGCACACTAGGGGGCTCACGGAAGGACAGCTGCTTGAATGAAAATACTTCATTTAAAAAAAAAAAAAAAGTCCAGCAGCTTTGATTACAGTCTGAGAGCCTTACACTCCTGAGAACCTGAGCCATGGGCTGGTTAAAGAACTTTGCTGGCTCAGCAGAATTTCGCTGGAACTCTTATTTTGTTCTAAAGTCGACAGGAGCTATGGCGAGGGAAGATCAGCTTTTCCTGGCGATTGGAAACTGCAGCGTTTGTAGCCATCTTGGTGCCACACTGCCAGGCGCTTGTAAACAGAAGCAACCACAGAGTCGCGGGTTTCAGGTGCTCTCATTAGCGCGGGATGCCAGTGCACGCCTTCCGTTTTAAAGGAGGCCTTGCACCAGATGCGGAAATCCTCTTGTTGACAGAAGCTTTGAGCTGAGCGTATCACCAGCTCCCAAGGGACCTATCAGCTCCTAGGCTGAGACTGCAAAAAGGATCTATGGCTCTGTTGCTTGAGACAACCTGGTCCAAGTTTTCGAGACTGCCCAGTTTCTGGAAACCTCAAAGTAATATTCCCCCGGCTCTGCCTTTGGTTAACGCAGCACTGGGGACTCTGGAGAGACCGAGAAAGCGGGGTGGGGGGGGATACAGAGGAGATGGCCGCCGTCACTTAGTAGATTCTTGATAAAATTAGGAAATTTTTCCATTGGAAGGAATCAGCATCAAAGACTCCTTCACTAAACTGGCCATTTTACCGAGGCGCAAAGTGAGTCTGAAGCGGCAGGTATACACACGTAACTCCTCCACCTAGACGGAAAGCCGAATCTCTACTGCGCTACAGGACTTCCTCCAATAACTGTGGGTGCTTTTCTTTCTTTTTTCCTTCAGGAGACTTCTCTTTCATCCTCACCCTTCGTCCCTGTCTTGGTTGCCCTCACTCTCTCATTCTCAATCCCAGAATCCCAACTGCAGAAAGGTTGGTTTTGTGGGATCAAGAGCTGGGCTCTCCAGACACTGAGTGGGCCCTGTTCTGTCTCTCCCCATGTTCCGTCCGCGATCCACACTAGGCCTTCTCCCCACGCGTTTGTCAATGAACGTGGCGCCGCCGCTTGGGCCCCGCCCCCCATTCTCTCCCATTGCCCAGGTACCGGCTAATCAGGCGGAGTCCGTGGGTTGTTTAGCCAATAGGGCAGTACTTCGGGCTAGGGCCGGATGCCCCCGTTCTGATTGGCTTGGTGAGGCGTGATTGGCAGGTGAGCTCCCGCCCCGCCCCCGCCCGGAGGGAGGCTGAGCCCCGGGCGGCGCTGTCCACACGCAGCGGGTCCTGAAAGCGGCTCCGGGGCGGCGCGGTGGCGCACTGTGCGCGCCGAGCAGGCGGAGGGCTAACGCCGGCAGCGGCGGTAGCAGCACGGGCATTAGAGCCGGCAGGGGCTTCATCTCAGCACCGACAGCCCTGGCGGCCCCGGCGTTCCCGGCGGCAGGGACCCGCTTCCTCTCCTGCGCCCCTTGCTCACCGCTCGGCAGACGCGGTGGCTGTCCCGGAAGAGGCAAGCCAGGGATAGTCCAACCGGACCCCCAGGAGCGGGCAGCGGGGCTCCAAGAGTTGGTAGCGTGAGGGCACAGCCAGGAGCGAATGGGCCGGGAGCCTCGGGGCCCGCGGGAACTTTGAAGGCGGCGGGTCCCGGGCTTTGAGGGTTGCAGTTTCGGGGCGCTCCGGGCTCCCAGCCTTAGTAGCGGTAGCGTCTTAGAATCCGCCGCGGTCCCTGCGCGGCTGGAGAGGGAGTTCTTCTACAACTTCGTCGGAGACGTCGGAGAGCCGGCGGGAGAGAGGCGGAGGGGCACGTTCAGCCCCAGAGACACAAGCAGCGGGAGACAGGAAGGATCTGGCGGAGGCCGAGGGGTGGACAGACCCTCGAAGCAGCGTGACCGAAGCAGCCTGGCAGCTCGCTAGCCTCTCTGCCCCGGAGTGAGGCGAAGGGCCGTGTGCTCGCGGCCTCTTGCAGGCTTCTGCTCCGGCGCCGAGCGCCCCTAGCTGTCCCGGAGGTGGGCCCCTGCGCTATGCCCTCGACGCCGCGGGCGCCTGGGCCTCTGCTTCTCGGGTGTGGGCCGGGAGGCGCCGCTTGAGCCCGCGGAGGAGCGAAGCTAGCTGGAGTTGGGCGCCCGCTCCCAGACCGACTGCCTGAGCACCGTTTCCCGCCTCTCGGCTCAGCTCTCCGCGATCTTCCGCAAGAGGCTTGGAGAGGGACCCCACGGCTGCAGAGGTGTTTTCTGAGCCCACCTCACAGGGTGCCTGGCCTGGTGGGGCGGGTCCCTAGGTTCCCTGAGCAGCTCTTTGGCGCCGAGAGGCAACGGCGTGGGCCGACCTGCAGTCTGGAGCGCCCCGATGGAAATACACTGTAAGCACGACCCGTTTGCATCCATGCATAGTAAGTAGGCGGCGAGCTCGCTTCTCTCACTCTCCGGCCGGGGTCGGGTTGGGGGTGTCGGACTACGGGGCAGGTAACAAGTTCTGGAGGGCTTGGGACCTCTGTAGCTGCATAGACAACTTTGCAAAGTGCAAGGCTTTTAGGTAGCGGACGCGGAACGCGTTGGCCGCCAAAGCCGAAGTGCCTGATCGGTAAATCCCGCCTCCAGCAACGAGGTAGTGTAGGCGAGCTGCAGCCTTTCCTGGTCTCCTGAAGCTAATTCTCAGAATCCTGGTTCATACTCATAGAAGGCTCAGAACTGGGCCAGTTGGAGGGCAGGAAGTTTTAACAAAGGTCAGTGAGAGTCTCAGAGAGCGCCCCAAACCCCAACTCTGTTGGCGCCCTTTTCAGCTATGGACCTGACCAAGACTAATGCTTAGAATGAAAAGTGAGGCCCCAACCGGTCCGATATGTGTGAAGAAAAGAAGTGAGAGTTAAGAAAGTGCACCTGATCCAGGGTTCCAAATGTCTCTTGGGTCGAGGAGAGGGGATTAAAAAAAAAATAAACGAAGTCCGGGTCCCTAAGCTACACTTTAGTTTAGGAGTCGGCCAGTACTGACAGAGACCTTTAAAGACACCATTGGGTCGTTCTCTGTAGGGTGCCTGTCTTGAGATGGTTTCTCTCCTAGAAAGAAAAAGAGAGGGAGAAAGTAGGAAAGAAAGAAAGGAAGAAAGCAAGCAAGAAAGAAGCTAATTAGTCCCATGCAGGCGCGTCTGCCTTCTGAAAGCCTGTGCGGTGTAGGAGACCGGCAGGGTCATTTCGGGCACCGGCAGGGCCCTGATGGCTGACCCGCAGGGATTCGGCCAGTTCACCCATTAACACAGCCTCCTGTGAGATGAGCGCTCTTCTCACGGCGAGTTAACGCTGGATTAGATTCGGAGATTTCAAGGAAATTCCAAGTGGAACGAATCGCGTTTTCCTTCTGTTGGCTGTAGAATCTGCCAGGGGAAGGCGCCAGGCTTTGGCAGACTGCTCTCCGGTTCCCAGCTCGGGTCTCTGTGGACTGGAGATCGCGGAGTAACTCCGTGGCTAGCAGCCGGCTGCAAGCTCGCTTAACCTCAACCAGTCGGGATCTACTCTAGTCATGGGTCCCCTATTTAACAAAGGCAGCAGAGACCCGGCTAGAGAGAAGGCAAGCTGGGGCAAGAATCTTCGTGTCTTCCACGAGTGGCCTGGCCGCTGGGGAAGGTTTGTTTAGGCAGCCGAAGCGGGCTGCAAGCCGGTCAGCTTCTCTTTGTGTCAATATCCTAGTTGGAGGTAATCCTCCCAAGCGGCAACAAAATTCGCACAGAGAAGCGGCTTGCTCTGGTCCCAGCCCCAACGATTCCTCCAGGTTTGGGGACTGGGTTTAAGCAGTTTCCAGTCCACCAGGGCTCCAGCGTCTTCCACTGCATTTTCCTGCACAAAGTGGCTCTGGAGCCTGTCTGCTTTTACTCAGAGCGAACCTGAAAACAAATGAGTTGGGGGCAACACACTGAGAGGTGTGCAAGCGTTGGCTCAGTCATAAAGCAACTGGGAAACAAGATGGGTAGGGCTGGCTCCCCTGCTTCTTCCCTTACTGGCGGAAATCCAAAGGCCCGCACTGCCTCTCTCTGTCCAGAATTCTGCTGCCCAGAGGTCATGCCCAAGCCCTTGGGGAGATAGCATCAGACTCGGTGGTCTTCCGGTGTGCATCCGTGTGGAGAAGCAGCTCCTTCCAGGTGCTGGTTAACCAACTGCTAATGCCTAAGCCTTCCTGCCGGGCCTTCAATCTGCCCCCTCCTCGGGAAGTGCTCCCTCCTCCCATTCTCAATCTCCCTGGCAGCACAGTGGGGGCTGGGCCAGCCTTGCTTCCAGAGCTAGAGGAAACCCTTGGCTTCTTTGGAAAGACCCTTAGTTCTTGTGCCCAAAGCTGTGTGCTTGCCCAGTGTAGTCTGTCTCTGGGTCCCAATTTGCTGGTGATGAGGGCAGAGAAAATAGGCTCTGCAAGGTGGCTGGTATAGCAGGGTCCTTTGCTTCATCTTTATTTCTGGCTCTGGTCAGTTTTTCCTTGTTGCCTCCCTTCTCCCCCCCCTCCCCTCAGCCCCCAACCAATTCTGCACAGGATAGCTTCTGTTGGGAGGGACAGGCCCTACTGCCTAGCAGTCTTCTGAGTTCAGAGGTACCCCACATCCTCCTCCAGTTCCATCAAGCACACTGGCACAGTGACTCTTCCCCAGATGGTTCCTCCCTCCGAAGCATTTTGCCTGCTAGTTAACAAAGTACTTTTGAGGCCAATGCCACACCTGAGTGTGACCCAAACTGTCAGTTACCGGCCATTTTCCAGAACAGGATACTGAGGCTAGAGAGAAAAAAAGACTGGCGAAGATCAGCTGCAGCTGGTTTGGGAATAGAGGCATGCTGTTCTGCTTTGGAGAATTAATGGAAGGGGGGAAAGAGAAGGACTTGGTCCCAGACAGGCCAGTTGGAGTGTACACACATGCAAGGCTCTGCCTCTGTAGTCCAGCTATGTCTGTCCTCACAGCATGTATGTCAGTACTTGGCTGTCTGCTCGCTCTCTGTCATCCTGTTTGCCTCTGCCTTCTGCGTTGGTGCATTTAGAAAGAATTTCAATGATCAGGGCTCTCGTAGTTCAGTCTTCAGCTGGCAGCAGGCATCACCTTCCTAATTATCTGTGCCTAACCATAGTTTTGGGGGTGTGGGCAGTGTCCTTTGTGGTCAATATATCCCTAACAAGGTCTGAGGAGCATATGCAGAAACCAGTTCCTTCCGGAGCAGAAACACAAAGGTCCTAGGGTCATCCGCAATTCCATCGTTCTATCAGCCTTCAAACCCTGCTCTTCCAGATGGGGCCGGTCTTTACTTTTGCTGCATCTGTGTGTGTTTCCCAGTTTATCCCTAACTTGTTTGCATTTGTTTCTGTGCCAGTCTCTAAATTCTGTTCCTCTTAGGAATGATAGCCGAGTTCATGTCTTGGCCCTGTGCCCTCCTGACAGATGAGCCCTCACCTAGCTGGAACCCATGGTAGAACTTGGGACTTCAGTCTTTGAGGAGATACAAAGCTGGAGAAAGACCTGAGAGGGAGGGAGAGGAAACATACCCCCACCCATAGAGACCTGACCTCTAGAGATCCCCTTCCATTTGTTAGTCTATTTAGACTTTTCCATTCCTTCCCCCACTCCCTCTGCCTGCCTAATCTAGTCTCTGTGCCCTATTTCGCCTTCCCTTCTTTGCCTTCGGTCTCATGGTCTCATTCGGCCCTCCTCTCTATGGTAGAGGGAGTATAGAGAGTCTATAGCATCTATATCCTGTGCACATACCTCTCTTTCCCTGTCCCACCTCCACTCTCCCTCTTAATCTGGACTTCCTTTCTTACCAATCCTAGATTAGCACCTTTCCTGAGGCCTGTTTTAAAGTGCTCTGTTGGCTAGATTCATGAATGAGGCAAGAGGACCAATAGGTTCTGGGGCCTGTCCAGAAAGTTAAGAAAAGTAAGAGTCACCTATGTCTAGTCCATGTCAGCTGGAGGCACTTGCCTTGGAGTCTGCAAATTCCTTAGTATTCCTTGTGGCCAAAGGGAGGTAGTTTGGGGAGTCTACTGTGATTTAGGAAGACCAGACTCCAGGAAACTCTTGGCATTTGTTTGTTTTTGTTTTTGTTTTCTTATGGTAAAAACCTACAGATTCCCTACAGAACTGCTCTTGGCATTGAAGTGCTCTGAAGGCTGCCACCGTGTATTGGGCAGCAAGTCTCAATTGTTAGTGGTTTAGTAAACAATGATCGCAGATTGGCTGCAATGCCTGGATCCTTAGATCATAGCAAATGTGCGCTGTGTCTTTCAGCTGCCTTTCCTTGACATGTGTCCTCCCAATGAACACACACCAATTATGGATATGCTTTCTTTTACTTAGATCCAGCCTCTTCTGGAAAAATTGGTCCACCCTTTTCCCCCTTAGATGATCTCTGTCCCAGAACAAAGCTCTTGCTCAGGGTTGCTGAAATCTTTCTGTTTAAGTAAACTATGCAGTTCTGTCCTAGCTATAAAACTCTGTTCAGGAAAATTTTCTCTCTTCCTATTTTTTCTTCTCCTGTGTGCAATGTTTCAGAACAATCAAAATTCCCTAAAGGTACATTTTGACAATCAGAGGAAAATCCAGTGTAGTTTGGCACTAAGTGATGTAAATTACCTTTTAAAAAATGTGGTTTTCTTGGAAATAGCCTGAACTTGGAGGTTTGGGAAACTCATTTGTGAATTTGTTAGATACTTTTAAGGATAAAGGTTGTTTTAGGAGTGTTTTATCCCTCAATTTCAGATGTTCATGGGCCTGCTTGTAGATCAGTCTTGGACTGGGATAGGGTGGTGGTAGCCGAACTGTGGGTGTTGTTTCTCTGTTTTAAAGTTGGGGGGTGGATGTGTGTGACCTTGAAGGTGCCTTGACTTCTCTTCTAGAGTTCAGCCTGTCCTAGGCTAGGTGGTTTCCCCTCCTTGGCCTCTGAGTTGTCAACAGCATCAGGATAATTCTCTAACTTAGCTTCAGTTTTCAATCTTCAGCAATGCAAGTTAACGTGCTTCAAAGCTATAAGGGCCAACGACTCTGCATTGTATCAGTCCATTTAGTTTACTCAGATCCTGCTTCCTTTCAGCTGGAGGTGATTACCAGTTGGAACATCAGAGCGGAAAAGGGGCTTTCTCTGACTCCTTTTACTTAAAATACATTCTATGGCACTCGTAAAAATCTGGTGCTCAGTTGCTTTATTTCCGCCTAACCAACTTTAACCTGCTTGCAAATTGCAAAACTTGCCCAAAATTCCAGGGGCACACCTTTCTAACAAATCCTGGTTCAGTGGAGTGTGCCGTGTGCAGAAGAGCCTGTGACTCATTTCTTTTGTGTGCTCTGAGAGGGTACAACGGTCAGGCCTGCGCGTCAACCTCACCGTCTTAAAGGAAGGCTTTAAATTTTTCTTTCCTATTTTTAAATTAAGGCAGCGGTTAGGTTTTGTCTCTGTGATCTGAAGATGCTGGTCATTAAAAAGAAAGTCTTCAGTTCTTGAATTAGGTTCCTGATGCAAAAACACTTTCCCCCTCGATAGGTAGATCTTAGAACAGCCTGTTTCACTTCGAAGACATTTGTTAAAAAGAAAATGGATTCCATTATTTTCTTTTCCTCTTTAAATTTGATTATCCTAAGATATAATTTTCTCCCCAGGATCTCCCTCAAATTCAGCATTGTGTAGTAAACCATGCTCCTTTCATATAGATTTCTTTTACACATTCCCTTACCGATTCCCGCAAATGAAGAGGAAAATGCTAGTAACTAAAAGAAAAAAAAAAAAACAGTGTGGGGAGCTACCAGTGGCTCTGTTGACTGCCTGCAGATGAACAAAAGCTAAGACCGGTGTTAAAAAGCAACCTAAGGGTCCTCATGTCATCTGCATGATTGGACTCCGGGTGCAAGACATTTAGCCTGCCAGCATTTGTGACCAGAGGGCTCTGGGTGCTGAGAAGGGCACTTCTACTATGTGACTGGTTCTAACCACCCTTCCCCTTGCCTTTGTTTCTGATCTGTTTCAGGACATGGAGGAGTGAATCAGCTTGGGGGGGTTTTTGTGAATGGACGGCCACTCCCAGATGTAGTCCGCCAAAGGATAGTGGAACTTGCCCATCAAGGTGTCAGGCCCTGCGACATCTCCAGGCAGCTCCGGGTCAGCCATGGTTGTGTCAGCAAAATTCTTGGCAGGTAAAGGATGGGCTCCAGACTTCCCTCAATGTTTTAAGAAAGATCTAAGAGACAGTCCGCAGCTGCTCAAGGTGCCAGTGTCGACAGTGAGACACGGCAGCATTTTGCTCTCCACACTCAGTACTCGAGAGTTTGCAACATCTATTGAGATCCTCCTAATCAAAGAAGCTGTGGGACCCCCTGTTTTCAGTGACATGTGGAATAGGGTGACTTTGTCAGGAGGAGCAATATGTTTCTCAAAAGTCTGGTGGATTATTTTAAGGAACCCAAAAGTCAGAGGCTCTTGGGAATTTCTTCCAAACCTCTTAAGCAAGCCTGGGGTCAAGGGAATGGCTGGGGTTGGGGGCAAAAATTATTTTATACAACCACAGCTGATTGTTTCTTTCCTTATTTTCCTTTTTCTCTTTTGGTGCAGGGCTGTGTACATGCTAAGTGATTGTCTACCACTGAGCTCTATTGCTCGCCCTCACTATTTTCTTTTTGAATGTTTTCAGAGAGCACTCAATATTTAAAATCCAGTCATCATCTTCAGTTGTATCATCAGCCTTCTCAAGTTGCTGTAGGGTTTTCTTTCTGTGTGTTTTGTTTCTTTTTTTGTAGTGACAGGCATCCTAAGTACACATTAAATTAGACAAAACAGCAGCAAACACTAACTCTCAAATCTGACATTTGAAAGTTGCCACTTGACCCAGCAATTTGCTGCAAGCAAAATACTTACAATGTCAGTCCTCTCAAAGGACTGTGCAGATAGTTAGCCTCATGTTTATTTTTCTTTTTCCTTTATTTCTTTCTTCCTTTCTTTCTTTTTTGCCAGCCTCAGCATGATACAGGAAGATTTCAAGATGAGGAAATAAACCTTTCTAGGACTGACTGGCATATGTCTGGCCAACTTAGCACTTGGGTTGGATGGGGGCCTAAATGGCTCTGGAACTCTGTCTCTCTCCATAACCCCAAAACATATTGATAGTTGTTTTGTTGCTGTTGTTGTTGTTTGTTTGTTTTTGTTTTCTAATGTCCTGGGCATGTGACATTGTTCTAGGTCTTCCCGGGTAGACAGGCACATTCTCAGGTTAGCTCTTCAGGGCTTTCTTGCTATTTTGCTCCCTGGGGTCAGTGATCCTCGTCTTTGTCCTGGAGCTTGCATTATGGTTCAACTATTGACACCTGACTGTCAATCATGAGCATTTTGAAGTATTTTCCAAGTTTTCTCAGTTACATCATGACTTTCTGTTCTGTCTGCTGGAATTTAAAATTGTTCCAACAGTGTCAATCAACACTGTTAATAATAGTAGGAATAACCACATTGGGGAGCTTGATTAAGCCCAAAGGAAGATGTCTCAGGGACAGGAAGCTGGCAGTTCCATTAGAGCCACCTATCCCTGTGTTTATTCATCTTCTTCCTGCCCAGCGTGGGTCATATCAGCCATGGGGGACGAGGGCTCAACCCACTTCTGTTAAACACTCATCCAGCAAATGACTTCCAGCCTGAGTTCAGGAAGGAGCCTAGGAAAGCAGCCTGGTGGCCATGTTAGATGGTGGGTTAGGGGAAGATGGGAGAGGGTGCAGCAAAAGGCAGTAGCATTCAGGGAGATGGAAGGAAGAGAGAAGACAAAGGGAGGAAAGAATAGAAAACGTACAAGAAAAGAGGGTGAGAGAAAGCTGTTTTAGAAGTCGCTAGTCTCACTTTTGGAGCCGAATGGTCCCTACCTTCTATGTAAGATGCTTCTTTGTGGGGGGTGGGAGGGGGAAGAGAGGGGAGGCCCTTCCTTTGTTTTTCCTGAGACATCTTTGCTGAGCTGACATTTGTTCACTGTTTGAACACTTCAAGCTGCTGAGAGCCTTTCTCAGACACCCGAATGACTGGGTCTCATGTTCTAGAGCCCCAGAGCCCTCTACATCTCCCGTGGAGACCGAGGTGGACAGGGATCCTTCTAAAGTCAGGTCAGCAGACTCCCGTGGACCAGAATAGATTTGTCACTGGGCAGAGTGGCACTCGGAAGTTATGCGCCGCTCCGGTGCCTGGCCGTTTAAGTTGTCAACAATAAATTGGAATTTCATAGCTCATTATTTTCATAACTAAGAACCACAGTGGACAAAATGTCACTCTAATTAGAACTGCCTTTTAAGAAACAAGTTCAGCCCTAAAACAGTGTGACTGGGAATTTCTGAACTTGGCCTGTTTGACCCACAGATTGCCCCCACCCCCTAGAAGAATTTGATGGGTGTTCACAGGGTGACAGATTATAGCGTGCTTGGTGTGTGGTAGCTGTGGTTTTCAAAGGCTGTGGAGCAAGGCAGGAAAAGTCCTTGGGAGCAGGAAAGGGTTCCTGTCCCTCCAAGAAGGTATGTGGGCTGACAGGAGTGTGGACATTCAGTCTAGAACTCAGAGCTGTAGAGGATCTGAGCATCATACGAAGGCCAAGTCAGATCACGGAGCAGGGCCTCGGTCTCCTCTCATTGTGAATGCCTGGTCATTTGAACTTTGGTGGCATGTCACACACTAAAAATAAAACAGTGAGGATTTTAATCCCCATCCATGCACTCTACTTTATGCAAATTCTCTCTCTCTGTCCTTTTTTTTCCCCCAAAGTCTTCACGGCCATTCTGAATTCTTGTTACCCTAATAGCTCTGCAAAGGAATCTTGGCAAATAGCCTCTCCTATTACAGGAAGAGGGTAACTGAGGCCGAGGAAGGCTGAGTTGGTGAAGATCACACAGCCAGTTGGTGTCAGAATCACTACAGGCACGGCACCTCTCCACTCCCAACCGAACGCTCTTTGTGGCTCTTTGCACCGAGGGGCACCGGGCTGGTGGCTGCCGTTTATCTTTTGTCTGTAAAAGCCAAAGGGCTGCACGGCTGTTCTGCTGAGATGAAAGGATGGTTATTAAGTCTGAATCCTCACTTGACGCAGTCTTGAGTTGGGGTTTCTGGAGTGTCTGTGTTGCCTTCTAAGAACCTAGCCCACGTGTCAGTCAAATGCAAGACAGAGACCTCGAGTGTCAAGACTGCGGAATTCCACAGTTGGCACTGCTCAAGCAGACTGGGCAGGGAGCCCTGGGCTGTCACATACCAGCCATGTAAGCAGGGGACTTTATTCTGCTGCCTGGTGAGTTTCTGCATGGCCACTGTGGTTCTATTGGATTCATGTATTCTGAGAACACAGTGTGGTCTACGTATATGTAAGTCCTATCCCGAGACTATCCTTGCCCTAAGAGGATCAGGTGATTATTGGTTCATGGAATGAGTGAAGGATGCTTGAAGAAAAAACCCTGCAAATAGTAAATTTCTCTGTCATTGTAAGGATTGCAACTACTAATGCTTAAAATATTATAATCAAAGCAGAAACTTGTGGTAATGCGGAGAGTATTGGACTCAAAGTCTGGTTTGAAATCTGGGCTGTGTCTGTAACTAGAGGAGCTGGGCAAGTCCCTTAGTCTTCCAATCATTTATATTCTCTTCTGTAAAATCCTGTTGACTTCAAAAGATGTGTGAGGACCATGATAATTCGAAGAACTCCATACTCGAGACTGTTGTGCCAGAATAAGGAGTTGTTATGTGATAGTAAATAATTGGCTTTCTCAGCTGGGGAGATGGCTCAGAGGTTAGGAGCACTGGCTGCTTTTCCAGAGAACCTGGGTTCAATTCCCAGCACCCACCTGGCAGTTCACAGCTGTCTGTAAGGCCAGTTCCAGAGGATCCAACACCCTCACATAGATGTACATTCAGACGAAACACCGATGCTTGTCAAATAAGAGTAAATAAGCTTAAAAGTAATTGACTTTCTCTTGAGAGGTTGAAAGGACGGTAGAGTCGTCCAGAGATGCTGTGTACTAGAATTCAGGTGACTTTCTATCAAAAAATATTTTTTGTGGGTATCTGTTGAAGCCTTTTGTGATTAAGAACATTTTTGCTAACCATGGGATAAAACCGAACTCTCTGAATATGGCGGACAATGAGGGCTGCTGAGAAGCCAAGGACAATGCCACTGGGTTTTGATCCTACTTCATGTTCTGGCTTTGTGGGAGCCTAGCCAGTTTGGATGTCCACCTTCCTAGACCAAGATGGAGCGGGGAGGACTTTGGACTTTCCA
>NW_026067972.1:5087833-5276492 GCF_014885135.2 Alexandromys fortis
GGCTTGGCTGTAAAACCCTGACATCCTATTGGCTTGGCTGTAAAACCCTGACATCCTATTGGCTTGGCTGTAAAACCCTGACATCCTATTGGCTTGGCTGTAAAACCCTGACATCCTATTGGCTTGGCTGTAAAACCCTGACATCCTATTGGCCTTAACGAGGAAAAGCTGATAGCATGGAAAAGTCCTTAGAAACAGCCATTTACCTCAGGGGAGGCCTCTGGAAGAGCTGTCGAGAATCGTGGTTGGTTTTTCTGATTGCTTGGGATTTGATTTCTAATACACATGTCCCATTAACGCTGGAATCCAACACTCTTTAATTTTATATCAGGGTTATTGTTTCTCTCTTTTGGAAAAAAAATCGTAGAGAGTCTTCAGAGAACTCTGGACATTGTGCTGGGGATGGGAGGGCCAGCAAACTGGAGGTCTACACTACCTTTCTGGGGAAATTTTAGTTCAGGAGGGAGTCCTGACTGGGTACCCTAATCCTTTGTGACTCAGACTCTAACGTCTGTAAAGCTATGTTCACTACCACAGAAGGGGACTTCCCCTCATTGTCCAGGTGCTTATTCTTTCCTCCTAAACAGTGTATGTGCTTCAGGGCTCTCAGAGGAAGAAGAGGAAAAACTAACTTGCATTTTTTAATGATCTGTAAAATGGTGGATGAACGTGAAAACATTTTGTTAATATGTAGCTTGCTGTTGCATTGTCCAATATATGTATTTGTATAATTATATTATAAAATGTAATATGAGCCATGTGAGCCATTTGAAATTTTCTCATAGACTACTTAGGAAAGTGAAACTAGTATGATTTATTTTAATTATGAATTTTATTTTTAACCCAATGCGTACAGATTGTCATTTCAACATATAACCAATATGAAAATGGTTAGTGGGCCGGTCAGGTAGCTCAGTGGATCCAAGCGCTTGCTGCCAAGCATGGTGGCTAGGTGCCGATCCCTGGCACTCCTCGGTGGATGGAGTTGCTTTCTGAGCTTGGCACACACATGCACACATGCATGCACACAAAAATACAATTTTTTAAGACATACAATTTAAAAGATTATCGAGCTATTTAATAGCTTTTGGTACTACATTTAAAAATCTGATTTGCTGTTTATATTTTCAGCACATCTTAAATCACACTTTCAAATGTTCATCCACTTTGCAGGCTCCCATGGCTGACTATGGCCCTTTCTTCTGGGCTCCCATGGCTAACTGTGGCCTTTTTCTCTTGGGTCTAGGTATTATGAAACAGGAAGCATCAAGCCGGGGGTGATTGGCGGATCCAAACCAAAGGTTGCCACTCCCAAAGTGGTCGAAAAAATCGCTGAGTATAAACGCCAAAATCCTACCATGTTTGCCTGGGAGATCAGGGACCGGCTGCTGGCAGAGCGAGTCTGTGACAATGACACGGTGCCCAGCGTCAGCTCCATCAACAGGTGAGGGCAGGGTGAGCTGGGGCTGACCTACTGAAGGATCTCTGCTCCTCCTCTCTGAAGATCTGCTTGTTCTCCTTGGGGAGGTGAACAGGGAGAACAATGGTGCTTGCTGGACTCTGTTACCTTTCTCCTCTCTAAAAGGGACAGGACTTCTCAGCTGAGGGAGAGGACACTGTGCCAACACCTAGGCCACTTGAGTTTTCTGAGCCAGGAGTGATTGGCATCACCCCGTTCACTATGGACCTGTGCAGATCATATAGTATAAACTGTAGATAGTATAAACTGCCCTGATCAGGGCTTCAGAAACACCCTGTCCCTGCCAGGGGCTCCAGGTCTGAGTGATAACTCATCTCAGAGGCTCCCAGGCAGACAGTCCAGCCTCCAGTTTGGACAGAGGTTGAAGCACAAGATGTGGGAAACGAAGTTCTCTTTGGGCTGGGGACATGCAGCTCTTTGTTCTAACCCTGCTGCCAAAGTGAAGTGAGATCTCAGCAAAATCTTGTGTGAGCCTGAGTGTGAGTATGTGTGTGTGTGTGTGTGTTGTGTTGTGTTGTGTTTTTCTGAGAGCCCAGGAATCTAATGTGGGTTTTCTAATGATTCTAGTGTAGGTCTTCAGGGATATCAGGTGCTTCAGAGTCAAAAAGATGCCTGCTCCCACCCTCAGCTCTCACCCATGGAGAGACAAAAGCCTACTCCACCATGGTGCCAGGAATAGTGTTTTCCTGGAGTTCACATGGTGTCCTTTCTTCTCTCTCCCTTAGGCTGATCCAAAGCATATTGTCCGATACAATCAAAGCTTTAAAAATCAACTTCTGACTTGGAATAGATGTGATAATACATCTGTGTAATCCAAGCACTCTGGAGGCTGGAGAAACAGTGATTTTGAGTCCAGCCTGGGCTACATAGCAAGACCCCCAACTCAAAAAATAAAATACTACATAAAATGAAAATTACATTCTAGAAGAAAATTTTCCTTCCTTTCTTTCTCCCTCCCCTTCTTCCCCCTCTCTTTCTCTTCCTTTCCTTTGATCTGGAACTTGCTATGTGCTTGAAATGATCCTCCTGTCTCAGCTTCCTGAATGCTGGGTTTATAGATGTACCACTGCCTGGAGAAGGTAATTTTCTATTATAGATAGTGCAGTCTCTGACCCATGTAAGCATGCAGGCAGGAGCAACGGGTGTAGCTCAGTTGGTAGACTGCTTCTTTTGCGGGCAGGAAGCCCTGAGTTACATCCCTAGTTCCTCTTAAACCTGGTGTAGTGGTACAGGTCTGTAATCCCAGTATCTGGAATTACAGTAGAGTTCACATCATCCTTGGGCGACATGGAGAGTTCAAGTGAGAGACTTGAGATCCTGCCTCAAAAACCCAAAGAAATAAACAATTAAACCGAGAAGCTCACAGTCGGGGATGGAATGGTGAGCTGAACAGAGAGACATTTGTTCTCTAAAACACACATTAGAAAAAAGTCGGGCATCCTGGAATTGAACCATTCCGATTTCTGCAGAGTCACACCCTACTGCGGCTAGTGCTGAGCCTGTCTGAGCACAGAGAATTACTCACTCTTGAAAGAAAGAGGAAGTCTCCTCTGGTCCCCATGGCAGCACGGTGGGCTCAGATGCCCAGCATCACCATGGGATGGATGGGCTGGCTTTTTAAGTCCTGCTAATTCATCCACCCAATCCCTACTGAGGCCCTGCCGTCTTGCAAGGTGCTGAAGAAGACAGAAATTGGGTGCAATCCTTTTAGATTTGCCCAGGCGGGTAGAACTGAGGAGGAGGGGACAAGGCCAGGGATCTGGAGTGAAGGGGGTAGAGTCTATTTTTTTTTCTCTGAGTTATGAAAGGTTACAGTTGCGAGTTCTCCACACCTGACTCATTACAGGATTTCCTGGACACAGAACAAACCTGATTTTTTTCCCTGAGTATCCAGGTTATTGTTTTTATTTTTAAAAGTAAATTGCATTTCAGAATGATAGCATTCTGCTATCAGAACAGAGAGTTGGCAAATCAGAGATCCAAGCCACCTTTCCAGCGAAAGTTTAGTGGAAGATGTGAATTTTACTGATACCTATCACTCTATTATTAGTAGATACAATTTGAAATTTCCTGGTAGATATTAAGAAAAACAAAAAATATGTATAATTAATTGTGATTATATTTACTTAACCCAGAATAGAAAAAAAAAGTATTTCCGTGTACGATCAGGATGAAAATAACTAATGAGCTATTTAATGTTCTCTTTTTTGGTCTAAGCTTTCAAATGTGATTGGCAGCACAGCTAGACATAGTCCAGCGTCCCCACGTTGAGGCACCATGCCGCTTAGATCCTTAAGAGGCAGGAAGTGTCCAGCAGGGGCTCACTGGAGAATGGAGAGGCAGGAATAGAGGTAATAGTGGAGAAGCTGGTCCACTCTGTAGAGTAACCTTGCACAAACACCTGGCCAGGATTTGGGGAGCTCACATGTTTCCCAATGTAGGGTACACACACACAATGACATGGCCCACAGAATAACCCTGGGTGCCCCACGGCAGTCACAAACTTCATTGCCTCCGTGGGTGGGGCAGGCAGATGGCTAATGAAGGACGCAGGTGATGTGTGAGATTCCAGAGGCTCTGGGGACTGAGGCAGGTGAGACAGCACAGCCCTGTGGGTGGCAGCCACTCCCGAGTGTCAGCTGAGTGCCGCTGGGAGTGCGAGCCAGAATCTTTCCACTCCTCAGAGAGTCTAAAACCCTGCTATCTGTGTGCAAGCAGGTGTGGATGCATGCACACGAGAAACATCTAGACTTATCAATGGTGGCAATTCATTTCAAGGCCAGCACAGAGCAGGGCTCCAGCTTGATCTTCTGGAATGCGGTGGAATTCATTGTCACACGATTTAGGAAAATCTAAGTGCCATATGGAACACTGCGAGCCTTCTCCTACCTACTTACAGTAGGGAGGTCTGGTAGCCTTACAGAATCCATCTGAGGGACAGCGAGATGGCTCAGTGGGCAAAGGCGTTTGTGGCTATGCCTGAGGAGCCACGTGGTGGAGAGAACTAACTCCTGAGAGTTGTTCTGTGATCTCCACATGCACTGTCACCTAAGGGAAATAAAAAAACAAGTGTGATTTAAAACTACCTATAAGTCCAGAGTAAATCATTTCAAAGAGACATGTAAAGCAAAGCGAGAAGTAGTTACAGACGTGGCAAAGGCCCTGGAGGGTGGACTTGAATGAGTGGCCCAGGACTGCCTGGCACGTCTGATTCTGTGTGTCTAGAACTGTGCTACTGGAGGTTCTGCTGCTGGCGATGGGCCATGGCTAGATTCTGGGACCTCCTAGGTATCTTAGGCCACACATGTAGCCAGTTATTGTGTCCCCACATGGCCTCTCTGTCTGTGATCTCCCCTCAGAACTGTTGTCTTGTGGCAGGTGTAGCGCTGAGGCCCAGATGGGAAAAGTGATTGAGACAGAGACCAGAGTAGAACCAATGATAAGATGAGGCCTGTGGGAAGGAGGCCAGGAGGAGACACCCCCATCCTTTCCCTATTTCAGGGCATCACGGTATGCTTTGCTGACTGCCGATCCCTGGGATCCCCAGCTCTTGGCAGTGCTCCACTCGGGGGCTCCTCACTGCACCTTCAGTGAGAGTGCCCCAAACGTGATGCAGTCTCTTACTAATGCACCCCTGACCCCAATCTCACTGGAAAGCCTATGCCGTCCACTGCAGAACTGCTTTTATTTTTCTGTGGCTCCTAAACTAGTGGCCAAGTGCTGGGACAAGTGGCATTCCCGGTGAGGGAGACCAGCTCTGTTTAGCACCAGCTGGTTGTGTGCATGTGGGAAAGTGGGGCCAGCATTACTGGTTCAGGCCAGGTTTCTATGGAAAGGCTCAAAGCTTACACATACTTATTATTTATTCAGTAAACAACAATAAAACAATCTGCAGGAGCTGGAGGCAGCCTGCTGAGTGGTAGTTTGTTAACTACTTTATTTATTTTTGTTTTGTTTGTTGGAGGCAGGGGCTCACCCTGTGGTCCAGACAGGTCTGCGACTGCCGATACACCTGCCTTGGCCTCCCGAGTGCTGGGATTGCAGGCATGCGCCCCCATGCCGGTCTTACTTCTGCTTTTTAACCTCGACTTTGGCAGCAAGTCTTCTGAGACGTTCCCTCACTCCCCTTCTTCATGCCGGTGGCAGGCTTCAGTGTGGCTGTGGAAACACCAAAAGCTTAGTCCCAGACTTTTGGATTCTCAGTGTAGCTGAGGGCCTGTGCATCTCTGTGTTGATGGTAGCTTTAGCAGTGTGGTTGAGGGGACCAGTATTTGGTACAAGACACCCACAGCCAACCAGTCCCAACCTGTGATAGCCATGGTGGCCGTGCTCAGGCTGGCTGGAGTCCCTCCAGTGGTTTTCTCTCTCTCTCCTCTTTAGCAATGTGTGTGTGTGTGTGTGTGTGTGTGTGTGTGTGTAGAAGTTGGAGTTTGATGTCAGGAATCATCCTCGGTTTTCTACCTCATTGACTAAGGCAGGGTCTCTCAGTTGAACCCATAGCTTGCTAACGATCTAAGTAGCCATCGTGTCATGGTCATCCTCTGTTCTCTACCTTCTGAGGCTAGAGTTGTGGACGGGCCACCCAGCATTCACATGAGTCTCTCTGGGTTCTGAACTCTGGTCCTCTTGTTTGCACGGCAAGCAGTCCAATAGCTGAGCTGTCTCCTCATCCCCTCAGCCCCTCGCCCCTCTCTTGAGACAGAGTTTCATATAACCTCCACCGGCCTTCGACTTGCTATGTAGCCAAAGATGATCTTGAGTTTCTGGCCCTTCTACCTTTACCTGAGCGTACTGGGATCACACCCAACTCAGGTGGTCCTGGAGCCTGAAGGCAGCACTGTGTACGTGTGTGCTAGGCGAGAACCGTAGCATCCAGCTACATCCCAGCCCCCATCTCACCTTTTCCAATTCGCTGCAAGGATCTCTTCCAGTAAAATTGTGTGAGAGATGATGGCAGATGTGGTCAGGGGGGACTTAGTTTTTCAAAAGGGAGGAAGGATACTGAAATGGAATCCTTAAATGCTTATAATGTAAAAATCCCTTAGATTCTGAAAAAGGGATTCTGAGTCCAAACAGCTTCTATGTCTCATGCAGGATGTGGTTAGCAGAGGGATCGCTTCCTCCAAATGTGGCTCAGGGGAAAGTGCTCAGGCCTGGGTGCTAGGAGTCTGGGCTGGCCCTGTGCTGTGTGACCCTGGCGTGCTGGACTGCAGTCTCCTCGTCTGTATGTCTGTTAACATCGTGTTATCTTGGGCCATGCTTATGCTTAGCACTATAGGATGGGTCTTGTTCATTTAGATATGGTCTCACTATGACACCCAGGCTGGCCTTGAGCTCAGAATCCTCCTGCCTCAGCCTCCTGGGTGAGGTATCACACTTGCTCCCTGTGCCTTAGGCAAATGGGAAGCATCTGAATGCTTTAAAGTTGAAGCTGCTTGTTCGTCATTATGAAGGCGGTAATGAGGATGATGACATGTGACATTTATTGGACATTTGATATGGATCGGCCACATCTCAGCAGTTTATTAATTCAGCCCTAATAATAATAATTCCATGCTGTAGGAATGATTCTTGCTCCCATTTTTCAGATGAGCAACCTCCAGGTCATGGAGATGAGAAACTGAAGGCTGGATTTGAGCGCCAGCACTTTGGTTCTGGGGTCTGTTTGCTTCCTCCCTGTGCTGCAAGAGGCCTGTTAATGGTTTATGGCCTTTCATAATGCTTTGCCAGTGGTTTACAGGTATTTGAAAAGAAATGTGAAAATATGTACATTTTTTGTTTCTTGACAAATTTCATAAAAATGCAGGGATTTATGTTGGACTTCAGTAGGAAATTGAACATATATCTAGCATATCTGAATGCTCACTCATCTGCTGCATCTGTAGACACACACAGAAAAATTAGATCAAGGCTGGCAGGATGGCTCAGCAGGTAGTGACTTGTCACCGAGTCTGACAACCTGAGTTTGATCCCTTCGACCCACAAGGGGGAAGGCGGTGACTCCTGCAAATTGTTCTGAGGTGTGTGTGTGCGTGCGTACACACACACTTACAATGTGATCTTAAAAAAATAAAAACTCAACTAGGTTGGGTAGCAACATAATTCAAGAGGTCAAGGAATTATTGCTTCCAGGTCTTTGTTTTATATATTCTGTGTTTGCCAAGTGGAAACAACTACTTTAAATATTGTGACAGACAAACAGATGTGTGCACATGTTGGCTGCATTTGAGGAGGTGTTTAAGCTGACTCATCAGAAAAGGGCAGATGGCTTCACTAAGGGGGCCAAGACACAAATGCTCTATGATTAGGCTTATAGCATCGAATGAACAAGTCTATTCCAAGATATCAGCTAACGATGCCAAGTGCCCTGGGTGCCTATGCCAAGCTGTAAGGTCAGGCCAGGCAGGGCTGGCCATCTAGTGAGGTTAATGGGAGGCACCTGCCACTTTCAGCAGAAGCTGGAAACCCGGGGCATCCTCAAAATGAGCATTTAGACGCAGACGCAATGGTTTGGCATGTGAAGAGTTCCTGGTGGAATGCCGTGTGAAAAATGCAAGACATGAAACTGTGCACAGCTTGGTTCTGATTTGTTGGTGGGAAATTCATACAGCAGCAGGAATGTGGGCATAATAACATATCCAGTGTCAGTGATTTCCCCCCCTGTTTTTTTGAGATAGGGGTCTCAATATATAGTTCAGGCTGGCCTCGAACTTTCAATCTTGTTTCTCATCGTCCTAAGTGCTGGGATTACAGGCGTGCAGCCCCATGTCTGATAGAGATCGTCTTTATATGTCCCCATGTCATCCACATCGTCTGCTTGTGGCTGGGGAGATGGCTCAGGAGGTGAAGGACTTGCCCTGTGCAAGCAGGGACCTAAGTTTGATTCCTCGGAATCCACATTTACAAAAGCTGGGTAGAGTTCTGTGGAATGGCTCAGCCAGCAATGGTGCCTGCTGCCAACCTGAGGATTTTTGATCCTTGGAGCACATATGGTGAAGGACAGGACAGACTCCAGAAAATTGTCCTCTGTCTGTCTATCTTTTTCCTCTCTGTCTCTCTCTGTCTCTCTGTCTCTCTGTCTCTCTCTCTCTCTCTCTCTCTCTGTCTGTCTCTCTCTCTCTCTGTCTCTCTCTCTCTCTCACACACACACACACACACACACACACACACAGTTATATTCCCAGCTCCATTGTACCAGACACAGGCAGATCTCTGGAGCCACCGGCCTAGCCCCGTAACAACATCTGAGGTTGTCTTTTGGCCTTTACACATACTCACACACTATTCATGGGCACACACAAACATCCACACATATACAGGCATGTAAACAGCAGTCTATAAAGAACACACGGTACTTTAATAATGACGTAAAATTCTACCAAGTAATAGTTTGGAACAGCACTTTTCTTGAGAAAGTCACCATTTTATTATGTGCCCTGGTCTCCTGGAGGCCCCAGGTGTGGGTCCTGCTGGAAGTCTGCACCAAGGTTCCCCAAGCGCCTGCAGGGTGTCAGTGTTGCCAGACTCTGGGCACAGGGAAGCCACCAATGCCTTTACTGCTTAAATACAGCGAGCCTTCATGCAAGGTTTTCATTGTTTATGAAGAGTATTTGATTACTTAAACAAGTGGAGAATGACCTAGGGGAACTCCCCGGTTGTGCTGAGGCCCACAGTGAAACGGACTCACTCAGGATCATGGTCAGGTTCATGTCAGAACCACAACAAGGATTCTGGGAAGGCAAACTGGGACTCTCCTGGCTCTAGCTGCGTGGGTCCTTTCTATAAAGTTTGGGGTTTTAATTGAATAAAGTTTTGGTTGTACAAGTGTGCAGTCTGTTGAACCTGCTCCTGCATCTTTGGCAGTAGCTGGGGCATCTCCATCCTTTGTGGTTCTGGTGTGAACTTGGGTTCTGTGCTCTGTGGTCAGTTTGCACCTTTGCTAAGGCGGCCCTGAAGGCTGCTCCGGCCAGGGAACCGGAATCTTCGGTCTCTCAGAGACCACAGCTGGAAACTTTCTACAGAGTTTGTCAAGCACATCCTTTCTAGTTAATTTCCCTGGTGGGTGTATTAATCTTATTTGTGGAGTCTTTAGGGCAAAGAAAGCAACATGAGAGCCCTGACAGAGGACAGACAGGTTCAGTTCTTTAGTCCTGCAGGTGGAAGCTGAGCTCGAGTGAGGGGAAGAGTCTCTGGTGGGGCTGAAGATACACACCTGCGAGCCAGCTCAGCCCACTTGGACCAGGAGCACATCAGCTTCTTTCTTCAGAAAAGGAATCACTCAGCCAGGTGTGGTAGGGCACACCTGTAATCCCAGCACCTAGGAGAGTCAGGAAGATCAGGATTTCAAGGATAGCCTTGGGTAGATAGGGAGCTTAAGGCTAGCCTGAGTTACATGAGATTCTGCCTCAGAAAACCTAACAAACCAAAACAAAGAAAATAAAAAAAAAAAAACTGAACAGAGAGGCACCGAGGGTTCAGGGGTGATGCGAACTATCCAAAGACACCCAGGGAGAAAACTCCTCAGAACTCACAGTTCCCAGTTGGGGCCATTATCTCCCACCCAGCCGGCCCCTTTGCTGTATCTCTGCATAACTAGCTAAGATTTCTTTTTCACTCTTCTTCCTCCTCCTCCTCTTCCTCCCCCTCCTCCTCCACCACTTCCTCCTTTTTTTTTTTTTTTTTTTAAATAGGGGCTCATGTATGCTACACTAGGTTTGGACTTGCTATATAGCTGAGGATAACTTTGAACTTCTGATTTCCTTCCCTCCCCCTCCTCCCTAGTGCTGGGACTGTGGGTGTGGTACCAACACACACAGCTCCATCCTTGCTGGGGATGGAGCCCAAGGCTTTGCTCACGCTAGGTGAGCACTCTACCAAGGGAGCCAGCCACTCCCCAGCCTCAGGGTCTCTCTCTTTCCTTCTTAATGGTAAATAGTCATTTGTTTTTCTTTTTTTCCCCCCTAACTGCCTACAGGATCATCCGGACAAAAGTACAGCAGCCCCCCAACCAGGCAGTCCCAGCTTCCAGTCACAGCATAGGTAAGAACTTTTTAAAAAAATTTGAAAATCTAATGGGCTCCAAATATTCTAAAGAACTTTTAATCATTCTTATGGACAGATAATTCTGCATAAAACACTTCACACGCGTCCTAATGCTCTCTCTTTGTCATTCTCCAAGGGCTGAACCTGGCAAATGAATTTTATAAATACCGCTAAAAGGTTTTGAATTTTACTGATTATTATGATAAATAGCTTTCACCATGAGACAGAAAATTGAAATCTAAGCCAAAAAAAATCCACTAATGGGGGTCTATAGAATGTCAGATAATTAAAGTAATAAATCAAGAAAGGGATACTTATTCATAACATTTTCTGCATCATTAGTCAGTAAGTAGTTTTGAATGTGTTTTTTTTTTTCTATAACCAGCCTTCTGCAATTCTTTGTGCACTTGCAGTCTTGAGTGAAGATGTAGCGAAACTTCCCAAACTTTTTTCCTCTCTTGCTCTCACTTCACTCTCTCGTACGCTGCCAACTGTTGAGGGCTGCCTGTGGGGTTTCTGAGGTCCCAGGGGAAGTCTAAGCGACCATGATTCATAAGGGTGGACTCCTAACTTGTCACACTCCAAAGTCTAAACTTTTTTCTTGCTTCCTCTTCTAAGAGGAGTTAAAAATGACATTGATAATCAAGGCAGTTCTTGATGTCATTTCTCCACTTGGCACAAAGGGGATACTTCTGGGTTGCTGGGGGAAAGTTGCTCTGCTGTAAGGAAGCAGGTGGCTATTCAGCAGGCGTCTGCCGATTTGGGTACCACAGACCCCAAGAATTCTGCAGCACTGCATCTTAGGTTGTGCAGTATTCAGTGCATTTATCATTGCCAGGTAAATCGGTGTGTATGTGCAATGTGTGTGTGCTTCCTTGAGGAGACCAGAAGAGGGTGATGGATCCTTCAGAGCTGGAGTTAAAGGCAGTCAAGCTATTTGATACGGGTTCTGGGAACTGAAATCAGGTCCTCTGGAAGTTCTCTTAGCAAGTGCTCTTAGCCAGTGAGCCTTCTCTCCAGCCTCCACTGCCATTCTTTCTTTAAAGAAAAACCTGAACTTCTGGCAGAGACCTGACTTATTGCTCTAATTCTGTCATTAGCTCACCCAGTCAACTAGACCAGTGTCTCACCTCTGAGCATCAGTTTCTGCCTTGTTGTATGGGGAAGGGATACAAAATGGGTGTTCCCTGTGATTTCTGATTTCCCCAAGGGTGGCTCTTTGAAGGAAGGTAAGATAGAAGTCCTTGCTGCCCACAACCATTCTTCATTCTGTACTGCCATTAGACAGACTTTACTATGCCCTTGCTATGAGAACCCTGGGGTTGGGGAGCAATGCCAGACAAAAGTCCCTGTCCTCGAGGGCTTCCAGTCCCATGGAAGAATGTGGGAAGGGAATTTGAAAAACAAAACATCAAAGCCCAGGAAACAGGTCTACATGAGTAGCAGGAAGGGGCCATCTCTCTGCTGGATGGAAAGACAGGGCTGAGAAGGGCTTCCTGGGTGTGGGTGGTGGGGTGTTTGTGACTGAGATTTCACTTGTGGCTTTAACTGTTTCAGAGCACATAGCATGAAAAAGAATCAAACTATCCCTCAGTAGCATTACAGGAATAATTCTACAGTAATTCAGCAGAGTGATTTGTTTTACCCCAGAAATTTCTATGAAGACTTTATCTCACATGTATGCAGCTTCATACAGTTTACAGACTTGTTGAGCATCAACGACAGTTGGAGCTCACAGGTTCAGTGACGACTCTAAAGTCCTGTGTGAAGACAGAACTGGAACCTGAGTCCTCTGTGCCCAGTGTGACTGCAAAATAAGTAACCAAGTGTCATCCGTTCTGTCAGGGACACAGCCAACCTTGTTTTCCGCGTGGCTGTTGACGCACCAAGTGGTCTCTTTATTCCTTTGTTCTTGCACCTCAATACAGAGAGGTCATGGGATTTGCATACATCTATTTTGAGGAGCCTTTTTTTCTTTTTTTGGTGAAGGGAAAGGGAAGTTAGCAATTTCTGCATTGGTGTTTCTTAAGGGAGATCTAAACTCAAGCTTGAATGTGAACAGAAAGGCCTTGTACCCTGTAGGTCTCTGGAGCCAGAGACTGCCTCTGCTCCATGGAAAAGTGGCTTATTCCTCCACCCGTGCCCTGCTCTGCAGAGTAAAGGCTCCATCTGCTTCCAGCTGGCGGCTCAGGGAGAGGTGTGTGAGAGCGGTCTACTAGTCTCCATGAAGAGAGGAAGAACCCCCACATCTCCTAAGTGGAAATACAGCCCATAGCTAGAGAGAACCTTCATAGGTCCCCTGGACTCTAGTCATTGTGAAACTTGCTTAAGTCCCTCCTCTTTTTTTCCCTCTGGGACTTAGAGACCTAGCCCTGGCTACAGTAAATCACCACCTATGTTTCCCCTTCCAGGAAGGGAAAGTTTAGACCTGAGGATAGCTATGAGTGCTGCGGAGCTAGACTACTTTGAAGCTCTTCACCATATGAAACCAACTCGCCTTGTTTGGCGAACAGTAAAACAATCAGTAGCACTCTGGGGTGCTGTAACGGCCAAGTGAAAAGCGGGGTGGCAGTGGGAGGGGACATGTTGTCTTTCTCCATATTTCACGGTGGAGGGCATTCTTTTATTATAAATTATTTACTCTGTGTGTGTGTGAGAGAGAGAGAGAGAATATCTGTATGCAGGCATGGCTGGAATGTAAGCAGAGATGAACGTGATTCAAGTATGCATCTAGGTCTTTTCCTGGCATTGGAGGTGGCACCGGCTGCCCTCCTACAGTGCCCTCCTGTCTCCTGCACCCTTGGACTGGCAGAGATCTTAGCAATTCCCTTTATTTATTTATTTATTTATTTATTTATTTATTTATTTGGTTTTTTGAGACAGGGTTTCTCTAGCTTTGGAGCCTATCCTGGAACTCGCTCTTGTAGACCAGGCTGGCCTCGAACTCACAGAGATCCACCTGCCTCTGCCTCCCGAGTGCTGGAATTAAAGGTGTGCGCCACCACCACCCGGCAGCAGCAATTCCCTTTTTATTCTGTGCTTGCACTCCTTTCTGCTGGGTCTGTGGCAGTTGTACCCAGCCCCGTGTTTCTAGTGAGCACCCTTGTGACAGGCCCACACCCCTCTCCTTCTACAGTGTCAACAGGCTCGGTGACGCAGGTGTCGTCGGTGAGCACCGACTCTGCCGGCTCCTCATACTCCATCAGCGGCATCCTGGGCATCACGTCCCCCAGTGCCGACACCAACAAGCGCAAGAGGGATGAAGGTAAGAGATGGCTACGCATCCCTGTCAGGGAGGGACCAAATAGGGTCTACGAGGGGCACTCATAGAGAGTGAGCAAAAGTGCCAGCTCAACGCCCTTACCTGCAGAGGACCAAGTTCCCAGGCTCTGTCCTTTCTCTGAAACAAGGAAGACAGACAAGCTCCTGTCTGGGACTCTTTCCTTGCTGGTCTCCACCCATTTTCACTCCTTTGGTGAGAAACACCACTGTGGCCTGTGCTTCCCTGCTTTTAAGAGGATCCCGAGAACAGAGGACCCCAGGGTGCTGTGTAGATGGTCTTAGCTCGGCGACAATGTCTCCTCTTTGGGTTTTGGAGACAAGAGATGGGTTGGGGAGGGGCAGCCACTGCTTTGCTCTGCAGTGAAGGGCACGTATGGGGAGAAAGGGCAGGAACTGGAAACACTCCTCTGTGGAGAGATGGTGATGAAGGGTGGAGGGAAATACACTATCCCCCTTGTGCCCTTGCACCTGAGATGAAGGAGCAGCAGGGCCTCCTGGGGATTTCAAAGATGATACCTTCTCCAGTGCTACCTGCGCTATTGGAGCTGGCCACCTCTGTGTAAGAGCACAGTCTGCCGTAACCTGGCCTCCGTCCACTAAAAGACTCCCCTGGGAGTCTGTAAAACCTTAATCAGAAAATGTGCATGTGTGTGTATGTGTGTCTGTGTGCGTGTGCAGGCATGCAGGCTGTGGTCTGGAGCTGGAGAGCAGAATGACAGGAACTTTGATTCAATTATCTATCTGCTGGCACATTTCTTCCTCAGCATCATGTAAGGGATGCCTGTTGTCACGAATACATGCCTAATCACTTAACATCTGCCCCTAGGAAATTTAGTGAGCCCAGTGTTGGATTGGCCTGGGGTCTCTATGCCCCAGGCATTGGAGCTGGCCTCTGTGTGCAGTGGTAGTCCAAGTTGGCATGATTCATGGTTCTCGAAGTCAGCTTCACCTCCTTCCCTTGCTCCCATACTTCGGAACAGATGTCAGAAGTGTTTAACTCAGTGGGTTGCTGTGCCAGCTTGCTGCGGGAGGCAGTGGGCCTGCCACCTCTGTTGGTTTATGGAGTTGATGGTGTCATCTTTTTCCCCGTGTCACATGGACTCCAAGCAGATGTATCAAGCTGGTGTCTGGCTATGTTTGATCACAGTGAAGGGTAGGTTATTGGATGCTCCTTTGCAGCTGAAAAACTCAGGCAGAAATTTTTGGAGAAAGCAAAAAAAAAAAAAAATCTAGTTTAATGTTTATTAACAGACACGTTTTGATGGCGGGAGGCCATGGCGCTAGAGAGTTAAAGGTTAACTGTCTTTGACCAGTTTGGCCTCTCAGCCAGGCACACAGTAGGTTATAGGGGCCAGGTGTCCTTGAAGGTTGGCTAATCAGCTTGTTTACTGAGGATGATGGCTGCTCTGGGGAGTCTGATTTTAAAACATTTATTTATTTATTTATTTATTTATTTATTTATTTATTTATGGGGTGCACCAGTGCCATGGCACACACGTGGGGATCAGAGGACAGCACGCAGAAGTTGGGATGCAGTGGCACATGCCTGTGATCCTAGCACTGGGCAGGTGGAGGCAGGAATGTGAGCCCAGAGCCAGTGTGGGCTGCACGGCAAGGGTCTGTCTCAAAGATAACGAAAAACAGAAACAAAAACAAACAAGCAAAACATGACCGTTCAGAATGAGATGTAGGAATGGGTGCTCCGTGGTCCTCCGAGTCCTGAAACTTTAGTAGTTTTGAACTCTAGGAAGACTTTGCATGAAATCTCAGTCTGTGGTATGGAGGCTAAGAAGGACTTGGTAGTCTTAGAAGTTTTGCAGGATTGAGAAAAATGGAGACCTGAGTGAGGTCCCTCATGGCTGCCCTGCTTCAGCAAGAACGGAGTAGATCCAGCAGAGAAGTGGTTTCTGTTGAGATACCTCAGGACCAGGGGCCCTGCACAGGGCTCCTCCTTCCTCATCCTTTCTTCTGTATTCCCCCGGATCTCTGCATTAGCCCCAAAGAGAGGCGAAGAGGCAGACCCAGCGCCCTTACTTTAGCAGGGAAGGTAACCGAGGGTCCAGGGCGCTCTGTGCCATTGGCAGTCACTCAACTTGTGTAGACTGGGAAGTAAAGGGACTGAAGAACCCTGCAACTTCACCCCCTGGTGTTTTCTGGACGCTTGTCACTGCCCTGTCCTCCAGCTCCTCTCTGGAGGTGAAGCAGCCTGTGGCTGGGCAGAACCTGTGGTGGGTCCTGAGAGAGTGGCAGGCAGCAGAGCGTGGTTAGTAGGTTGGATGATGTTGTTGAGGGTGTTGAAGTGAGACCTTGAGGTCAAGGGTTTGGGAGCAAAGGGTAACCCGGGCAACTGAGAGAGTGACTGGGCACAGCAGGGACTAGCTGGGATGAGGCGTCTTGCTCTGGATACGGAAGGGTGCTGGCCTCTAGGATGATACGCAGGCCTCAGGAAATCTCTGCAGGAAAGGGGTATTCGAGGGTCAGGAGGAAGACAGTCTAGCTCTGCATCTTCGTGTGGAGCTGAGACATCCTAGTGAGGTCCCCCACTTGACTCGCTGGTGTACCATCATCTCCAGCTTGGACTTGGGCTTTGCCTTGTGAGCATTCCTACCCAGACCTCAGGTCTGGGGAGCCGATGATTGGATACAATCTCAGGCAGAGGACAGGCTAGGGGGATCAACTGAAGTCTCTAAGTCTCTCCACAGGGCAGAGTATGAGGTGACACCTCCGTAGGGGCGGAGTGAGCAAGGTAGAGAGTGGCCTGTTTAGATCCGAGGGGTCTAGGAAGGCTGTCTCAGGAGATGCATTAGAGGGCTAAGGAGAGAGAACGTGCCAGTTAAAGGTAATGGAGAGTGTGCTAGTCTGGGACTCCAGTGAGCATGTACAGAGAAAGGGCCAGCCCCAGGACTTGGACAGGGAGAGAGGTGGCAAACACGTCAGGTGCTGAATACTGACTATAGCCCCTGAAATTTTAGTTTGAAGATAGAACAGCTTTAGAGACTCAAGTAATACTGTGCCAGCCGGGCAATGGTGGCGCACGCCTTTAGTCCCAGCACTTGGGAGGCAGAGGCAGGAGGATCTCTGTGAGTTCAAGGCCAGCCTCGTCTACAGAGTGAGTTCCAGGACAGGCACCAAAGCTACACGTAGAAACCCTGTCTCGAAAAACAAACAAACACAGTGCTTAATGTCTGAGGTGTTGATGTGATTTGCCCAGCCCTGTTCACTAGAAGCAGAAAAGAAGCCATAAGTGTAATTAACCATTTTATGGAGTAACAATAAGGACACAAGAGTGACCGTGTCCTCCTCTACTTCTAGCACTCAAAGGTGGGATTGAATTCAAGGCCAGCCTGGCTACCAGCAAGTATTTCACAAATACTAAAATCAAAGCCGGGCGTGGTAACACCCAGGAGGATCAGGAGTTTAAGGTCAGCCTCTTACTGTAGTAAGTTTGAGGCTAGCTTGGGTTATAGGAGCCTAGTCTCAAAAGATAAACAAAAAATAAACAAACACAAATTCAATCAACCAAGCAATCCCCGACCCCAACCAAAAATGAGTAAAAAGAAAAAGAAAGAAATGGAATTAGGGGTTGAGAAGAAGGCTCGGTTGGTAAAATGCTTGCCAAACAATCATGAGAGCCTGGGTTTGTACCCTCTGCATCCTAAAAAGCTTCAAACAGTGGTGTGAGCCTATAATTGTGCTCTGGGGAAACAGGCAGAGGGTCCTTGTTCACCAGCCTGGCCGAACTGCTAAGCTCCAAATTCATTGAAAGTCCTGTCTCAATAGATGATAGATAGATAGATAGATAATAGATAGATAGATAATAGATAGATGATAGATAGATAGATGATAGATAGATGATAGATAGATAGATAGATAGATAGATGATAGATAGATAGATAGATGATAGATAGATAGATGATAGATAGATGATAGATAGATGATAGATAGATAGATGATAGATAGATAGATAGATAGATAGATAGATAGATAGATAGATAGATTTGGAGGGTGATAGAGAAGACATTTGACATGAATATCTGATCTTCATATGCTTGTGCACCCACCCACACTTTTTTTTTATTATTTATTTATTATGTATACAACATTCTGCCTCCATGTATGCCCGCACGCCAGAAGAGGGCGCCAGATCTCATTACAGATGGTTGTGAGCCACCATGTGGTTGCTGGGAATTGAACTCAGGACCTCTGGAAGAGCAGGCAGTGCTCTTAACCACTGAGCCATCTCTCCAGCCCCCCACCCACACTTTTGTGTGCACACACGCACACTTACACAGAAACAAGTGGAATCGATCTTAACATATTTCCCTAGTCTAAACATTGTCATTCCAACATATAACCGAGCCTCAGGATATGCCATGCTGCCTCTTTCTGCTGGAGCTAAGTTGTTGAAGTATGGCATGCATTTTACAGGCACAACACATCTCATCTGAAACCTCAAACCAGGTGTTGTCAATCCTGTCAAAACAATGAAGTTTTATAGTCTGTGTGACTTTCGTTTGTTATTTGCTATTCATTTTTAATTTATTAATGAGTATTACCGTTGTATATGGGTGATGTATGTGAGTTAGGGCCTTCGCATGCCACAGAGCACATGTGGCGCTTGTGGGTCAGCTTTGTGGGCTCGGTTCTCTCCTACCTTTATACGGGTTCATGGTTGAACTCATGTCCTCAAGCTTGCGCCACAGACCCTTCCATCCTGAGCAGTCTGCCTTTCTGGTTTCTGCTTTTAACATTTAAGTGCACTGAAATGAAGTGAAAAACATATTAGACAAATGTGATGTTAGAACATGTCTATAATTTCAGCCCTTGGGGAAATGATGCAGGAGGCTGGGTGGCTGTGAGTCTGAAGGCAGCCTGAGTGTGTAGTGAGTTCAAGGCCAGCCGAGGATACATAGCCAAACTGTTTTAAAACAAGAAGAAAAAGCCTTTAGCTGTCAGCTGCATGAGCCGTATTTCCAGTGCTCACCCATCACAGTGGGCTAATGGCTACTGTATTGAGCAACACGACGTACGTAATAGGTGGTCAATAAATGCTTACTGGTAGAATGGGTAACCATGAACCTTCAGAGAGTTCATAGCTAATGAGGAGGGCAAATGGAGTCTCTTGTCTCTTCAGTCCCAGAATTCTGTCTAGCAGGTTAGGGCCTCCACAGAAAATCTTGCTTGAGTAGAGTCTCAGAGCCACACAAACAGCTTAGGACATTGGCAGACCAGCACGTCGGCAAGAGACCTTTCAGACTAGAAATTCCAGCTTCCTCTCCAGGATGTGTCTGGGACCATACCTGGGGAGATGACCCTTGTGCCCAAAGTTCAGATGGACAGTTGTGTGGTTGAGGCAGCATCAAGTCCCTGTGGCCTCTGGGTGGTTAAAGGGGGCTCCGGGGAGCAGAAGGCAGCTAGTGTATTGTGCATGTTCCCTCATACCAGCTAGACTGGACCAAGGATGGGAGAGATGAACAGGGGCTGGACAACAGAAAGGCAGGAGAATCAAAGGAGGCGTCTGTTTGGTTGCTGTGACTTTTGGAGGCTGTGACAGCTGAGGCAGGTGGTGCTTCTGTGATGAGCAGAGTTTGAAGTGGCCTTCCTGTTCATGTGTCCCTCTGCTATCTTGGCTGGGTCTGAATATGCTTTTTCGTGGGATGGAATTGGGTAAGCGTTCTGTTTTGGGCAGTTGCACCCCCTGCCAAGATCTTGCTCAGAGATGTCTGGGAGCCTTGGGGAGGGCCTGGACCTTCAGGATGAGGGCAAGTTGAATCTTGTTGAGAGGCAGCCTGGTCCCTTGGTTTCACCTGTGACCTTTCATGGAAAAAAAAATCTGTGGCAGTTGTCCCAGGACCCTGCTGAGCTTAGGGTTCAGTGCCAGAGGCGAGACCTCTGTCTCCAGAAGACCCAAAGGAGCTGCCGGCAGACTGGACTTGGAAGCATCAGGCGGGGCTGTGATTAGCAGCCATGGGTGAAAGGGCAGCCCCTCTGCTGCTTCCTGGGACTTTGATCTCCAGCGAGACCTTCTTCTGTCTTCTTCCGCTGGTCTCAAGGGCCCCCATTCAGATCCCCTCGACCTCCCTCCCCGCCTCCCCTGAGTTTGAAAGGCCTTGAATACCCGAGGTCAGTGGAGTGAGAACCCTTTCACTGGCTCAGAAAACCCTAATGATCCAGCACCTGTGTAGACTCTGGGACAGAAGCTCCTCTCAAGACAGCCAGGCTCCCTGCAAACAGGCTTCTGGCTTTTTAGGAAGGACAGAAAGACCCTGAGGTGCCAGTTTGTTAAAATAATGCCAAGTTCAGTGTGACCCCCATAGTGAGGTTGGGGCAGTTGGCTGTGGGCTCCTCCCACGACTGTCTGTTCTTGTTGCCAGGGTGTTTTTGTGTCTCTGGCGGTCCTTTTGTTTGGAGGCGCCTCTCGTGTTGGGTTCTCCTAGTTCTGCGTGTTTTCTATTAGTCGCCCACCCCAGACACTTTCTCTGTTTGTTTTTTTGATTTCTCTTTCTTATCAACCCCAATAAGAAAGTCCGTCATTTGGTCAGGGCCCCACCCAGCAAACCCCTATAGGACTGTGATATGGAGGGAAGGGAGAACAAGGCCCAGCGCTCACTCTAGCCAGAGGCTGGTGGGCTCTGGATTGTCTGGGCAGAGGATGGAAAAGAGTGGGGGAACTTCCTGTCAGATTTCCTAGAAATGGGCAAAGCTGAGGCTCTTCTGTCCGGAGTTAGTGGCAGCCATAGACCTCGCCTCACGATTTATTTCACAGACCTGTGATCTCTGGGGAGCCCTGCCTCTTAGCGATGTTGAACCTGGGACACGGGTTCTGAGCCATTCTAGAGCAGGAGAGGAATGGTCTGAGGACTTCTTGTAAGTAAGATCTTGAGCAAGTAATCTGGTCACTGAACCTGTGATTTGTCATTTGGGAAGGAGAGGTGGCAAGAGCCTTGTAGATTACCCTGAGGTTAAAAGGAAGCGGCTCCCCTAGAGGGAGACTACATAAATGGTGCTGGGGACTTGAAGATGCGAGGACAGTCTCAGGCGTGGGATGGCAGGCTCCAGCCACAGCTCAAGCTGCGTGGCCGCTGAAACTCACAGGTCTGCCCGCTGCTGACTTCCTGTTTATAACAGTCAGGGCTTGGTGGGGCGATGAAGGAATGGCAGGAAAGGAGGACAAGCTGGGGAGCCCACAAACAGCCAGGCTGAACAACAGTGCCCCCAGGTGTCGGCTGTCAAGCCAGGGGCCACTCCGCATCCTTTCTCTTTTCCTTCAGAACTGAGTTTCCCACCCTCCTTCACAGATAAAAAAAAAAAAAAAGGCAGAGCAAGCCTCAGTTTTCCAAGGAAAGAGGTGTAGAGTGTACACTAGCTGGTGTCCCCCAGGGTAGAAGACAAAAGCAGAGTGCCTGGGGCTAGAGGGCTGGGCGTCTCAGGGGTTCTTAGAGTCACCAGCTTATGTCATGGCCAGCAGTTAGGAGGTTAGGACCATAACGACCTTCTCCAAGGTCATTATGCGGGTGAGAACAAGGTGTCCGAGTGGGTCAGATGGTAAACCCCAGAAAACCTGGATCCCCAGAAACTCCTTGGTGTCCTCTGTGGTCCTCACTGTTACGAGGCACTGTGACCTTACTATTGCTGCAGGAGGAGCCAGCCACTGATGCTCAGAGACACTTGACCTTGAGTGCTGACCTTCTCCTCCTCTCTTTGCTCAGTGCTGCCAGGCCACGAGTGTTCTCTGAGCCCTGCATCTCAGCCATTATGCATCAGCACCCTCCGTCTGGCCGGGGCTGCCCAAGAAGTTGCTTAGCTTGGCCAGCCCGTTTGGGTTGTCCCCAGTAAGCTCGCTCCCTTGTGTGGATGCTCAGTGCTGGTCATTCAACCTTCACAACTGGCTAAGGCCATGGCTCCTTCCAGGGTTGCCATGGAGGCCTGAAGAGCAATGATCTTTGCCTGACAGAGGCATCCATTCTCGTAGTAGCTGTTAGGGGGCAGGTAGGTGGTTTCTGCCATTTTGTTGTGGCCCCTGTTGTGACTTCCCTGGCCCTGTGAGGGATGTCCTGTACACTCATCTGGATGGCCTCTTCCCTGAATTCTCTTGTTGTCCAGGCAATGACCAAGGTCCTCACTTGCAGTCAGTGTTCAGAGCTGGGCGGCAGTGGGCTGGCTGCAGGTCATGGTTTCATCTGGAGGTTGGAGTCTGGAACTCTGGGTGATGACCACCCTTTGGGTTTCTGGGTGACTGCTCCCAGCCTGCTCTAGCACCTCAGTTGTGCTAGTTTCTAGGCCTCAAGAACCTAATGCTTCTAGAGTCCACGCCCAGCCCCAGAGAAGGGAGTTTCACCCCGCCTAGAGCCATGGGAGGCAGGCCGAAGTGGCAAAGGGCGTGTGAGCTGGTACGCGAGTGTGTGCACCCTTATGGTCAGGGGTGTGGAGAGTCCAGCACAGGCCAGAAGCTGGTGGGCTGGGAAGTCAGATTCTTGGGGTGAGGCCAAGGAGCCATGCTGTAGATTTCCAGAACAGTGGGGCTGAGGTCATTGTGTTATACTCCCCAGGGCAAGAAGCTCTGGTATCACCCGAGGACGTGTTGGGATCCATAGAGATGCTAAGGACTGGATGTCTAGTTCCCAGTCCGGCTCTTCCTTGTCCAGCCTTTGAAACCATGAGCACTCCAGCCGAGACCCAGGCAGCCAGCTGCAAGGGCTCCTGGGCAAAGAGTCCAGGTGGTCTCCTGCCAGCTTCATGGGTCTTTCCCTCGGGCTTGGGGCCTGTCCCATGGGTGGGGGGCCAGGTTTCAGTTCCTCCTAGCCCTGGTCCTTCACAGTTTCACTTTGATTCAGTGAGGGAGAGCCTGCGTGGGAGCCAGAGACACTGACCCTCCCCCCCCCGCCCTACCCCCGTTTACATGCCTCCTTAGCCCAAGCCTCCCACAGTCTCCCAGACACCGGTTCACTGCTTTGGTGTTCAGGGAAGCCCTGGGATATGACAAGCCAGTCTCAAATTTGGGGTATTGGGACCCCTTTAAATGTAAAACTCATTGAGGGCTAATTAAATTATTGGGCTAATTAAAGTGGGTAAAATTAATTTATGTATTTATTAAAATAACACTAAGCGAGTGATGTGTATAATAGTAATAAATAAAGCGTGTGTAAGAACTGTTTTCCAAACTGAAAATTTAGTAGGCGTGAGGCCGTTCTACACCTGTGCAAATTTCCTTAGTGTCTGGGTTGACAAAGGACAGCTGGAGTCTCAGTGATGCCTCTGTAGCATAAGGCCACACATCCCAGGCTCTGCAGAATGCCACTTGTGTGCTTAGGTGAACGCAAATGATACCAGGGCAATATGCTGAAAATCGTTCCAATTTCACAGACCCCCCCCCGAGGGGTCCTGGGAACCCCCTGAGTCTCTGGACTACACTTCGGGGATTTCTGCATAGGTTGCTCCTGACCCTGAATGTGCCTGCTCATCTCTCATACAGGGAGAGCAGATACGTGGTTTCAGTTAAAAGAGGTGGCACCGCGGACTCTCAGTCCTAACTGGGAGGGAGTGGCAAGGCACATGGGATTTGACAGTTTTCCCACACAGCAGATGTGTAGTGTAGTTTATGACTCTCCTCTTGGCCTTTGCTTCCACAGATAAACGTGACCACTGAGCATTTTGTATTCCAGCAGAATGTCCATAGGGTTTGAGGTCTAACTTGCATCCTTTTGTGCTCCCTCAGAGCTGGGGACCCACGGATCTCTTTACCCAGTTCAGTTCCACCCTAGCTTGCAGGCCCCTCCCTGGACATATTTTTGGTGGGAGAAAAATTCAGCTATGATACTGATTGGGAATGAAATATAATAAAATAAGAAAGTGCCTTTAGTATCTATCTTGATGCCCGGCAGTAGACGAAAGCAGATATGAAAGGAGACTTTTGATCCGATTACGCAGGGGCTTCTGGGTGTTTCCAGACCATCAGGGGAGGGTGATTCATATGCACGTGTGAGCACCATGTGTGCTCATGTCTGATTTCACTCTGACACCCCAGTCCTCACTTTCACCGGCGTGCGTATCATTTGCATTCATCTCCACTTAGCTGGGGGAGGAAGAGCCTGCCCTGAGGCAAGCCGGGATGTGCCAGGGAAAACAGATGCATTGAAAGAAGTTATCAAGAAGATGATGGTGTGAGAGACGTTTCTTCTAGTGAGATCAAGGGAGCCATGAGCAAACAGGTGTGGCCCATTTGGGAAAGGATTAAAAGTGAGGCGGGGTTAGAACTTCCCAGCACCAACCACCAGGTGGCACCATTGACCCAGGACCGCTTAGTTGCTGTCTAGGGTACCAGGGCAGTGGGTACTGGACATCTGTGAATTGGTAATGCTTGTTCCTGGGTGGGAGTGGCTTGCCTTTGTATTCCATTTACCTGAGTCTCCCTTCTCTGCTGGAGGGGAGGCTGACCATAGCTGTGGGGATTAATTCTGCCTTTTTTTTCCACCTTGAGGTCCAGATGTCTCGACACAAATGTTTCTAGGAATTCTTTGGTCTACCCTGAGCTTTTACTTGGTGTGTGACCTTGGGCAGGTCACTTCTCACAGGAAATATCTTTTAGTAAAACTTTTCCTGGTTTTAGATAAAATATCTGATTGGAAATGCTTCGGAGTGTGTGTGTGTGTGTGTGTGTGTGTGTGTGTGTGTGTGTGTGTATATATATATATCTGGGTCCCTAGGGACTGTTGCATGGTTCTCGATGTCCTCCCTCCTTAGCTTTGAATCTCTGCCCATGAACATAGAACAAGGCCTTTTGGCAGATGCCTGCTTGAAGACACAGCATCTCTGTCTTAAGCATTTCTTCAACCCCCTTGTTGTTCTCCATCTCTGCTTCTGCCCTGGTCCAAATGTAGTTCCTTTCAGACTATTGCTTCTGGTCCACGCTGGTCTCTGCCTCCTGATTTCTCCCGGCTATATTTCGCACTTAGTGTCTCCTCTGCAATTCCGTTCTGAGCCGTGGCTCACAGGAGAGTTTAACCGTTCTCACCCACACATTGCCCCCAGAAGCCCTCTGAACTTCTGAACAAAGCTGGCTGACTCATGAGACGGAGCCCCCACTACTTCAGGTTCAGTCTGTCAAACCAAAGCTCCTTCGGCAGCTCCTCAGCGCCACCTGCCCTTTCCTGCCGACATCAGGGGTCTGTTTCACCCATCACTACTACGGTGACTTTGGGAGCCACATGTGAGCCTCAGTTTCCCCATATGGAAACAAAGGCGCTGGTTGTGTCTGCAGCTCAGCCACAGGGACGGACTAAGCATGTGGGGTGCTGAGGACTCTCCCATTCTGGTACTGTGTCCCTTCCCTGCCCCACCATAATCCAGCTGACGTTCCAGGACCTCAGGATCCAGCTTGTCACTTCCATAAAGAGGGATCCTCTGGTCACCTGTCTTTTCAGCAATGTTAATAAAAATAAAACACCTGTCACTCATCTATCCCCCTTGATTCCCAAAAGCAGTGAATCCCATTGGGGTGGGATACACAGCTACATCGGTCACCAGGTCACCTTAGTGCCCAGCTCAGGCCTGCAGCGGTCGCCTTAGTGCCCAGCTCTGGGTCTGGTGCATGGTAGCATGCATGTCCCATATGGGAGGTTGGGTGGCTGAGGCATGGGTTTGGCTGGATAGTAAGGGGAGGCTGTGGGATAGAACTCACAGCCTTATCCATCAGACTCCTAGTCTCCTGTCCAACCCAAAGCCTCCAGCATGGCCACCAAACCCCATAGAAGGGAGCTAGGAAGACTAGTCTACAGGGGATGGAACATCCTCTGGCCTAAGGCACACATGCATACATACGTGTACCTAAGAGTCTCCTCTTGCCTGATGCCTGAGCATGTGTTCCTAGTGCGACTGGACTGTGGCCCGGACCAGGAACTACAACAAGGAACAATACAATCACCAACACTGACAAGTTTTGATGGCATACATTTAATGATTAATGCAATGCCTGCAACCAGTTACCATACGGGTACTCCCAAGACCCTCTGTTTTCACAGAGATTCAGAGAGGTCTAGGAAGATGTCCGAGGTCACCCAGCTCAGCCCAGAGTTTGGCAGGGTGGGCAGGGACCTCTCAGTGTCACAATAGGATAGTGCCAGTGTAGGGCTGAGTGTCCCCAGGGGCGTGTCCTCGGCTATCTCCAGTTCTGCCCCGAGCCTTGGGGCATCCGGGACTTGGACGGACACAGCTCAGGCTTGTGCCACCGCTCAGGTCTCCATTTCTGAAACGTCTCCAGCAGCGCTCTGCTCGGCGCTCTTCCCTGACACATTGGAGCTAGTTAGCTCCGGTATGGGCCGGCCACTGACACGGGTGACACCATGGGTGTATGGGGTCCGTCCCAGCTACTGCCTGTGTGTGCTTTCACGACTGAAGGTCTTCCTTGATTTCTTTGTTAAAAGTGGGGGCTTCCCCATCTTTCTTGGTAACTAAAAATATCACCTATAATATTTGATTTGCACTGGCCAGAGAAAATTATTATTTCTTTAATATCAGAGCAGAGTTGCTTTACCCTGACTCTAAGATTCCATACAAAATCTTGAGGGAGTATTTCTCTATCTCCTAGTCTTTGTTTTTGTTTTTCGAGACAGGGTTTTTCTGTAGCTTTGGAGACCTTCCTGGGACTAGCTTGTGTAGACCAGGCTGGCCTTGAACTCGCAGAGATCCGCCTGCCTCTGCCTCTGCCTCCTGAGTGCTGGGATTAAAGTCGTGCACCACCACCCGGCCCCTCTATCTCCTATTCTATTGCCAGCCACCCCCCCATCATTTTTCTCCCATGGTCTCACTGTAAAGCCATGCTGGCCTCCCACTCCCAGTGATCCTCCAGCATCTGCCTTCCAAGTGCTAGGATTGCAAGCACCATGTCTGGCTTTCTCTCTTGTTTAAAAATGGCATATCCACTTAATAAGATTATTCTGGCTAGGTTCAGAAGAAAAAGAACCAACCAGAAGTTATTCATGTATGGAGATAGGGTCTGATGCCGCTTCTGCTGGTCTCGAGCTTGCTTTGTAGCCCAGGATGAGCTTGCGCTTCTGATTTTCCCACCCAGATTACCTGGACTGGAGGTGTGCCGCACACCCGGTTTATGTCATGAGCAGGAGGGTTCCCAGTGCTTTGTAGGCGCAGCGAGGACTCTAGACGGCAGCATTTTAGCCCCATGCTGCAGAAACTCAGCGGAGTCCAGTTTGTGCCTGAGGTGGAGGCTGTTGTAGGCTGTGAGATCACACAGGGGTGGAAGAGCCTGGGTTCCCTTGCCTGGTTTCAGCACTGCCTTGCTGTGTGACCTTAACTGTGGTCCTGCTCCCTTTTAGATGCTGGAAGCCTGATGAGTCTTCTAGCCCCGGATCCCCTCTCCTTTCTCCTCCCACGCTCCCCCCACCATCTTCTCTTCATGTCCTTTCTCTCTGAGACACAGACTCCATCCAGTACCTCTGAATGGCACTTTTGTTCAGTGAACATTTCTCCTCTGCAAAGGGAGACTGGCCGGGTTTGTATCTTTTAAATGGTGGACATTTTATCAGTTAAGAACCCTCGTAGCGCTCTCTCAAGAGACAACCTCGGGGAGGCAGACTGAAGTGGCAGACAGGGAGGTCTGCTGGAGACCATTGATAGGCGAACAGCAAAGCCTCTCTGGGGCCCAAGGCTGCATCTCTCCAGCAAATGGCTCCTTCCTGTTCTTCCGCATGGCTCAGGGAATCTTCCGGATCATCTTCCAGATCAACTTCACCTGTCGTCCGCCTGGCTCCCTGCAGGGAGAGAGGGGGGGGACAGCAAAGTCCAAGTCTGGCTTGTCCTAGTTCAAGGCCCCTTTGAGATAGGGCTGAGAGTGTCGGACTCCCAAATGCTGGGCCCTCAAGTCTTTCCTCTGCACTCCCTTGCTGCTGATCTTGAGCAAGCTTTGCAGAGCCTCAAACTCCCCTTCCCTTTTCTTCTCCCCTTTTCTTCTTGGTGTGTGAGTGCAGCATGTATGTGGCATATGTGTGTGGTGCATGTACGTGAATGTGTAGGTGCACACACCTGTGCACACTCGTGGGGAGATCACAGAAGGACATCAGGAGTCTTCCTCTATTGCTTTCCAGCTATTGTCACAAGACAGGTCTTCCACCAACTGTTTTGCCTAGACTTGTAGGCACTGAGTTCGCAGGATCCACCTATCTCTACCTAATGCGAAGGTTACACAGACATGCAGCCATGCTCCGCATTTTATGCCAGTGCCCGGGGTCCAAATTCAGAGCCTTATTCTTGAAGAACAAGCAGTCCTACTCACCAAGACATCTCCACAGTCCTTTCCCCTTTTCCCACTTTTTGAGACAAGGTCTTGATGGGTAGCCTAAGCCAGCCTTGAACTCCCAATCCTCCTGCCTGCACCTCTCAAGTGCTGAGATTTCAGGCATGTGCAACCATACGCAGCTCTGTTTTCTTACCAGCTAAGGGAGAACGATTCCCTCAAAGGCCTGGCAATTTAGCGAGTCCCAGTGCCCAAGAAAGTGCTCTATAAACGCTAGGGCACCAGTCACCTACTGGAGCCATAATGCCGTACATCTTACCAATCTGCTTTGGGATCTTGCCCAAGGATGAGTTTTGTCATCTATGGGGATGGGGGGAGACAAACAGCAATGAAGCCAAGACTTTCTGGAGAATGCAGGTCCGACTGGTCACTTGTCCTCTGGGGACTCTGGGACAATTTTCCTGCTTTGTGCTCCAGGTACTCTCTTAGAGGCGGTAGTGGTAATGACAGTATGGTCTTTTTCAGCAATCAATCATGGTGGCGCTCGCCTACAATTCCAGTAGGAGAGGGTGGAGGCAGGAGGATCGCTTGCTCCAGGCCTACATAGAGAGATCCTGTCACAAAAACAACACAGAACTTAACAACAACAACAAAAGTAGTGTCTCCTGGTTGGGTAGAGCCCTTGTATAGCATCTGTGAAGCCCTGAGTTTCTGCCCCAGATTTACACAAAAAAGGTGGCGGTGTGCACACCTGTAATTCCAGCTCTCAGAGAGTGGAGGCAGGAACAAAAAAAAAAAAATCACAAGTTCAAGGTCATCCTCAGTTATTCAGTGAGTTCCTCCCTAGCCTGGGATAAAAGAGACCTTGTTTCAAAGCAAGCCAGCCAGCCTGCAAGCAAACAGAATCTGCTTCAGAAGGTTGGAGCTGGGGAAGGGGGACTCTCAGGCCTTGCTTTAGGACTTGGCTGTGTGTGCACTAGGCAACCCGACTGATGCTTCCAACCCTTGCCTCCAGCACACTCAAAGCCGGGGCTTAGACTGGAAGATTCCAAGCCTCCAAGTCCTTCTGAGCCTTGGCAGGAGAGGAAAAACAGGCGGGAGCAGCAAGAAGGGGTTTATTAAAGGCCATTCCAAAAGTTGCATCCCAGGACCCTGCCTTGGCACCTAGCGATGGTCCCTTCTTCCGAAGCCGGAGCTCCTCCAGGACTGGCTTGTTTCGTGCCCCCGCGGACCTCCCTCCAATTCCCAGGCTGGAGCTGCAGGTTCTTGGCCCCAGGAGGGCTCGGCTTTGCCGGGCCTGGTGTGGAAGGAGGAATCAAACCCACCGCGGCAGCACCGGGCGCCCTCGGGAAGGGGTTGCCTGCCATCGCGCCCCGCGCTGGGCCTCCACAGAACATTTGCAATTTAATTGACATTTGGCGGCTGGAAGCCAATCAGTATAAGTCAATTGACGTTCCGAGATAAAACTAATCGGCGACCGGGAGCTGCTCCCGCCGGCGCCGCTGCGGCTGGGCCTCGGGGCGCAGCGTGGCGGCCGCTGCGCCGCGGGCTGGCCCCGGCAGGTAACGGCACTGGCGCGTGTCTCGGCCCGCGAGGGGGCAGCCCGCGGCCCGCTGATTGCCGCGCAGCCCACGGTGGCCGGGAGAGGCCCGTAATGAATGACTTTATTTGCCGGGGCCCTGCTGAGAACAATTGAGTTTGTTATGGTAACAACGGATGCCAGCTTTCCGCCGCCCCGGGGGATGCGGGCGCGGGAGCCGAGCCACAGGAGCTGCGCAGCCGAGCAGATGATGCGCGCGCTGAGCAGAGGGGCGCCGAAGCCGGGGGCCGGGGACAGAGCAAATGTTACACCCGAGCCTGGCTCATCAGGAGAGCAGCTCCGGGCCGCCTTGGACAGTGCTGCAGAGGACGGATAAGGGACACATAGTGCATAGCCGCATGGGAATTCATCGAGTTCCCTTGCTTATTGAACAGGCCAGTCTTCCTGATTGTATCTATGACTGTCGCCTTTGGCACTGAGCTTGGAAGTAGGTCCCCGTCACTTTTTGTTATTTTTACAAAAGGGACAAAAGGCATCCCTTCCTCAAATACTGTGGCTTGGGAGTTGAGGGACAGCATTTCAGAACCAGTTAGCTCTGCCTCCTGTCTGCATCCTCAGGCTTTCTGGCGTGACACCTGCCATAGGCAGACTTCCTTGTCCCAGCAGAGAAGGATGTCTTGGAGCTCCGAGGACAGGGGCTCGGAGGTGCATCCCAGAAGACTTCAGGGCTTGACTTGGAGCTGTGAGCTAGTCAGCTTCTTGGTAATCTTGTTTCTCTTTGGTTCTAAACACACTAGGTCTACCCCCACCTACTCCCCCCTCCCCCTTCACTCCCACCATTTACAGGTGTACAGACTGATGCAGAGCCTCTGAGGAAGCTGGGTATGCTCTGCATGGGGGTCTGGACTGATAATTCAACACAGGTTGGCTGTGAGAACCTTGTCCCTGTTCTGTTCTTTTTCCAGGCCTCAGTTTCCCTATCTGCAAAAAGGAGGGAATTGAAACTGGCTCACAGAGCCAGCCGAGTGGGAGACATCAACGGGGAAACTGGGGCCAAGGTCAGGCCTCTGCTTCTACCTCAGAACCCTTGGGTGTTGCATGCAGTGTGACCACTGGGAATAAATCATCCCCCCTCCTCAGCTTCCTGAGGCAGTCAGTGACAGGCTCTCTATGTGACAGGCATAGCTCACAGCAGCCCTCGGAAGCATGGGGACTATTGCTGTCTTCATTTTTGCAGATGGGAACCAGGGGACAGTTAAAGAGACAGTCTAAGGTCACAGAGGCAGGAAACTGGGGGCTAGATGCAAACCCAAGCGGTTGGTATAGATAGCAATAGCGCCCTTGACCCCTGCCCTGCTCTTCCCTGCTCACCTTACTTCCTCCCCTTTGTTCTTGTAGCCCCCAAACTCATTGTCCACGTTTGCAGGATAGCAGGTGAGTGACATTTCTAACCTTTTCTGTTGTAGAGATAGGGTCTCATGGAAACCCATACTGCCTTGAACTCACTGTGCGGTCAAGTCTAGCTTTGACCTCCTGATCCTCCTGCCTCAGCACTCTCATCTGGGATTACAGGCATGTGTCACCATACTCCGTGACCCAGTGCCATTTCTTCTTCTGGCTTTGCCCTCTGTACCTGGCTGTGGATAGCTGAGAATAGGCAAGGAACAGCTAAGGCATAACGTGGAGCATTCCTTGGCGTAGTCCAGCAGGATTTTTGAATTTGAGAAATCTTTCTTTTTTTTCTTCTTCTTTTTTTTTCTTTAGACCAGATCTCACATAGTTGAGGATGACCCTGAACTTCTAAGCCTCCCATGTCTATCTTTGGAGAGGTGGGGTTATGGGCACCTGCCGCCACACTAGCTTTGAGGTTTGCTGAAAACCAAGTGGAGGACGCAGGTCTTGCCTCTAGGAGCAGGCTTCCAGAGCAGTTTTGGGGGCACCTGTCTTTTGTCCCTAAAACAGTCTCTGGAGAATTCTTTGCATCACTGAGATAGTCCTTTCTCAGATGCATAGACTAGGAAAATGGTCTCCAGTCGGGGATAGCTCTAAACGGCAAGACTGGAAGAGTTGGGAAAGTGTTCATCCCAGCCAGCTCTACTCTCTCATCCCAGCATCTCCTCTTGGCAATGGTGTGATGTAGTGCCTACTTTGCTGACCTAAAATGAAACTCAGGTAAAAGATAACCTACCAACACTCATCCTTTAAAAAAGTAATATAATGCCCAACTGTAACAAAAACGGCAACATAAAATAAAGGGATAATGAAATGTGTACTTCATTACATACAGGCTCAGGTGGGACTGCACCAGGAGACGCGGGGAGGCGGTTAGTGCTTGCCCTTAGCGCGGAATCGTCATGAATCCAGCAGCTACAAATGTAGGCAGCGGTGGCTTTATGCAATATCAATGCCTGTGGCGGTCCTGCCATCAGTAAATCGAGTCTCTGAAATTGTGATCATGTCCTGATAAAACTCCAGCCAGTGCAGAGCGCCGTCTTCCTCCTATTTATATGGTGGTTGTATTCTTGGGAGTCAGTAGATGTTAAAACACCGAGGTTTTGTGGCTCTGAGTAAAAGAGAGTTAGGTTCTTGGCCCAGATGTTTATACACAGTCTCTAACAACCTGACTGCCGAATGTGTCATTCTAAAGGTATGTGGGGTTCATGACAGTTATTTTTTGAGACAAGCAGTCTTGCCCAGCCTCGAGCTTGATGCACAGATGAGGACAACCTTGATCCTTTACCTCCCGCATCCTAGTGCTGGGATTGCAAGAATGTACCCCCAAGCCTGGCAGCACACAACCATCTTCCTTGAAGCCCACTGTGCTTTGTGGTCCCTCTCATTCACTGTCCTAACCCCCACCCTCCACAATGACAGCGACTCACAGACTTCCCAAACCCTTTCATCCCATTACTCTTTCCTGAGAGCCACTTGACCAGCACTGGAGAGACGGCTGCCAGTAACATACTTGCCACATAAGCACAAAGACTTGAATCCACATCCTCAGCACCCACACAAAAAGCTCTACATGAAGCCTGTCAACCCCGTGCTGGGGAGGAGGAGACAGGATACGTGGGGCTTGCTGGTCAGTACATCTAGCCGAATTCATGACCTTCAGGTTCGGCAAGTGATTGTCTCAAACAGGTGGCAGCAATAGAAGACATCTCCAACATCCCCTCTGACCTCCACATGTGAGCACACACACGCAGACACCAGACCCACCCCCAACCCCCCACCGCAGATGCCCAGGAAGGGCTGTCGCTACAGAAGGTCTCCCTCTGTGTGATCTTCCTGTGGGAAGTTCTGCAAGTCTTCCTAAAAGCAAAGGCCTGCAGCTGGAGCTGTAGTGTAGTTGGTGGAGCGAGAACTTGCTTAACTTGCAGTAGGGTTGAGTCCAATCCCTGGAACTACATAACCCAGCTGTGCTGACACACACCTGCAATCTCTTGGAGCAGCACTCTTGGAGCAGAAGTTCAATGTTATCCCTGGCTATATAAGACCGTGTCTCCCCAACAGTTCCCAAAACCAACCAACCACACACACACACACACACACCCCACTTCGTATTCTGTATATCTACTGTGTGTAAGATCTAAACTGTGGAGACAAAAAAAAAAATCAAGCATGTAACCTGATTTATATGTAAGCTTCGAAGGCTGCTAGACTCCCAGAGGATCTCGGTCAGTGAGTACAGGCCTCTCATCTCTGTTTTCCGTGATCCCCTTGTCCTCCTTACTCATGCTCCCAAACCCAACCCTGGCTGAAATATCACCTCCTTTCAAGAAGTCTTCCTTGATGCCAGAGCCCAAAGATGCTTGAACCAGAGATCCAGTCTAGCCTCCTCTCTCTGTGTACCTTGCCATTTTATTTGCTCATTACAGACAGGGTCTCGAGTAGCCTAAGCTGGTCTTGAACTTCCTATGCAGCCAAGGTGGAAGACCTTGAACTCTTGATCATTAGAATCAGATAAGCAGGAAAATGTCACAGCATGAACATCTTCAAGGTGTAGAGATTGTTATTTTTATCGTTTTCCGGTGTACCTTTTACCTAGGCATACCACTTGGCTGTCTAACGTAGAAGTACGCTGAGTTCAGAGCCCAAACACGTCAACTTGCTCCCATAGGGAAGAAGGAAAAGGGCTTCCATGCAGAAAGAAGAGCCTTCTGGGCACTTGTGGTTGCTGTCTTTCATAAACCTGCCCCTCTTGTGTGCGCGCTTGGTAGGAAAACACACCAGACACACACAAAAGCCTCTGGAGTTCTTTTCAGCTGGGATAGGAGGATGACACACGTTGGCAGGCAGAGGCCGGTCTCTGTGTATCCAAGAGAAGTCGAGCCAGGCCGAGTATATCTAACAGGTCAAGCTCTGAAATGAAGAAGCAATAAGCCAGTGAAATGGTACTATCACCGAAACATGATTGATCAATTGAATTCTATCAGGGACAGTGGACAGTGAGATTAACTCAGGCCTGATAGGTTCAATGAGTTAAAGCATGATGTTCATTTCAGCTTCATTTCACCAGTCTTTGCTTGTGAAATTGGTCAATCAATAGAGGTTGAAGATCATATATATATATATATATATCTATATATATCGGGGACTATCTTATGGCGAATATCATCTTGGCCGTTGGCTCCTGGCTGGGGCTGCCCAAGGCAGGTAATGGAGACAGAACAAGGATTCCATCAGCCCTTTCAAAATGGCCTGGTATCTTCTCCAAATGAAAAGTATTTTTGGATCCCTGATGATATATCTTTTTTTTCCCCCTCTCACTTTGATCTATGCCTAAACCCATAACCATCTTGGAGGAATATAGTGATTTCTCTTGAAAACATTTGTGCAATGATCAGACAGATACACTTCAACATATGAACCTTCTTTCTAGTTATATTGTCCTTGGAGGCGGAAAAATAAAAACAGTGATTTAAAAACTCAAATAGGGGTAATATGAAGATGGCAGACTGTATATGATTTGAAACTATTATTTATTTATTTATGCACAGCCGGGGAAGGGAGGCAGACTGCCGCGTGCTGGGGGTGGGGTTCCGTTTTGGATAAGGAGTCTTGGAGCTGAGCAGATAGTTAGGGAGGGAGGCCTTGCATGGGTTAGTGGACTTTGTACAGTATCTCTCTTTGGCTAATTCTTTCCAGCTCACCTTAGGACTCAAGTCGAATTCTTCCCAAGGAGCCCCTTTGAACTGTCCTGTCCCAGTCTGGATTATGTGGAGTAGGTTAGACTGAGTTCAGAGCACACGCCAGAATACCTGATCCTATGCCTTCTACTTTTCAGCTGTGGCCCTTGAGCAAGGAATTTAACTTCCCTGTGCCTGTTTCCCTCATCTTGGAAGTTAAGGCAGCAATACACTTGGTGTTGCGAGTTTGTGGGTGTTTGTGAGAGTGGGTGAGTCAACTGCTTGACCCCAGGGCTCTGTCTGCTTTGCAGGCTCCCAAAGCTTCTCTAGGTGCAATAGTGAGAGTGTCCACAGTCTGCATCACCCCAGGGTGGGAGTTAAGACTCGAACCCTCAAAGCTCTGGAGCAAGGGCCACAGCAGATACCCACCTGGTACTCCTGAGTAGTAAACTGAGGGACTTGGTGACAGCATCAGGGGCCTCGTGGCCTGGGCTGGCAGCTTGATTTGGACCTTCTGTCTGTCACCGGTGCCATCCCCAAGGGAGTGATATTTAGTCCCTTGGGTCCTTTCCATTACCGGTGCCTCTGACTCACTGGGTAACACATAGCACGGTCAGATTCGCTCGAGTCAAACCTGAATGCATTTGCCAATTTTACAATTTCGTGTTTTCCTTCCCTGCGAAGGAAGATTGGGTGAAACGAATGGCTGAATCGTGGTGGTTCCAGTGGAATTTCCCTCCACGCCACTTCAGATTTTCTCAGTCTGTGCCCTGGTTTAGGGAGGGATGTATAAAATCACCTGGAACGTTATCTGGGTTCTGGGCTGCCTGGACTATTTCCTGCCCTGCCACCCTGGTCCCTAGAGAGAAGTCTGGTTCCCCCCATAGATTCCCTAAAATGGCAGCCACCTGGCTCTGATTGTCCCTGCCTAGATTCACATGACCTTGCCTGGCTTGGTGCTTTTTACCTGTTCAGGCATCCTGACCTCAGGTAGCCGCTTCTCAGGTCCCCTTAGGTTGTTAGGCTGTCCTGATCCACGCCAATGTCAACGTTTGTGAACTGCTTCAAATCCTAGGGAGAAATTAAACCTGTGGCTGTTGTTCTCGCTCCTCCTCCAGAGTCACAGAGGCAAAGGGTGGTTTGCTGAACTCATAATGGAGGCTGGCCATTGTGGAGTTTCCCCGGAGCGTGCAGCCCCATGGCCCCTTGCACCTCCTTAGATTATTCCTCTAGTCAACAAGCATTGATCAAAAGATCAGCATCTCCTGTTTGAGATAATTACACAGAGCCTTTACCCTCAGACAGCAAGGGAAACGAGCTAGCGCACCTGCCATCTTAGAAACAGCACCTACTATGCACCAGGTGTCTTGCTCTGTGGTTTGCAATGACTCTTTTGGTAACTCCGGGTATGGTGAGCATCCGATTTTGCAGATGAGAAAATTAAGAATTAGGAAGGTTAAAGAAATATCCAGGCAGGACCTGGTGGCAAAAGCCTGAATGGAATCTTAGCTACTCTGGAGGCTCAGGCAGAAGATGGCAACTTCAAAGCCTGCCTGCAGAGTGAGCTCGTGGCCAGACTGGCTGACCCAGTGAGACCTTGTCTTAAAATAACAGGTGAAAAAGGCTCAGAGTTAGAGCGCTTAGAAAGTAGGTACAAGGCTCTGGCTTCAGTTTGGGTAAAACACATGCACATGCACATGAGCACGCACACACACACTGGGAGAAGGGAGAAGTTGCTTAGGTATCATGGGTTTGTAAATGTGGAGTACCCAGGCTTCCCCAGTATCCCGAAGCACATCCTCTTCATCCTCATGCATAGTAAGAGGCCCGGGAATGCTCTGCTGTGTATTTACTCTGTGATCTTGAGCAACAACTGAATCTCTCCAGTTCCCGGGACTCGAAATGGAGATCCCCTCCCTGAGACCAAGCTCACAGGAGGGATGGTCAGAAGTCAGCTTCAGACTGGAGTTGTGACCTCTAACAGAGACCCAGAAGAAGGGGTGACTAATTCAGACTTTCAGGCGGGCTGCAGGAAGGAGATGGCTTTCAGGCTGAACTTGCTGGGCAGGGTGAAGGGTGTGCCAACATGGGGCAGGGCGTGAACTAGCATTCAGCGGGGTGGGGCACGAAGTGCACTAGCATTAAGGAGCAGGGAAGAGGCAGCAGAAGCCAGACAGAAGTCTGCTTAGAACTGTGGGGATGGGGAATGTAGAAACTGGTCCTGACTGGGAAGGCAGATCACAGAGGCTCCAGAGGCTCTGGGGTCCTTGGGCCTGGAAGGAGAGGCTTGAAGGGTTTTCCCAATGCAAATGATAGTGACAGCAGAGGCCATCGAGAGGGTTGGAGAACCAGAGCTCCCACTGTCTCTGCTACGCCTCTTTCTTTCATTGCTAGGACAGATGCAGAAATGCTTTTGCTAATGTAGCCCCAGCTAACATAGCCAGCCTCAGCCCCTTCTGGTTCCTTACCATTGAGCCCCTCCTGTGGAGAAATTCCACAGTTGATTTTGCCCACAGCAAGGGTCCTGCAAATTCTACCCAAAACATTTAAGATTCAGTTTAACACGACTGGTCTGTTTTTATAGATGTTGCTTTTACTTGTTTTTGTTTGTTAAATTTTGAGACAGGGTCTCACGTGTTCCAGGCTAGCTTTTAACTTGCTGTGTAGCAGAGTCTGGTCTTGAACTCCCGATTTTCATGCCTCTACTTCCCAAGTGTTGAGAATTCAGGTATGGGTCACCATGGCTGTCTAGACTGCCTGTAAAACTGGTCATTGTACTTGCAAAGATCAATTCCAAGTTCCTTCAGCTCATTTGACCCAAGTTGGAAATGCCTTAGGTGACAACCGAGTCCCATCAGGCTGGCTCAGGACCCCAGTGGCAAATGGTGGGTCTGTATGTTGGCAGTGTGACTTCTGGGTGCACAGTGGAACCACAGTTCATGTACCTCAGGAAGACCTGGGGCCAGAAGAAGGATGGAGAGTCTGTAAACACAGTAGTGGGGCCTAAGCCCTATTGTTGGAATTGTAAAAGTCTCTGGGGAATGTGTTCCAGGGAAGAAAAGGGAGGCCTTAGATCTGGGTGGTATGGCTCAGGGATAGAGCCCTTCTCTATTCTTCCCAAAGCCTTTCGTCCCATTGTAGCAACTCTCTCTCTCTCTCTCTCTCTCTCTCTCTCTCTCTCTCTCTCTCTCTCTCTGTGTGTGTGTGTGTGTCTCCTGTCTTTCTCTGTCCCCCTCTCTCTCATACAGGGATGCTCACATGCACACACACACACAGAGGCATGCACATACATATACACTCTCTCACACAGAGAGAGAGGGGGAGAGAGAGGGAGATTGAGAGAGAGAGGCATAGTGAGAGGGAGAGAGAGAGAGAGAGAGAGAGAGAGAGAGAGAGAGAGAGAGAGAGAGAGACACGGGGGGGGGGGGCGGAATTTCTTCCTTTTTCTGTCAGGAGCCTCTCTCCATAAAGAAATTTCTTCCTGCCAGGCGGTGGTGGCACACGCCTTTAATCCCAGCACTCGGGAGGCAGAGGCAGACGGATCTCTGTGAGTTCGAGGCCAGCCTGGTCTACAAGAGCTAGTTCCAGGACAGGCACCAAAACTTCAGAGAAACCCTGTCTCGAAAAAAAAAAAAAAAAGAAATCTCTTCCTTACTGTTCTTCCATTTCTAAACAAAGCATTGACAATTAGATACTGGTTGGCTGAAGCAATCAATCACTTAGGGCATTGGTAGTTGTGTGTGTGGCATTGCCTATAAATGCAATACAGAGAGGACAGTGATCATTTGATATTATTTAGCAGACAAAATATAAGTCAGTTTTGAAGGAGAAAGGAGTTAGAAATGGCTTTATATTCTCTCTCTATATATATATATATTAAGACAGGATTTCATTTTGTGGACCAAGCTAGCCTCAGACTCACTGTGGACTCAAGCTCCTGATCCTCCTGCTTCAGCCTTTCGGGAGCGAGGATTACAGGTGTGTACCACTATAACTCAGCTTCTTCAGTGAGAACCTCAGTGGTCCTCACCTCCTTAGTTTACTGATGGATACTCTGGGGCCCAGAGACAGAGAGACACTTAGCCAAGCACACACAGCTAGAACCCAGGTTTGCCAGCTCTTAATACTTTTCCCACTGGGCCTGGCTGCCCTGCTGGGGACAAGCTGTGAGGACAGAAGAGGTTTGCATGGCTCTGGGGCTCTTCCAGATTTGTGGAGAAACAGAACTTTGAGACTAGCTAGCAGCTGCTGCTGAGACTCCAACCTGGTTTCTCAGGGCTCCTCAGTGTCCGGCTGAGGCTGAGTCGCCAGAGGGGTTTTGCAGACTCCTGTTTGTTTTATCTTTTTGCTCTTAGCAAGCATCTTCAGACATAAACTGTGTGGTGGTTTTCAAAGAAAAAAACCAAAACCCTGCAAGAGAAATGCAAACTCCCAGAATCCGCCGTGCTGTGAAGAAAACGCAATGGCTTTATGATCTTTTAAGACACACAAGAGAAGGCTTTCTCCCACCAGATGGGAATCTCAGGCCATCTTGCTTCTTCCTGCTTTGCGTGACCAAACCCAATTGTATAAAGCTTTTAGCTTCAAAGCTGGGTTCTGAATAACATTGGCTTAACCTGAAATTTGAAGCCAGCATTTCTCCGCTTCCCGAGAAGGGGCTTCCTGCCCCTTGCTCCCCTGAAGCTAGCTTCCAGAATGTTAATTCTATGAGCCATGGTTGACTAAGCCCAGCACTGGGTCTATTACATATTATTTGATTTGGAGCTGAAAGAAAAAAAAAAGATTTAAAGATACCATGCCCCTGTATACCTTTGTACTTTTGCCTGTATCTGTCTATATATTTAAGCATACTATCCACGGTGTGAGTTTTTCTGTAGCCTTCCTCTAAGACTACAGTCTCCAATTAAGTCAACATCTCTGAAGCGCCACAGACGGTCACACTGCCTGCCTGGCGGGTCAGACTTGCCCTTGTGCTGGGGATGATTTTTTGTGCTCATTTCTGTAGCTGCCTCTGAGCACATGATCGCTTGGTGTAGTTCATACCCACAGTGCACCCACTGTGTGCAGCATCCAGAGGCAGACTGGCATGCCCTTGCCCTCTTGGCAATCAGATTCCTTTTTGCTAGAGTGCTCACCTTGGCTGATACTTGCGCCTGGCCTGGCCTGGCCTGGTTAGTTTTCAGTTAATGTTTACCTCTCCCACAAATGGAACTCTGGGAAGGAAAGGCCTATCTTGCCTGTGGCTGCATCCTTTGCATCAACACTTGCAGAGCTGGGCTGAGGCAAGAGGGAATGGCTGAGTGAAGACCCATAGAGGGATCCCGATTTGCACAGACCAAATTTGCAGAAGGAAGGTGTTGGTCGTAAATGCTTTGCATGGGTACTTCATCAGGCAGCGACAGAGATGAACTAGCGAATAGCGCAGTGTGAGCACGAAGGGCCAGGGGCTTGCTGCAGAGATGCGGGGTGGCTAGAGTCCTGAGAATGGGAGCTGGAAAAGTCCTGGGGTAGGACGGAAGGCATCCTGCAGGAGGAAGTGTGTGCACTTGCCAATGAGAAGTGTAGTTTGTGTTACTCCTGGGTTGATTGGGTAACCTGCAGCTAACAGGCTGACAGCAAACACTATCTTGATTGGCGCCTGGTCTCCAAAGATGCAGTTGGAAGCAGAGTTTAGGAAACAGGGCCCAGGGTTGAGGAGTGAAGTGGGCAATTCTTTCCCCAGCTGCTCAAGTCTGCTCAGGGCTCTTTCAGTAAGACTCAAGTTTTCTGTGGCCTCTGAGCCTCTCTACAGGCTCCTGGGATTTCATCTCTCCCTCTCTGTTCCTCTCCTACCCATCCTCTGCTTGTGATTCAAACACAGTCCCCGCCCCTTGGAAGCTCTCCCCTTCCCCACCCCCAGGGCAGGGGCATTCCCTCTAGTTTTACATGGCTACACGTGTGTATTTCTGTGCATTGCTTTATACTCACTGTCGGGCAGTGTGCAGTCCCATGTTTGTTTGTTTGATCTCTTCGCGGAAGTGGGCTGTCCTATCGAGATTGCATCCCTCGCCACGGCATCCTCTCTTCTTGTTTGCTTTATAAAAATTTAATTTGCCAGTTGGAGAGATTGCTCGGTGGTTATGAGTACGTATTACTCTTGCAGAGGTCCCTGCACCCATATCACACCTGTCTGGAACTACAGCTCTAGGGGAATCAAGGCCTCTAGCCACTGTGGGCACCCACAGTTATGAACACATAACCCCTCCACACAGACACAACATCTATACGTACACATACTTAAAAACAAAATCATCTTAAGTTTTTAATATTACCTGGTACAGAGTAACTTTTTGAATATTTACTAAATTGAACGTGTAATTATGTCTTTAGGAGTGGCCTAAGTCTTTTCATGGCTGTTCCTTATTTGTTTTTTGTTTTTATTCTTGACATAGAATCTTTTGATAGGCTAGTCTGGAACTCTCGCTATTCCTGCCTTCACCTCCTGAATTCTAAGATTACAAGCATGTACCGCTAGACTCAGCAATCCCATGACTTCTTAAGGAAATGTCACTTAGTTCTTTCCCCACTGATCAGGCATGTGAATGGAGGTGCTTGCATGGGACAAGTTGGTAGCATCTGGGTCATCAAAGCAGCCTGAGTTCCCTTGAGTGCAGCCCATGGGTCCAATATTGACTTAGAGAAAGTCACAGCTGGATCAGGCCAGCTCTTTTCCTGAAAGGCCCTGTAGAAGTGGGTCCAGGTCCCAGCTAAGCTGCTTGAGCCCACAGTGCACACAGTGTTCTCAAGGGGCCCAAGGACCTATTGTACATAACCTGAGTTGGCTCCATACTCTGAACCCTCACTCTGTGCTGGGCCCTACTTGGTTACCAGTGACCTTGTCCACAGGGATCCAGAGTCATGTCACCCTCCCTGGGCTTCCTCAGGAGATGAAGCTCCACCCTCCAGGGCTCTCAGCTTAGAGGGTCTAGCTGGCCAGGAAGCCTCCAGGCAAGGCAGAGTTGGGCCTTCTCAGGGAAACAACCAGTAGGAGAAAGAGAGGAGATCTTGGGGGGAGTTGGTTTCATTTGGAGTTTGCTGACTGCCTGGGAGGCAGCACGCAAACTGGAGAGGCTAGCTGAAGTAGGGAGGCAGAAAGCAATCTCTTAAAAATTGATGTGATCTCCATGGCAGCAAGAAACCTGATGGGTGCTCTAGAGTGCAAGGTCACTGGGGCAGAAGTGGCTGGGACAGGATGACTGGACAGAGAAGTTGCTGAGTGGGAGCAAGCTGAGCATTGCAGGTGTGCGCGTGTGCATGTACATGCATGTATGTGTGCATGTGTGCTCATGGGCATGTGTGTATGCATGTGTGTGTGTGAAATTTAAAACATACAAAAGACGGTTCAACCCCATTTTTCAAATTAATAATTCATTGTATTTTCTTTGAACTAAAAACACCATCCCCAGAGACAGATATGGTGGGCAGCTAATGTAGCAGGATACTTTCTTAACTTGTGCATCAGAATAGGCAGTGCTTACAAGTTCTGAAACAAAAGGCAGATGCATTATATGCAATATTTCTTTTATATTTGTGCTAGAAAATATGTATACACAGAATACATGTATCTGAACATTAGTAAGAACACACCAAGCCATTTTTTTCTTCTCTGTTTTCACAAAACACTGTGGGCATCAGGATCCTGCACCTTGCTCATTCTTCACATAACCGTGGATCCTGAAGGTCTTTGCATCTTGGTTTGCTTGCTGTTCACCGCTGCATGGTTTTCCGTTGTTCCAGTAACGCCACAGCCTGTTTAGCTAGCTCCCTATGAATGAACTTGGGTTGTTTCCAGCCTTTTGTTCCAAGAGCCTTGTGCATCTATCACGTTCCATATACATAAGCCAGCTATAAAATATATTCCCAGAAATGCCGTCTCTCAGGGATAGTGCACATGGGATTTTGACAGGTTTTTGTCATGTCATCTAGCACAAGTGTGTGACTAGAATGGTACAAGTGTCCTCCTAGCTTCCTAGAACAGTGTGTTACAGACTGGGCACAATGGCAGTGATGGATGTGCAGGGTGAGGTACAGAAGGGGCGACAACACCCATGACTAAGTCTCTGACTCACCCTGAGCTCAAATCCTTGGGCAAAGAAACTGTGTCATTTCTGAAGGCCTGGAGTTTTCATCTGCGAAACGGGGGGGGGGGGGGGGGGGGGGGGGGGGGGGGACTAGTAACATACTGAATTAGTTCCTATTTTTGTTCCTGCCACGCAATTCTTCAGGGCAGGTAACTTGGTAATTCCTCATGATTCTGCAAGTTCAGACCTGCAGTGCAGGCTCAGCCTTGTGTGAGTGTGCACGTGCTTGTGTGAGAGAGGAAAGAGCTGAGATGAAGAGGGGCAAGAGGAAGCAGGATAGGCACCACCAGATAGGAAGCCAGAGAGGAGGGCACTACTAATCTCATGACCTCCTCCCCTCCATCCCTTTTACACACTCACTCACTATCAAACCTGCAACACATAAACAAACACTAGGAGCACAAATACAAAGCACGGCATATGTATGAGGGGTCCGTGTGGAAAGTCAGGGACAGAACCCCTAACAAACGGCTTTGCACTGTGTCTAGCGCGCGATTATGAGCGGCTGACTCTGCAGTTAGCAGCAGGTGACCTTGTCCCGCAGCCCCTGAATCCCTGTCATGGGGCAGGGAGCTGGCTGGAGGGTCAGTCCGGCCCCCTCGCCAGCCTCAGGGTCTGGCCTTTCCTCCGTGAGTGGCAGAATAGCCTCCACTTACCCTTTCTCTCTCATGCTCACCAAAGGTATCCAAGAGTCTCCAGTGCCAAACGGCCACTCACTTCCAGGCAGAGACTTCCTCCGGAAGCAGATGCGGGGAGATCTGTTCACACAGCAGCAGCTGGAGGTGCTGGACCGCGTGTTCGAGAGGCAGCACTATTCAGACATCTTCACCACCACGGAGCCCATCAAGCCCGAGCAGGTACGCTGTGACTCCTGCCCACGACACCTGCTACCACCGTGCAGGCCTGGGTCATTCCTGGATGCAGGGGCATCTGTACAGTGAGGCCGAGAGTCTTTGCAAAGTGGGCTTTTTGTTGGTGTTGGCCAAGCTTGGCTGGTCACAACATCCCACAAGGCCAGGAGGATTTGCTCAGGGGGCCTCTGAGGCTCCTTGGCCTGCTAGCTCTGTCTGTAGCCAGCCACAGAGGCACGTGATTTATATGGTTGCTCTGCCACTAACGAATGTGTGCTTTCCTGGGGCTCTTTGGATAGGGGTGTATGTGATGAACTTCTGGGTCACTCCAGGTGGTTTTGCCATCCTCTCAGTTAGGAACATGATCTCGATATATAGTCTCACTTTGTGGCCTTGGGCTCACAGTAATGGAGTGGATGGATGATATCTTGTGATCTTTGGCCTTTGCTTGGCATCATGGGACTCCTGGCAGGTGTGGCTAGGCCAGGCATTGGGTCAGTCATCAGAAGGCACTGCTCTGACAGGTAAGTCAGACACCAGCTTTTCTTTTATGGCTCTCTCTGAGATGAGGAGATTTTTACAGACCATTTAGGCAGTTTGCTTTCAGATGGGGAAACTGAGGCCCATAGAGACAAAGCAGCTTGCATAAGACTGCTCAGCAAGTATTCACTAAGCAAACACTGGCAACTGTCTAGTAAGGGGAAGGCACGGAACCAGATACTATGTGCCCATCAGTGAGCAGATAAGCTTGGATTCACCCCTAAACCTGCAGATTTGTAGAAGAATCACAGCTTGGTACTAAAGAGATGTCTAAGTTCCTATGAGACTAGCCAGCTTGGACACTGCCATAGTAAACAACAATAGGGGTATGGACGTGGAGGAAGGTGTCTGGCAGAGCGAATGTCAAGGGCAAAGGCCCTGAGCTGAGGTGGAGAGACCAGGAGTGGAAAGATCCAGTGTGACTGGGATTCAGGGAACAGGGTGGGAGGACACACTGAAGAGATGAGCCTGGTCATACGGACCGAGGGAGGATGTTGCTCATTCTCTCACAAGTTAAGTGACCCCTCCCTTGCAAGTGACATGGCCATGTGTACTGGGCAGAGCTGACCCCATCCTAGAGCCTGGGTTTGTGGAGGAGACTCTCTCAGAGAGCCGCCCTCCACGGCTGAGTCTTTCTGAGAGCTGATAGAAGCCACATTTTATCTGAGCTGTGGGAGACATAAATAAGAGACCAAGGGTCCAGGGCTCTGTGCCCAGCCTGGCTTTCCCACACAAGGTTGCCAGCGTCTCCATTAAACCAGTACGAATGAAACACAGACACTGAGTGTCGAGTCCCTCTGCGTTTCGTGGGAGTCTCACAGAAGCCCAGAAGCTGTGTTCCACTTTATCCATTTAAATGTCTGGGAAGATGGGCCCAAGAGCAGGCATTCACTGGGAGGCATCCCAGAACTGTCCAGGCACCTCCTCGCTCGCTCTGGAGCTCGCCGGTCCAACACATTTCCTGCATCTGAGCAGTGGGCCCAGAACAGTGCCAGACTCGGAGGGGGCAGAGGCACAAGCCAGGTGTCATCCCTGTCAGTTCTTTCGCAGAATGGTGTGAAGTGAACTCAGGAGCCACAGACCTGAGAAAGCTCGATGGTTGATGTGGAACACTGAAGAGGGGAGGCATTAGCAGTGAGGGTTGCACCGAGGGCAACCGTATTGAGGAGGGAATGCTGCACAGATCCCAGGGCCAAGGCCATACGGGCTCAGGAGGAGATGAGGCCCAATAGCGAGGAGGCCCGAGCTGTGCGGGTTCTGGGAAGATGTGTTTCTGCGGTGTCCTTCAGAGCGCTGTGGCCTGGTGCAGGCCCGACTGTGAGTTCCGAGGCAGGATAATGACAGACTCAGTGTCTTCTGGCTAATCCGCTTCACCTCTCTGAGGCACGCCGTAATGAGGAGAGATGGAAGGTGAGGCCGGAGGGCGCCCTGCACACAGGCAGGCACTGGACTATGAATGACGCACCCTCGCGCACTGTTCCCAGTCACTAGGGACAAATGATGACTTGAGCTGAGCAAGGGGCTGCTGCAGGGTAAGACTCGTGCATCAAGGGTATGAGCTCCTCGAGCCCCCTCCTGCTCACTGTCTTCTGAATGACTGTTCGCGGGCGCTGCCTGTCCCCTTGTGGTCCCCCCAGAGTGGTATGGCAGTGATGGCAAGAAGTGGGCCCCTGAGCTGCTGGCTGTGGAGACTGGCCATCTCATCCACTTGCCAGCAAATCAAGTGGCCTGCGTCTCTGTTAGTGGCCTGGCGCTGGGCTTGTTGTTACTTTCACTGAATGATCTAATGGGGGCTATAAAGTTATGTCCTGACTGAGGAGCTGGGATTTTGCTTTGAGCCCTGCCTCTGCGTTGTTGAACTCTTCACTTTTTTCCTGGACCTCAGTTTTCTTATTTGTGTAACCACAGTGGACAACAACAGCAGCTGCAGCCAACTGACAGTAAGAGCAGAGGTTAGTCACCTCTGCGTGACAGGGACTGAATGCGGCCCACACTGGACTGTCCCTTTAAATGTCCCCCAAGAGGCTGGGTCATACCGCTGAGGCCGTTTATGGATTTGAACTTTGAAATAAACTGTGTACCCATTTTCAGGCCCAGGATGGTTGAGGCTATAAGACTAGAGTCTGACCTCAGGCTCTTCCCTGTCCTCGTGTTGTTCAAGATGGTGTCATGGGTCTTTGTGTCCTGGAGGGTTCTGGGACCTGTTCCTGGACTGGCTAGTGTTTGCCAGGCCTTCCTCAGACAGTCTGTGGGTCATTCCAGGACATACACGGGCCTGGACAGATTACCCATCCCATTCCTGGGAAAAACATCACTAACTTAATGCCAGGGTGGCCCCGAGGTCACCGTTGGGAGCCTTTCCTGCTAATTTCTGCTCTGAGTGGGTGGCCATCTTGGACTGTCTTTCAAGGGAAACTCAGAATCCCCTTTGTCTTGGTGGAAAAGGTTAAGGAGACTCACTCTGGGCCAATGAAGCACTTCTTTCTCAAAATGGTTATTGAAAAAGTAGTTCTGTTTTCCCTAGATGACGGGCAAGTGAAAGTTACCACAGAGCAAGAGAAGTGGGGGCAAAAAAAAAATCTGCTGTTGTGAGTGCATGCATGTCTGTGTGTGTGCATGCGTGCATGCATGTGCGTGCCTCCTTGTATGTGTGTGTGTGTGTGTGTTCACAGCTGTGCGCAGATGCACATGTATGTCCAGAAGTGGAATCTGTTTCAAACTCAAGTTGATGCTGGCTGTCACTGTGGTGGGCACTGGCTGTGGCAGAGTGGGTCCCTCCTCCGGCCACCGGGAGGACGCAGCCGATTGCAGCCTGCTGTATTTACCCTCGGCAGACTATTAACCAACACTAGGCTATTAATCTGGCTTTTGAGCCTTCACTAAAGCCCATAAAAGCTCACAGTTGTCAAATGGAGTTCATTTTAATTTCCTTTCAATCACAGTAAATTATTCAGGTGATAAATCAGCTGGAGCAGCCTCCTGGCTGTAATAGAAACCCTAATTCCTGGCTAATTATCCAGCCCATTGCTGCCAACAGATCAATACGGGAGCAAAATGGAACGGGCCCAGGGCCCTCCCTCCCATTGGGGCAGAGACAGAGAGACAGCTGGGGACGGGGATGTGCTGCTGACCTCCTGGGAAGTTCAAAGGTCATGGGGGGTTAAATCAGGAGATGGCCTGTTCCTTGTCTAACAGAAAGCCGCCAGAAGTACCTCCTGTTCTCTGGAGCAGCTTTGCCCACTGCATGGTGGCTCTTCTGTATGCCAGCAGGTGGACTGGTTTCTAACTTGGCCTGATCCCATGGGCATCCTCCCCGGGGGAAGGGGTTGGTTGTTGGCATCACCCAACAAGACTGATCTTATTCTTCAGGGGCAGACTCAGAAGCTACCAGGAACCAGAATAGAGGCCTGGGCATTGGGGACGGATGTGAGACTCTGGCTTCAGGGGGCTCGTTTTCCTCCCTGGTGTATGTGTGTCCTGTCGTGAGGAGGTGAGGAGGGATAGGGAGACGGGTATATCATCAGGCCACACTCACAGGAAGGTTCCTGGGGATGTCTGGAGGACTGGGCAGATCTGGGCCTGTGGAGACGGTAGTGTTGCCTGGAAAGGGTGTTCTGCACAGCTGGAAGGGCACACGCAAAGGTCTGGAGGATGCCAGCATGGGGCCGGACTATCATCTGAGTGACAGGAAGTCAGGGACTCAGATCCCAAGTGAGGACATTTGCTCCGAGATCAGAAAGTCTCAGAGAATCCAGGTGCTGTGGCCTGGACCATGCTCCCTCCTAGGAATCCATCTTCACTGGGACTTTTTGCCTCTTGCCTTGCCCCGGTGTGGTCATTGGAGCTTTCCTCCCGCAGCCCACCCCGCACAAGAACTGCTTGTGGTTTCCTCCCTAGTCTGTCCTTTTCAGAACTGTTCACTGTCCCCTGTCCCTTCACTTGCCCATAAGATGTTCTTGCTCTGGCTGGGCCTCACCCCCCTGCACTACAGGAGCCGAGCTGCTTCTGTGTCAAGAGGGTTACTAACCTGTCTCTCAGGCTGGCATGTGCACATGTATGGTACGCGCCTGCTTGTGGACACGAGGAAGAGCTTGGCAAGTGCTTAGCGGCACTTTCTTTGATGCTGTTCACACTCCAATCTGCTGCTCACTGGTACCCTGCACGGAGCATCAGTCCACACCTGAATACACATCCCTGTCCCCTTGGTCCAGGCCAAGCAAGAGTCCTGTCTACTCTTGTGAGTCACCCATGGCCCCGTGTTTGACTCCTGTTTGACTCAGGCTCACAGAGTGCTAACTCTTACCGTAGAATCATAGCCAGTGTGTGCTCACTGCTCACCATGGACCCTGGCAGATTCAGCAAAGAGCCACTCGATGCTTCTTCCTCCCACAAGAATCTCCGTCAGCCCACTATGCAGACGGCACAGCGAAGGTCCAGTGAGAAGGCTGTACCATGGCTTAGCCAAGGGAGCACAGCAAGCCCAGAGTAAGGATGAGAAATGAGCATCACTCCTCGGCAGGGAGCGACAGGAGTAGAGGGGCTGTCTGTCTGCGGCAGGGCAGGAGTGAGCAGAGATCTCGCTTCCCAGTGTGAAGAAAGAGCGGTACAGACGACACCCACACACGACACACACTCTTTCATTCACTGTCTCCTGTCTTTGGATCAAGATGGAGTGTTCAGTAACTCTTACTTTCTAGGTCCCTAAAGGTACCCAGTATGCCTAGACGGCCCTCTCTCTTCCCTTCCTGTTGTCATCCTTGCTAAGAGCCCCAAGTGTGAAAATGACCTGGGTCCGGGGACTCAGCCTGCTTGGCATGCTGTGTAGACACTGCCCCGGAGACACCCATGTGTTCCCAGGCAGCTTTGAAAACACTCTCTAAGCTACTGGGCACTCTTCTCTCTTCCTGTGGATCAAGTGTAAGGGTGGATTCCCCCCAAATCATGTTGCCTGTTTCGCGAGGCAAGGGAATTCTTGGGGGGTGACCGAGGGAGGTGTCCCCGTAAGAGAGCACGGGACCCCCAGGCTTCAGGAGTGTTTCTCCAGGGTTTCTGTATCTGTGGTGCTGGATTAGACAGGGCCATCCTTGAGATTCTTTTAAGCTTTAGCGTTCTGTAAGGTATGAAATTAATCGGAACCCATCTCTTATTTTTTATTTTGACATGTTTACATTCACACACACCCCCTCCTGTCTATTCTACTCTTTTTGATGACGGGCAAATTCCGTGTCTGTGGCCTTTAAGATTACAAGGGAATTGTCACAGCGCTGCCTGCACCTTGCTGGGATGCTCTCTCATTCATGTATTCATTCATTCATCCTGGAAATCTTGCAGACAGGCCGTGTCAGTGACACTGGCCACCTGTGCTATGGTGTGCGGCAGAAAGAAATAATGGCTGAGACCGCCTAAGGCCCTGTGCGAGCGCCGACTCGGGTCGAGGTGTTTCCCCTCAAACTACGCGGGCCACATCTGCAATTTAAAAGAGAGAAACAGTCTGGGAACATAGCTCAGCTGGTAGAGTACTTGCCTAGCATGCACAAAGCCCTGGATTCGGTGTCTACACCAACCCAGGGTGGTAATGGCCAGAATCCTGGCACTTCAGAGGTAGAGGTAGGGGGAGCAGAAGTTCAGCTGTCTTTGGCTACATGGTGAGATTGAGCCATCCTGGGCCCCACAAGACCCCAGCTCAAAGAATAAAATACAAATTAGAAAGGACGGAAGAACCAGGCATTCTTGTCCAGTAGCTTGGTTAGTTTTGAAGCCACATTGGAGGTTCGGCTTCAGGAATTTAGTATTATAGAGCTCTTCAAAATTATAGGAACAAACCTTTCCTGGTTTGCAAATTATATCTAAAATGCACACAGGTTGTTAACATGATCGGGACCAGGGTGCCCGTCCTGGTGGCCCAGGGTGCCCGTCCTGGTGGCCCAGGGTGCCCGTCCTGCATTGTTTCTAGTGAATGAGGGGTTGGAGTATGCTGCTGATTTTGGCAGAGACCTGGCCTATGTGAGGTTAGAGTTGTCACTGATACACTGGCAAACTGGCCAACAGCTGGAAGGTCCGTACTGTCTGTGGAAAAGGCCGTAGGCCAGGCTCGTTCTCATCTTGAGGGACTAAGAGTAGAATAAAAGTTTCCAGTAAGAAGCCGAAGCCTCAGACCTGTGCTATATCCAGGTGTGGGTTCTCACATCATACTTTGCATAAGAAACCCGAGTATAAATTTATACTAACTGAATTATATTGGTGTAATCCCAGCAGTGCCTCAGAGAAGCACGTGGAAACTCCCTCCTCTTGACCCTTCTACAACCACGTGCACACTCCATACAGAATAAGCCACAGCTACTCAACATGAACTCACAGTTTAAAAGATGCAAACCTTGCAAGGGAATGCGAGTGAGACAGGAGACAGCCGGAGAATCCGACTCCAAGTACCTAACAACAGGACAATTAAAAGAAACAGTAAAAACCATTATAAAAGACTAAAATATCTTTTAAAAAGACACAGATTAGAAAATCACATCTAGAAATAAAAGTGGTTGGTACTCATTAGAATTAAAAGTTCAATGACAGGGTAAACGCCCGCTAAGAAACAGCTGAATAGAAAATTAATTGTTTGGGAGACAAGCCTTGAGGAACTAGAAACACAGCAGAGAAAGGTAAAGAGTGGGGGAAATGAAGTCATAAAATCCCTGACTTCACCCTAAGCACCACTCTGCACAGGTGTGGCTGAAGGTGTAGCTCGGTCATGTAGTGTCTGCCTGAGATCTTAGGGTCGATTGCCAGCACAACACACACACACACACACACACACACAGACACAGACACACACAGACACAGACACACACAGACACACACACACAGACACACACATAGACACACACACACAGACACACACACAGACACACACACACAGACACAGACACATACAGACACAGACACACACAGACACACACACACACACACACACACCAGTCCTGAAATGAATCATCACATGTGCACAGAATCCTGGTGCTGGGGAGGTGGAGCCAGGCAGATCTCTGGAGCTCCCTGGCCATCGGGTCACAACAATTTGGGGAGCTCCAAAACCCAATGAAAGCCCGTCTCCTACAAGGTGGGCGGAGGAATGGCATTTGAGGGTGACTTCTGGCCTCCATGTGTACCTGCACACACATATGTGCTTGCACACACATGGTCCTGAGCACACACCCACATACACCCTGAACCCCCCAGGAGAGAGTAATACTTGACTTATAATTAAATAATCAATCACTTATCATTTAAGGTGGTGCCTACCACCAAAGCCTCTCACTGAATGGCTAGACAGTGACTTCAGCGAGAGATTAGAGGCTTCCAGCTTCAGCTCTGAGAGGTGGAGTTTAGAAGTTGTCATTTCCACCTTCAACAAAAATAAAGCTGAACACACGGAAAATAAACAGACTTTTCTGGCATATCAGAGAACTGAGGTCCCAGGGTTAACAGTTGCTGCAAATTGTGAAGAAGCATGAAAAAGCAGAGTTAGAGAGCTCCTGCTTACACTGAACCGAGCTCGTACTCAAGTCCCATTCGCTGCCATTCCTACCACTTGCTATACCACATGAACACTCAGGACCTTCTTGTGTGCGTGGTGCTGGAGACTAAACCCAAAGACCGGGAGTACAGACACTGCACTACTGAGCCAGAACCCCGATCTCGCATGTGCGTGGTGCATGTTTCAACAGAAAGTTAGGCAAGAGAAAACAAAGCAAGAAGAGAGAAGGCATCCCAAGAAGAACTACTACACACAACACAGACTTTGGAAACATCCAAGAACTAAAATAAGTATAATTGATACGTTAATTGCACTAGTGGAAAAAGTAGGCAGGATGCAAAAACATGTGGGTAATAGCAAATGATGGGGAGACTCAGAAGGAAGTGCTAGGAAGGAAAAGAGGAACCCAAGTCAAGCATACCTCTGCCGGGCTCACTCATACAGTGCGTAAGGCCTAGCAAAGAATAACCCAGCTTGTTGAAGTTGTATCAACAGGAAGTTCCCAAACTGAAATGCAGAGAGAGGGGTAAAAAGACAAAAAAACCCAAAACCAAACCAAACCAAACCAAACCAAACAAACAAACAAAAAAAACCCCAAATTAACAAAAAAAAAGCCCCCAAGCTCTGAACTGCAGGGGAAATATAAAGAGCCACACGCATGTAATGTGAGAAAAGAAAACAAATAAAACCTGAAATGGTAATGTCCAAGAGTTTCCCACAGTGAAAGACGAGTAACCCACAGATGCAAGAATCCGAATCTCAGAGAACCCCAACCCATACAAGCACCAAACTGTCCACGTGGAGGCTTATCACAGTCAAATGTCAGGAGAGCCAAGACAAAGTCACGCAAGATATGAGAAAATAGAAAACCACCATATCTCCTGGCGTAGACATACATGCCTTTAAGCGCAGCACTCAAATGTCTCTGAGTTCGAGGCCAATCTGAGCTGTACAGCGAGGCCCTGTCTCGAACAAACAAACAAGCAAGTGAAATAGAAATAAAACCCCGCCATGTTGTTAGAGGAAGAAAGTGAAGAATTACAGATATTTCTGGTCGGAAACTGTGTAGACAGAGAATGAGGTTTAATATTTAATGTGCTAAAGGCTTAAGGTGCACCTCCTGGCAAGTCAGCCACACTCCGGGAGATGGCCCATCCCAGGAGTCAACAGGAGATTGGGGAAAAAAAAGGATTGGAAGTTGAGGGGGTAGGGAGGAGGGAATGGATCTGGGAGGAGTTGGAGGAGGAGTGGGGCTCAGTATGATTCAAATGCATTATGTGAAATTCTCTAAGAAATAATTTTCAGGGGCTGGAGAGATGGTTGGGAGGTGAAGAGCACTTGTTACTCTTGCCCCCACACAGTGGCTCACAGCCGTCTGTAACTCCAGTTCCAGGAGCTCTGACGTCCTCTTGTGACCTCCACAGGTATCACACACATTTGACGCACATGTATGCAGACAAAACACTCATACGCCTAAAATGAAGTCAGTTAATCCAAAAACATTAGAAAGGGAGCATTTGAGTATTGAAGGGAGAGGAGAATTATCTGAGTCAGGAACTAAGCCGCACAAGGAAAAGGAAGCCAGCGTGAATTGAAGATGAAATAAAACCTATGGTTTTTAATGTTCTCAACTGGTCTAAAGCCAGTGTAACTAGTTTAAATTAATAATAGTAACATTGGATAGAGTGATTAATATAAATTGATTAATATAAATAGACACAGGAAATGATTGCAACAATGCCCCGGGGGCGGGAGGGAGGGAGCGGGAAGTGCCTGTACTACCTACCGATGAGGAGAAAAGTCACTTTGGAGGTAGGCGTAGCGTTATAACTGTGTATTACAAATTCCAAGGGAAGTACTGTAATTTATAAAAACTTTCTAAGAAGAATAAGGGAAGTGTTAACAGAAGAAGCAAAATGGAATCATGGGAAAATGAATAAAGCAAGGGGAGGGTGGAGAGAAGAATGAGACTGCACAACAGAAAGTTCTAAACAACAGCAATCAGTCCAGTTCTGTAAGGACCACTCTGGACGTAAGTGGTCTGAATGGGCCCATCAGAGGATGGCGAAGGGCAGAGTGTGTAAGAAAAGTCAGGGGACCCAACTAGACATTGCCTACAAGAAGGACACAAAACTTAGGAGAGAGTAGGTTTTATGAAGTCATGGTAACCAGTACAACGGCAAATTAAGAATAATCTAAATAAGATTATTCAATAAGTTATATTGACTGTCAAAATCATGGCTAGTTTTGGGGATTTAGACACAAGTAGAAGAAGAGATAATAATGGCAGGCAATACTGACAACTACAGCATTCCAAGGTCTCATACTGACCAGGTAGAGGGCAGACATGTGAGGGACTGTTGGGGGCAGAGGAGTAAATTCAGGGTCCTCTCTAATACGTGTTGTTAGATGTGACAGAATGTGTGACTTCCAAGCCAGAAGAGACAAAGAGAGACACAGAGGATTCTCAGGAAATGCAAAGGAAGATAAGAGGAGGAAGGAAGGGCACAAGGAAGATGCAAGACAAACGAGAAGTTAGATCATAAAGAGTAGAACTCTATGGAAGTAGTCAAATTAAAAACTTTCAGATCCTAAGTCATGTGACATAACCGAAGCATACAAACGTGCTATTTATAGAAAGCAACTTGAAACAAGATGAAACAGAAAGAATTCGAGTAATGAAAAAGATAATAGAGACCCATCAATGCTAGCCAGAAAAGTTGCCTGGTAATAGCACCACCAGAGAAAATAAATTCTAAGGTCCCAAACCTCCCCAAAGACAAAGGAGTCGTTTTTTTAATGATAGCAAAAACAACTCCAAGGAAATTAGCAGAGCAATCCCCAGTTTTTACGCTCTTACCCACAGAGTCTCAAGTATCAGCAGCAACAATTACTAGCCCCAAACTCCCCGATATCGTTAGAAGACTTTAAGAACCCAAAGAAGCAGTCATGCTGACAAAATGCTGGCGGGATGTTTGTAGGACTCAAGCAATGTAGTGAACAAGCTTCATGGAACAGCTGGCACCAGGGCCAAGTCGCAGAACCACAGGCTCTACATACGGTGACAGAACTCAGAGGACTGACAGCTCCCCAGCTGGGACGGCAAGTCCGAGCAACTCCAGCAGCTCACCCTAGACACTGTGTTCTCTGATCACAGTGCAATAAGGTTAAAAAATGCATAGTCCAGGGACTGGAGAAGTGGCTCAGTGGTTAAGAGCAGTGGCTGCTCTTCCAGAGGACCCAGGTTCAATTCCTAACAACTACATGACAGCTTACAACTGTCCGTAACTCCAGTTCCAGAGACTCCAACATGCTCGTACAGACAAATGTGCATATAAAATAATAAATAAATAAAAGGTAAAATGCATAGTCCAAAGAAAATATATTTGAAGATTCAAAGCAAGGTCCAGTGACATGGCTCAGTGGATAAAGACGCTTAAAACCTGATGACCCGAATTCAATCCTGGGTACCCACATGGTGGAAGAATAGAATTTCCACAAGTTTTTCTGTGGTTTCCATCTGTGTGTTATGACAACTCAGTACTCACACATGCATGAGTGCACACACACACACACACACACACACTGTAATTATGAACCAAAGGCATTCATTTCTTGGGAGTCCTTCCTACTTGTGAGAGTCCTATCTTAGTATTTCTTAATAAATCTTCATTTGATTTGATTAAAACAACAATAAAAACAAACCCTGAAACACCCAAAATAAACATCCTGAAAAAAAAAAATCCATGTGCCAAAAATTTTAAATCCTGGTGGAAAACACACACACACACACACACACACACACACACACACACACACAATGAGAGTATCTAGCCATGCATCTACACCAAAGCTGAGCATTGAAGTGGAACAGCACCTGGAGCAGGCCGTGACCTTGAGAACATTTATGGAATTCTCTGTCTGCTTACCTGCAGACACATCTTCACACTGTGTGTGTGTGAAGTGCCCTCAGAGGCCAGAAGAAGGTGCCGTATCCCCTGGAACTGGAGCTATATATGGCTATGAGCCACCACGAGGGTGCTGGGAACAAACCTTGGCCCTCTGCAGTAGCTGCCAATGCTCTTAACTGCTGAGCCGTTTTTAATACAGCCCCTGGGTGCATTTTACCCCCAAAGGTAAAAGTCTAAGGAAAATTAGAAAGTTTCAGAAAATCAGAAAATGGCCAGCAGAGTCCATTCCAATAAGATCTATCCCAATACAGTCTATTCCAGAAGGAATGTAATACATTGTAAAAAATCCAAACTGTAAATCAGTGATATACAAAAATGGGAGGCTGTCTTCCTGTTCCTCACCTAAACTGCCCCCCACAATGCCAGCATTAACAGTCGCTCACACCACCCAACTTCTCCACCTCCAAGCTTGTCCTTCAAGGAACTGGAGCTGTCTGGCCCAGAGAAAAGGAAACACAGTGACTACCAAGGGTATTGTCTGACTCAGGAAGGCTCTCGTGGGAGTGCAGAAGAAACAGGTATCTTTGTGGCACAAGGGACAGAACCAGGGTCCCAGGGGAAATCAAGAGAAGTGACTTATGCCTTCTATCTTGGGGAAATGATGGAATGTTTAGTCATGCCTGTGTTCTGAGCTGAGGACCATCACCTGCTGCAGCCTGGTATTCAAACATCTGAGCTGAATCTGACAGCCCCGGGCTCTGTGAGGAGACTGGCAGCAGATGGCTCTTGAGCGGTGACTCAGGAAATTTCAGGGCAGGTGAACACGAGGTGGAAGGCCTGGAGGAATCTGGAGCGGTCAGGTGTGTGTGGAAGATTGACGTGGGCAGGTGAGCAGAGACCTAAGGAAGTGTTACAGCAGACAGCAAGGTGTAGTTGGATAAGGCCAAGGAACACAAAGCCTGCAGACCTAGCCTTGTTTAGACAGCCCCAGAGATAGAAGGGAGGCATGCCCCCCCATTGGAGAGGGTACCAGTGACCTGGTACTGTTACAACTTCTTACACTGGTTGTGAGCTTCCTGGAGGAAGTTCAGGCTTACTTGCAGCGTCTGCGGGAGCCTCCTGCTTTTGGGTTTGATCACTGATTCCTGCTCTGTAGTGGTGAGCAGCAGCTGTGTTCCCGCCCAGCTAGCTTTACCCAAAATAATTACACGGAAACTGTATTCTTTTAAACACTGCCTGGCCCATTAGTTCTAGCCTCTTACGGGCTAACTCTCACATCTTGATTAACCCATTTCTATTAATCTGTGTAGCACCACGAGGTGGTGGCTTACCAGGAAGATTCTTAACCTGCTTCAGTCTCAGAGAGGAGAGCTATAGCATCTGGCTCACTGCCTTCTACCCAGCATCCTGTTCTGTTTACTCCACCTACCTAATTTTCTGTCCTATCAAAGGGCCAAGGCAGTTTCTTTATTAACCAATGAAAGTAACACATAGACAGATGACCCTCCTCCGTCAGATTCCCATCACTTCCTGGCAAGGGTTCACTTTTCTACCTTCTTGGATAAAGGTGTTTAAAGATGCTGGAGTATCAGTGCTTTCACCTCAGCCTCCTCATATCTCACGTAGGGACAATGATGACCTTTGTCTCAGTGCTGCCTTGATTAAGTGAGATGAGTGTAAAACAGGCTTAGCAGGGCTCTCTAGAATAAAGAGCGCTAGAAATCCCAGCAGGTAGGTGTTGTTTTGACTAAATCTCAATGGTTTGGCTTTACTACCAATAAAGACTCCAGAGCCAGATGCTGGGGTGAAAGCCTGCTAGTTCAGAGAGAGAGAGAGAAAGCCCCTAGCTGGCTTTCCTTTTTAGCCAACATCCCAGAAGCCTCCTGCCTCCTCCACTGTCTCAAACAAAACTCCTCAAACTCAGTGTCCCTCCCTTCTACTTCCTATGCATCTCTCTATCCATCCTCCTGACTCCCTCTTGCTCTCTATAGCTTTTTATAAATAATTTCATAAATTATTTAAAAAATAATCCTGCCAACTGGTTGCTTCTCTGCCTCTTGGTCTTTGGTTGACTTTGATTAATCCTGTTAAAAATATTCAGGCAGAAAACTCTTGGATTAAAGGTGTGTGCTAGGGCACCACAACTAGAAAACAGGTTTTTTTTCCCCATAAATAATGCAATCTCTGGCTTCACAGTGTGATCAAATATCCTACAACAGATAGGGCAGGGTGGGGCAGGATCCAGTTTGCATCAGAATGCCTAGAACTGGGGTAGAGAGGAGCACTGGTCCAGAGGTCCCATCTGCCTGCAGTGGTCCAGGGGCTCCATCTGCCTTCAGTGGTCCAGGGGTCCCATCCTCCTGCAGTGGTCCAAGGGTCCCATCCCCCCTGCAGTGGTCCAGAGGTCTCATCCCCCCTGCAGTGGTCCAGAGGTCCCATCTCCCTTGCAGTGGTCCAGAGGTCCCATCCCCCCTGCAGTGGTCTAAAGGTCCCATCCCCCCTGCAGTGGTCCAGGGGCTCCATCTGCCTGCAGCGGTAGAGCCTTTGTGCCGTTGAGTGGCTGGGGCTTTCTCCTCCCCAGACTTTCTCTGCATTTACTGGCTACAGATTATACAGGCAAATGAACTCAGGCTTCTAGGGGAAATCCTGTTAAAGCAATGAAAATAACAATTTGTACCACTTTTAGGACTTCTGCTGGAGGAGCTGAGAAACCCTTGTAATAAATTATTAATTCTGGTTGGACATGAATAGTTCTAGTTCTGCAAACAAGGGCATTCCTGTTTCCTTTCTGGAGAAACAGGGGACATGACAGGACTTGGATATTGCTCAAAGCGGAGGGGCGGGAGGTGCTGCAAACTCAGAGGAGAGATTCAGAAGGGCCAGCCAGCAAGGCTTGGAAGATCCCTCCTGGAGGAAGGGAGGGAGCTGCTCCCGGAGACGCTTGTCACTGTCACTCATGCTCGGGCTGCACTGCATGGCCCACATGGCAGGGCCCTAAGGAGAAGCCAGGATCAGCCTGGTGTTGGAATCTAACCCTGCACTCAGGAGACACTTGCAGGTTACTGATCCGGATTCTGACACCCCCAGAGAATGTCTAAACGATACAGACAGGGCTCCCGCCTGCCCCAGCCTACCATCTGGGGGACTGCACACAAAGTGGTGGGGAGGACAGTGAGCAAGGGATTGTCACATGGAAAGCAAAGGGGAGGAGGATGAGTGACAAAAAGGGCATGGGCGTGAGTGTGCTATGTCTGGGGAAAGGGAGTTCTGGGCGGCCCAAGTAGGAGGTGCAACAAGGTGTGAGCGATGGTTCCGGAAGGCCTATACTACAGACTTACATATACATGTTCTCTATACTGTTCTTAGTTTATACCTATGTATACACACGTGCATACATGTAATTGAATGTTATACGTGTGTGTACATAATCTGGACAATGCACACGATTAATTACTTTGCATCATCTGGTTCAATCCTTAGAAAACCTTTCAGGAAAATATTCTCATCTTTTCAGCTTCGGAGCTCTTCACTTTTGGGTGTTGAGTCTGGATCTGCTGTGGCTTCCCTGTGGGACGTTCTTCTAGGAACAGGCATGTTAATTTATTATGAATGCATGTAGGATGGGATCTAGCCACCAAATTACAGAATATGGGCTGTCTGGAGAAAAAGTCCCTTGTTGCCTGTGTCCTGGGCAGCATGGGGTTTGCGGAGGACACTTTTGATTCTCTTTAAGACCTGAGGGAGAAGCTCAGTGGTGGGGTGTGTGCTCAGTATGTATAACGGACCAAATTAAAATAAAATAAACAGAAAAGAAAGAAAAGGCCAACACCAATGTATGGGATCTGGTAAAGGCGATCACTTTGCACTGTTTGGCCCTGGCCAACTCATCATTGTATTGTTCTGAAGGTTGGGAGCTAAGTACAGAAAGGGGGTCATGGGCTCTCACAGTCTGTTGTGGAACTGCTTAGTGGTCAAGAACTGCTTCAAGTCTCTCCAAGGGGTGTGGCCCAGCTATTGAACCCATAAGTGGATATTAGACATAAAGCAAAGGATAATCAGCCTATAATCCACAACCCCAGAGAATCTAGGTAGCAAGGAGAACCCTAAAAGAGATATACATAGATCCCCATGTGAAGCAAAAATAGAAAGAACTGAGAAAATTGGGAGGGGGAGAGGGAAAGGAAGGGAGAGGAGGACATGAGGGAATGGAATGGCTGAGATGGGGGAAGGACAGAGAGGGAGAACAAGGAAAGAGATTTCTTGATTGAAGGAGCCATTATGGGACTAGCAAGAACCTGGCACTTGTGGATTCTCAGGGATCCACAAGGATGACCTCAGCCTAAGACCCTAAGCAGTAGTGGAGAGAGTACCTGAACTGGCCTTCCCCTGTAATCAGATTGATGACGGCCTTAATTTTCATCACAGAAACTTCATCCAGTAACTACTGGAAGCAGATGCAGAGATCCACAGCTAGCCCCAGGCTGAGCTCCTGGAGTCTAGTCGAAGAGAGAGAGAGGAATGATGACATGAGCAAAGGGGTCAAGATCATGATGGGGACACCCACAGAAACACCTGACCTGAACTAGTAAGAGCTCCCTGACTCTGGACTGACAGCAGGGGCGGGGTGTGTGTGTGTGTGGGAACCTGCATAGGCCCAAAGTAGGCCCTCTGAATGTGGGTGACAGTTTTGACGCTAGGGCAGTCTGTGGGGCCACTGGCAGTGGGACCAGGGTTTATCCCTAGTGCTCGAACTAGCTTTTTGGAACCCATTCTCTTTGGAGGGATGCCTTGCTCAGCCTAGATATGGGGGGGGGGGGGGGACTTGGTTCTGCTCCAAAGTGATATGCAGACTTTGTTGACTCCCCATGGGAAGCCTTACTGTCTCTGAGGTGTGGATGGGGGTTCAGGTGGGGTGGAAGGTTCGGGGAGCAGGAGGAGAGGAGAGAGAGGGAATTGGATTGGTATGTAAAATGAGATAAGATTGCTTTAAGAGATTAAAAAGAGAAGAATTCCACCACAAGGCAGGCATCGCTGCTCCTTACATTCGTTCCTGTGTGTATTTCCCAGAGCACAAGTGGACCACCTGAATTTTTTTAACAATATTTATTTATTTTATTTATATGCCTTTTATTTTTATTTATTTATTTTTTATTTATTTTATTATTTATTATGTATACAATATTCTGTCTGTGTGTATGTCTGCAGGCCAGAAGAGGGCACCAGATCTCATTACAGATGGTTGTGAGCCACCATGTGGTTGCTGGGAATTGAACTCAGGACCTTTGGAAGAGCAGGAATGCTCTTAACAGCTGAGCCATCTCTCCAGCCCAATTTTAAGCCATGGAATAGGTCCTGGAGCTAGTTAGGAATCTAAAAAAAAATCAAGCATGCTGTCATAGTTCTAGAAAAAGAAGCTTCTCTACCGCAATAAGAACCTGTCCCAGACTCAGTAGGCGGAGACCACTAGAAACAATCACCCCAATGTTGGTTCCACATATGATCTTCTAACTAACTCTCATGGACAACGACAGAGGGACGTGGACCAGTGGGTGGAATTCACTAGAAAGAATAGCTATGACTTTAGTATCTTAAAATAAAAGTTACTATTTTCTATTTGAACTGATCAATAAATACCAATCTCTTCGACCATCTATTTGATTTGTTTATCCTGACATCAATTCGACGTTGGAAGATACTGGAAGCAGCACTGGTCAAAGCCAGCTATCCAAAGGGAGTTTTTATTTCCTTTTTTTTTTTTTTAATGGCAGAGACAGGAGTGTGGTTACATCTGTCCCAAGAGTCTTCCAGATCATAGTCTTCTGACAGTAAGGATTCTAAGGTCTTGACTGTAGCGCTCTGTGTTGGAGAGGATCCAAGACACTTCTACAGACTCTTCCCAACGCGGTCTGTCAGTGACTCCAGCCTGGGTCTCTTTCAGGCCGCTTGGCTTTCCCAAGAGGATACCAGTACCTCTCCTAGCCGGGTCTGCAAGTGTCTAAAGACAGCAGTTTCTCTGTTATCGTTGGCTAGGACTCAGAGTGCTTCCCACTGTTGCTAGTTCAGCCCATACATGTGATTCCTGGGGAGCACTCCTGGGCAGCGTACAACCTCTATGTCTTCCACTTATTCTAAAATGTTTTCAGTTGGGTGACTGGGCCACCTGGATGGTGTCCTCAGTGTTACTTTCCCTGAGTTGCACTTTGAGATGATCGATGACCCCCTCTATATAAGGTCACCTATGGGATGACCACCAATGACTCCATTGATTCTTAGGGGGCTGGGAGAAATAGTGCCCGGATGAGAGTCAGTCTGAGAGCGCTGAGTACCACACAAGTCTCCTCTCATGGCCTCTGTGAAGCTAGCTGCTCATCACTTTCTCTTCTCCAGGTGGTAGTGAGGAGAACCGAGAGTGGCTCCTCCTGCAGCATCTCCATCTGTCTCTCATCTTGATCATCTTGGTCTTGGGGGTGTGGAGAGCAGGGTCATCAAGGCTGTGAGTTCTAGCCTGGCTCCAACAACCATCAACCTCAGGATCTTGGACAGGCGAGGTAGCCTTGCTAAGTCTCAGTTTCTCAGTCTGCAAAATGGACATCATGAGAGTGAGCGTTCTTGAGCTGTGGGAGAGTTAGCCGAGGATCCCTGTGAAGTGGAGAGACTATGCCCACCATGTCATGTGTGATCCATTTTCATTACTACAGTTGTTATTTGTCTCCATGCTTTATTGATCTTGTGTATGTGCACATGTGGAGGACAGAGGACAACCTTCAGGAGTCTGTTCTCTCCACCACAACAATCCTGACCTTCAAACTCAGGTCACCAAGCTGGGTGACAAATGCCTCTTCCCGTTGAGTCATCTCATTGGCTCGTTGCTCCTATTTTAGGCTCTGATTTGGGCTTTCTTTTATCCCCCCTCTACATCTCTCTGTATTTTTTTGCATTATGTGAGCTCTCTTCAGGCTTTCCTGGAAAGTGGGAAATGAGTTATAGAGCAATCGACATTAACCAATTTGATAATGTTCAATAGACTAAGAGTTGTTGGAAGACTTCTTTGTCCCTCTCGAAGTTTCTCGATTTCAGGGACTTTTATTATGAAAATGCTCTTGAGATAATATTTACTCTTTTTCCTTGGCCAGCAATCTAACTCTTTGCCTTATACTAAACCATCTGCAAAGGTGTGGCTTGTGGGTAGGCAAGCGCATGAGGGTTGAACTAACTCACAAGCCCTCTCAGCTAGGTCTCCAAGAACGCTGAAGGCAGCAAATGCGATTAGCTCCATGGCAACACCAAGTTCTGGCTTTGAAAAGTCACTCTAGGTGTGTGAAACCCCAGGCTCGTGCCCTGGAGACCAGGAGTGGCCATTTGAAATGAGAAATGGGAGATGGGACCGGAGCCACTGCCAGTGGGACCCTATGAACCATTCAGGGGGGAAAGTGTCTGGGCACACCCTGGACCTGCACCCATCCCAGAGTAGCCTAATTGGCCAGCTCCAGGACAGTGGGTGACCCCCCAAAACAAGGTGAAAGGTGCCCGAGAAACACAGGCGCAGCATAGCCGCTGTGACCTCCTACTTTGGAGCACAGATGTTCAGTGTTCTATTTTTGCTGTCTTCTGTGAACGAGCGTTTCTCGGGATTGTTCCACAGAAATAAAATGCTGCTTTTTGGAGCTGGTGAGATGGCTCAAGGGTAAAGTCACTTGCCACCAAGCCTGACCCCCTGAGTCTGATCCAGAGTCCACACAATGGAAAAGAAAATGACTGTCTTCTGCAGCTTGTGCTGTGACCGCCATGTGTACAGTGTGGCATTAATGTGCACACACACACACACACACACACTACATAGATGTTGTTTTAAAATGTGCTGCTGCTTTTCTTTTTTTATTTTTCTTTAAATTTTGAAACAAGGTCTCATATAGCTCACGCTGGCCTCGAACTTGCTAATATAGATGAGACGCCTTACCCTCCTGCCTCCACCTCCCAGTGTGCACCACTGCACCAGCTTTGCTTTATTCTCTTTAACAGTTATAATAGCGTTCTACCGTATCGAAGATTGTGTAGGGTGTGTGCTTTTGGTTGCTTCTGATAGTTTTCTTCTTAAAAGTTTGTAGTGAGCATTTCCCCTCATGTTTCTTTCTGTCTGTGAGACACTCTCCTGGCATATGTTCTCAGGGTAGAATGGCTGGCTTGGTATATGTGCATTATGAATTTTTTCTTTTTAAAAATATTTTTGTTTATTTATTTTTGAGATTATAATTTAATTATAATAGTTATCCCTTCCCTTTCTGCCCTCCAAACCCTTCCACATATCCCTCCCCATTCTCTTTCAAATTCATGACCTCTTCTTCCACTAATTTTTATTACATATATATGTGTGTGTGTGTGTGTGTGTGTGTGTGTGTTTATACATATATATTCCTAAATGGACCTTGTCTAATCCCTATGATGTAACTTGTATATATGTTTTCAGGGCTGACCATTTGACACTGAATAACCAGTTGGTGTACTTGTCCCTGGGGAGGACCACTTTTACACTCTCAGCATTGCCTGTAGCTCCTTGTGTGGGGTTGAGGCCTTGTGGTCTTTCCCCCATCCAGTCTGGCAGCTCTTGTTGGGCAGTCATATTGGTGAGACTTTACCAGTGTAGCTTCTGATGTTACTAGGAGAGACAGCCTCACAGCAGACTTCCTGATCCTCCAACTCTTTCCACGCCCTCTTCCACAATGTCCCCTGAGTCTTAGGTGCAGGAGTGTCTTGTAGATGTATCCATTGGGATTGGGCTCCTCAGCTGTGCATTTTGATTGGCTGTGGTTTTCTGTAGTGGTCTCCTTCAGTAGTAAAGATATTTCCTTGATGAGAGGAGACAACTACTCCATTTATTTATTTATTTGTTTCTATTTATGGTTTTTTGGGTCAGGGTTTCTCTGTAGCTTTGGAGCCTGTCCTGGAACTAGCTCTTATAAACCAGGCTGGCCTTGAACTCACAGAGTTCTCCCGCCTCTGCCTCCCAAGTGCTGGGATTAAAGGCGTGCACCACCACCGACAGGCAAGACAACTGCTCTTAACTGTGGGTATAAGGACAAATGTTTATAGATTGTGGTTATGGATTATGCTGGTTTAGTGCATTGAAGGCTGTAGACTCTCCTCCAATAACCATGATTTCATTAGCACTGAGTAGTTAGCTAGACCTGAAGGACCAGGCTTGGTCTCCCTCTTGATGAACAAGTCTTAAGTCTAATTAGAGAACAGGTGGCTACCATTAAGGTGAGCATGCCACTGCTGCGTCCATACATCATCATGCCATGCTGGTTGTGGATGTGGTTCATAGGTGCCATGGCAGGGTAGCCTGTCAGTTGCCTCCCTCCTTTGGAAGCTTGCGTGGCACCTTCTGGTACCATGAATGCTGGTCTTCAGGGAGGAGGCTATCAGGTCAGATTTAATTCAGGGGTCTCTGGGCTCTGTGTCTGAAGTTCATGATGTCTTCCTTCAGCAGTAGGGAAGAGCAACCTTCCACCTTTGAGAGCTAGCCAAGGGCAGCATCAGTAGGCTGTATGTTCTGGGGCTCTCTTAGAAAGTCCTGACCAACAAACCAAAGAGGGCCTCCCATGTCTGCGGTTGGGAGATTTGTTAGGTGATCTTTGGCTCTTAGGGGCAGGATTATGAGCCTTGATGAGAAAGGCTAATTAAAGCTATATATGTATATTTATTCATGGAATCACATGCATTATAGCTGCGTTTTAGGATAAATAGTTCTTAGAATAATTGCTGGTGGCTTTTTCAGACACCCATATTGTTATTTTGCCCACCCCTTTCCTTCTCTTGTATTTACCTCCCTCTCCCTTCCCCATTTTTTCTCCATTTCTCCTACCGGAACACCGTGAATTTTTAAACATAAATTTAAACTGCTCCCCTATGAGGCTCATGCCCCTGTGTAAGGCCTGGCTCTAGGAACTATGGCTTCAACCTTTTCATTCTAGAAGACGAGAAATGAGATGTTGTGGTTTTAATTTGTTCTTTTTTTGACTGTGAGTGAGGTCTGCTCCCCCTCATACACTTTAATTTTGGAAAAATTACAGAAAGTTTTCAGAAAAGTTGTAGAGGTGGATCAGCCAGTTCCCACATACCTATCACCCAGTTTCCCCTAGCGTTAATGTCTGGCCTAACCACAGCTTCAGCATTTACCAAAACTAAGAAACCAGTGTTGGTACAATACTAAAAACTAAACTCCAGGCTTTCACTTTTGAGCAAAACTAGGCATGTTTTGGTGAAAGCAAGGCTTGAACCAGAGCCCCTCTCTTTCCTGAGCTCAAGAGTACCACACCTTAAACCTTCACACCATACCCAACACTTTGTGCTGTCCGCCCAAGCCTCTAAAGGTCAGAAAGGCTGGACTCCATGGAGCATGGAACATGTTTTCTCTCCTTATTTTGGGAAACAAATACAGCGTCTGCTGTTAAATGTCCAGATAGGCTCTTTGTTCCATCAGCAAGTGCCAAGGCCCAGAAGTAGGATGCTTCATCCGTTAGAGTCTCAGGGAAACGAGTGGACCACGCAATATCCCCTCTCTACGTGCACACTGAGCACAGGGCGGGGGTGGCTGGGCTCACGCTCCTGTCTGGAGATTTGTTGCGCATCCGGCTAGAGATTTCTCAGGGTGTTGTCAGGGGGTGAGAGTAGCAGAAGAGGACCCGGAGGTAGGAACAGAGAAACTCCTTTCTCCAAACGCTTCATGGATACCAAGCCTTTGTGTAAGTAAACAAAGCACTTCATCACACCACCGCCTTGTCTCCCAGTAGCACTGGTCATTATGTCCTTCTCGGGGATAGGAATCTGAGGTGTATTTGTTCCAAAACACACACAGGAAGAAGCTGAGCGGGTGCTTGAGCTGGCTTCTCCTACAGAGCTCTGTGTGCTCCCTCTCTGTGCAGTCTGTGGTCTGCTGTTCAGGGTTGCCCTGCGAAAGCATCAGGTTAGGTGTGTTCCACAGAGGAGGAAGTTGAAGCTTGGGGAGGTGAGGCCACGGGTCTGACAGGAAGGGCTGGCGTTCCCAGCCAGCCTCGCCATCTGTGTGTGATCCGCCTCCGGCACAGCTGCCTGCAGTATGACAGAGTCTCCTGGGTGTTTTTGAGCTGCCATCACCACATCGGGGACAGCAGCTCTTCTGTGTCAGTCCATTGCTGACTCCTCTTTGGGGACGTGCCTCTGCCTGTCCTTTTCAAAGCTGGGTTTCCAAGCCCTTCTCACCACCCAGTCCTGAGATCCCCTTCTATCGTCACCTGACTTCAGGATATGGGTCCAGAAACTGTACTAGGTACAGAGGAGACGAGGAGGAACATGGTGGATAAAAGCAGCTGCCCTGAGGGAGCTTCCATTCTCAGGGAACAAAGAAGGCATCTGACCTAGAGGCCTAGAAACTTCTGCGGGTCCAAATCGATTCTCCTTCCTGCTGGTCTCTGAGCATCCTGGTGTCTCCTGGGACAGTGGCACATTCTAGTGGCTGTTCTAGAGGCTCAGGATGTTTTCTCCCTGGAGGCCTGGCATTCTGCAGTGCTCCAGGATGTCACCACGGGCTGAGGGCAGGTCCCCAAGCTGTTCTTGGGGCTCATGTGCGAATGCACGTGATTTACCATGTCTCACCGCGCCACATGTCTTTAAAATTACAGTGCCCATTTCCTGCCGAAATAATTTTCACAAAGAGTGGCTCCTATTACCACAAGAGGCGTGCAGACGTCATGATTTATTATTATTTATGGTCCCAAGGCCTTGTTTATGCAAGACGGGTTAGGTGCGCACGATAGAAATGCCATTATGCAAATGACATTGAATGTCCTTACTGCGCCTAAATAATTTTTGTGTTGGACGATTAAACCTCATCTGTTATTGATATGGGCTGCAGTCGGGCTATTACAGAGTCCCAACAGTACTTACTCCCAGTAATGGGAAAATTGAGAGAGAGAGACCAACACAATTGCCCCAAGTGGGCTGTGATGGTCTGGAAGGAGCTAACACCTCCGAGGCCTGAGCAGAGAGCGCCGCGGACTCCTCCTCGGGATAAATAAGGCAGGCAGCGCAGGCAATAAATTAAGTCCGGGTTGGAGTGGGCGCCTTAGAGGATTTGCGGCCCCCTCAGTCTTGTGATTTAGCTATTTGATTTAGCCAGGGGACCAGAGCTGGGGCTGAGGGAGATGCTAGGGCGGAGGGGAGGGGACCAAGGGTGGCACCTATGATGCTGGCATCCAATCTGCTTTGCCCATGCTGCTTCTGCGCTCTCCTGTGCGTGTGCGCTCTCACTCCCACTCCTACCCCCCCATTTTTTTGACACAGCTGTGAAGTCCCATTTTGATCAGTGTTGATAGCTTATGAATTCCAAAATTGACAAAATTTACAGAAAAATGAGGATAATCCATCTTCCTTAGCAGCCTGTCAGGAGCTGGCCATACTTCATAATCTCCAATTACAGATGCTATTTTCCGACATTTACATGCAGATATTAGAACCAAATGAAAATGAGAAACAAAGAGAGAATGGAAATGCAGCTATTTATATGTATAAAAGACAAACAGGTAAATTCGAAACATTTAGATTGGATTTGGGGGTCCCTCTAGGAGGCTGGAAAGAGACAGCCTGAAGCACGTGGGGTTTGAGAACAAAATGGTAAGAAGCGCGGTCTGCCTGGGTTCTGGCAGTTTGGGTTAAAAATGGGGTAGAAACTGAGGACATTTGTCTGGGAGTAAAGGGTACAATAGAGTCTTTCCCAGGGCTGTGACACAGATTTCACAGAAGGGCACACTTAGAACCATCCACGCTTATGGGGAGGGGTGTCTGCCACTGGGTTGACTTTTTCTCCAAGATCGATATCAAAAAAGTTGATCAGTTCTGATGACAAATGCCCAGACTTCCCTTGACAAGGGGACTCAGGAAGGTGCCACCGCCTGTTGGAGAAGGGCTCTGGTCAGGTGCACAATGAGTTGCCAATAACTTTTCAAACGGGATATAAATAATAAAATTAATGGGAAATGAAGGGGTACCGAAAGATGGATCATGCCTGCTTCCTTCTCGGGGCTAATCTGGCGAAGAGAGGAGGGCATGGGAGGCGGCTTAGTGATGAAAATGTTCTTCCCATAAAATTGAAGGGAGAACAGCCTTGCTGCCCTCGCAGCTGTACGTGGCACCGGCTTCTGGAAAAGCCGGGGTATTAATTAGCACCGCTTTGGATTAAACTCTCCCAACCATGTCGGATGGTGCGATTTTTCTCTTTGTGAGCTTGACACGGGGTGGCAAGGAGAAGCCTGCCTGGATTTCTCAGCCTCCTGTTACACCAAACTTGTCTTCCACTTAAGGATCAAATCTCCTCCTCTTCTGGAAATGAAAACGAGATATTTGGGGGCTTTTGCCGGGCAGTTGGGCTCAGAGATGGTTTCGTTGGATGAATGCAGGGATTGGAGATGGGTCTCAGTTGCCTTTGGCTTGATAGCTTTTGTTTGCTTGTGCAGAGCTTGTTTCTAGCCAGCATATTTGTGTTCTCTGAGCCTTGGTTTGCAGGAAAGGAGCTAAATGAATGTGAGCATCACTGGAAGGGGGACAAGGCACGCTTTAAACCAACCCAAACTGAGCCTTTAGGAGAAGTGGGCTTGTTTACATGTACAGTCTCAAGGCAGACGGCTTGCTTGTTTAAATAAATTATAGGCATTAGCCCTGAAAATAATTATTATGCTTTGTTTCCTGTTCCGAGGTGCAGGCTTCATGAAATTAACACATTACTGCAAAGTGCAGACAGTGTGTAATGGAGTCAGAGGCTCTGGCGCGAACTTAACCTTGACAGAAAGGCACATAAGCAGAGAGCGGCGCTGCCGTCGAGCCCACCTTTTCTTTACTGTCAACTCAGATGAAATTTGGGCTTCTCCAGAATGGCTGAAACCTAAGGCCAGCCAGCATCTCCTTCCATCAGCTTCTAGTAAAGTCAGGGTGTCACCTTCGGTAAAGAACACAGAACAGAGCCCACAAGCTGACGGGTAGGTGCCCAGCTTGGCCTTAACGATGCTAAGGATACCACGCCCTTCCTTTCTCTATTGTTTCCCATGGGTGTGAAGATTAATTGTTAATGTTGACATGCGATCTGAGCATGTCCATCCTTTGAATTTATCACGTAGGAGCTTTCTGTGGCAGAAGGCTTGCTTCAACACTAAGCATCACAAACAAATCATACACAAGCTTCAATAGTCAAAGGGAGAATATGGGGGAGGGCGGATGCTAAAGAGATACCTCAGTGGTTAAGAGGGCTTGCTGCTCTTGCAGAGGACCTGAGTTTGTTTCCAGCACCCACATGGTAGCTCATAGCCTTCTGTAACTTCAGTTCCAGGGCTTCTAATGCCCTCTTCTGCCCTCTGAAGGCACTGCATGTACCCGGTGCACAGAAATTTGCACATACACAGAAACTAAGAAGAAAAGGAGAAATGGTGAAGTTAATGAAGTCTGTGACTGGGCCAATCTGAGGGCATTTTATTTTTTAAAAACATTTAAAATTGTAGTATTTGTTATGCTTGTGTGTGAGGGGGGATGTGTTTCCCTGAGTGCATTGCCCATGGAGGCCACAAGAGGGCACTGGATTCCCTGGAGCTTGGGTTATATTTCTTAGTGAGTATCTCACCACAGGGGCTGGAATTGGGTCCTGAGAACAGAACTCTGGTCCTCTGCAAGAGCAGTCTGTACTCTGAAGCACAAAGCAGCCCCTCCACCCCAGTCTGGTAGTATTTTCCAGAAGATGTCATTATTGAGCGAGGATCTGAGGGGCAGAGGGAGTGGGCACCGAGGCGGGAGGTTTAGTTAGCAATAGGTTAAAGATGCTGAAGACTGTGAGAAGCTACACCTGGCCTTGCAGCTGCCCCCCACCCCTTGCCCAGGGCAGGAGCGCTTCACCGCAAGGCAATCGAGAAACAGAGAAATGAACATAGACTCGGGAATCAGCACATGCATTTGCCCCTGCTCTGCATGTTCCTCAGCCTCAGTGTTCTCATCTGTGACGTGACAGGGCTAAGGACAGTGACCGGGGGTTGGTCATGGCGGCGTTCATTCTCTTGCACTTTTTTTTTCTTTTTTATTTGCTGATGGGGGCTGGTTTTCACACATTCATGGTGCTTGGCACCTGTACCTCGTGCTCACCATATGTAAGGGGCTTTGCGATCCCCTGCGGGATTGTTCGGAGGATTAACCGAATCAATACCTTTTAACCTGCAGCAGTCCCCTGTGTGTAGGAAGCACGCGGAACATGCACGCGATTTCCAGTTTTTAAGGTGCGTTAGGATTTCTTTGAGTTCTAGCAGAATCCTCTAAACCATAGAACGTGGATCTGTGTTCATGGATTTCTTAGTCTTCTTTTTCTGGAAGTTCCATTGCAGTTTCTGTTTGGCCTAGGGAATCTTTAGTGACAAAGAGGCCATTCTCTTCAGGAGCCCTGTGTTTGCCTTTGCAGAGAATTGCCTGTTAGCGAGTCCTTTCTGACAGGGACAGAAGGGGCAGGGAAGTGGCCTTTTGGCTTAAGGGAAGGGTGGGAAGAATAGGCGTGGTTCTACTCTGCTCTGCTAGTGGAGGGGGTCAGAAGAAGGGGTCTGCCCCGCCCCGCCCAACCCTTCCCTCTCCACCCCACCCCTACCGCATCCAGGGGCCCCACCTGTACCCTGTCCCTGCTCTATCTGATAATTCTCTCTTCGAAGGGCAGTGGTCCGTTATCTTCTTGGGTTCCCAGGAAAACCTCCCTCTCCTCCTCACAGCTGGACAGTATGAAAGAAGGCGAACTGTGGGCATCTTGGGGTGGCTCCTCTCCTCCCGTGATGAAAAGGGTCCCCCTTTTTTCACCCCATACTCAGGCATCTTGGTAGATAAGAATCCCACATTTCCTTGAGAAGAGTGACCCTCCCAGCTTATTGCTAGCTTTAAAGCAGGATGGGACAGCCATGGGGAAAAGCTGTGGAATTTGGCTGCATAAGACGGAGCTTTGTTTCTGGAACTTTCCTTCCTTCTACACATCAGGACCTGAACTGATTGATCATCTGGAGCAGGCCCAAGCCTCACAGGAGTCTTCCTCCCCTACCCTCAGGCCTCAGCCCTGCATGCACTCACCCTTCCGGTGGCCCCAGACATGGGCACCAGTTCTCAAAAGGCCCCAAGGTTCAGATCTTTGTCAGGACAATGAGGGTGTCCTTGTGGGGAGGGGCCTTCCAGTTTGTGTCTGGGGACACATGCGAGCTTGCTGATACCACACTGGTTGGCAGGGGTCGGGGGTAGGGGGTGGGGAGGGGATGCTTATTTGTTTTATGGCACATACACAATCACTTCCGGTTCATGGCCTCTGAGAGCAACATGAGGAGCCAGGAAATGAGGACCCCAGAATCCAAAGCAAGTGCCCCAGCCACAGAAAGGGTGCAGAAGGGGTGGCAGAGCCCCTGGAGCCCTGTATGGAATCAGATAGGAAAATGCCAGCTTGGAAAACTCAGGGGACATTTGATGGCGGTGGAGTAGAGAAAGCTCACCAGAGGCCTCCAGGGAAGTCTGAGCACTGCTCCCAAGGCTGATTCTGTGGCAGGCAGTAGAGTTGACCTTCAGGAAGTGCTGAATTCCTTGTCACTGAGACACATATTTGGTCAGCTCTGAACACCAGATAGAGGCTGGCGTCTTGTTTGGGCCCTGAGCCTTGAGGCTCACCTAAGGCCTACCAGAGACTAGAGAAAGGTTTCTTCATTTCTCTTTGCTGAAAGTTTCCCTGGGACAGAAGACATGCCCCTCTGTCCTTTCTGGAATGTCTCTGCTTTGCCCATCCCACCCGGAAGCTTTTTGGGGTGCTCTGCTCTGGGGCTGCAGACAGAAAGAAGATACGCCATCCAACTTTGCATGTGCCTCCTTGGAAGCCCTTTGTTACGCTGAGAATCGTTTTGACCCAGACACGGCCACCGTCCTAGAGAGACAGCAGATACAGTCTCTGCCAGTCCTGTCCCTTATTCTGCTAGAGCTGAAAGACCTTCGTCATCGCTTGTCCCCTCCTTACACTGTGAAGCCCCTCAGACACCACTGGCAGAGCTCAGCCAGGCACCTACCTGTCCCTGTCCTCTTGGTTCCAGGCCTTTGTGTCACCGCTGTTTTGAGCTGGGTCGGGAGCTGCTGCTACAAAGATAAGGGAGACTCGGTCACTCCTTTAGAAGCTGACACTCTCGCTGCAGGATGGGGACCTTGAGTAGTTAAGACTGCAGTGGTAACATGGCTTGGTAGAGATCTGCACACTGGCGTGTTTTGGGGGCATAGAGGAGGGAAATCAGGAGGCTTTCCAGGATCCTTGACAATTCCTGCCTCAAGCAGATAGTAGTAGCTGTACTTTGTAGACGACAGATACTATTACTAGTGTCATTCATACAATAAACAGTCTACAATAAACAAAAAGTTTATTTTCAAATTTTGCTTCATTTAATTTGGTTAGTGGAGACAGAATGCTAAAGCCTGTTGGTTTGCAGTTGTTATTTTGAAAACAAATGTAACCTTTTGTTTTGAGATCACTGTAGATGAATGTAGAGTAATGCAGAGGAATCACATGCCTCTTTCACCCAGTTTCCCACAGTGACCTCAGAGCTAGGCATGGTGACTGGCAGCCGTACCCCCAACACTTATGGAGTCCCCCATCCCCTCTGCGCCTCCACTTCTTAGCAGTTTCATTGAAGTATTTTCCACCCTAACATTTTGGTGTTTTTCAAGTTCGTTGTTGTTCTTGTCTGTTTGTTTTTAAACATGCCTGGCCATGGGTAGTGGAAGGAAAGGAAAGGAAAGGAAAGGAAAGGAAAGGAAAGGAAAGGAAAGGAAAGGAAAGGAAAGGAAAGGAAAGGAAAGGAAAGGAGAAAGAAAAAAGAGAATAGAAAAAGATTTGCCCTCCAGTTCTTGCGCTCTTAGCATTCCCTCTTCTGTGTTTTCGTGGCCTTCCAAAATTGTTGACAAATCTCCAAATTCCAGATAAGAAAAGGAGCTGAGAACAGGAAGCGTGTGACCATTTTCACGTTTCACTTCATGAACTTGGGTGAGACCTAGCGCTGGCCTGTGTCTAGGGCAATGGCTACGTATGAGTGAAGTCTTTTTCTGCTCCGTCTCTGCCTCTGGGCTGAAGGACTGCTGGCGTGAGCAGGCATGAGGACACCCGGGCTCCCTCCTGAGCTGCTCTTCCTCATCTGCCCACACCCCAGGGTCCCAGCGAGATAGTGGACCTGCAGGATGTGGCAGAGAAGGTACCAGGCAGGAGGAAGGTGTGAGGTCTCCTTTCTCCAGAATGGTTTGGAATGCACAGTCCCTGAAGGCAGAGGCTGGAGTAGGGATGCAGTAGGCTGGAGAAGCAGAGCAGGCACGGGGAGAGGGGGCAGAGAACAAACTCCTGGCTCTTCTTGGCCTCTTGGATGCTCTCATTATGGCACAGTACTCGAGGGCTGTTGGTGAGATTACTTCTTCCTTGCTGAGACCAGATACCTGGAAACAGCCCGTTAAGGGGGGTGGGCTTATTTTGCTTGGGTTCTGAGGGATGCAGTCTGTCCTGGAAACTAGAGAGTGGTGGCAGAAGGATGAGGAGACTGACTGCACAGCATCTCTTGTCGGGATGCAGAGGCATGAATGCGGTGCGCAGTCCCTGCTTGACAGTGCCCCACTTCACCATTAAGACTTGAAACAAATCTTTCAAAGATTCTTCTAAAGATGTTGAGCAGAGTGCAACCATCTCATTTATCATACCTGAAAAGTTAGCAATTCCTTGATGTTTTCAAGCACGAGTTTCCCATTTTATGGCATGATTTTTTTAGTACATGTTTTACAGTTTGCCTGAATCAGGGTACCCACTGAATGGATTGACATATTTCCAAGTCCCTGTTAGCTTGGTGGCCTCCTTGCCTCTCTTTTCTCACCTTGGAATTCACTTCATGAAGATGGAAGTGGTACTTTGTCTTGTGGGCCAGTGATAACGGGCAGAGAGTTATCAGCATTAGAAAGGGATTCGAGGTCATAGAGTGAACAGCCCCAGATGGAAGTCTCTAGAAGCCCCAAGAGGTGTTCTTAGGGGAAGAACCCTTACTTCCCCAGTCTCTGTCCTCAGGCCAGGCCCTGAGGACTCTCCCCCTCTTCACTAGCCTCGAGCCTCCTCTGGGTAGGGGCGGAGGTGAGGAAGTGTCTGGTCCTTCAGACAGACACCTAAACACTACCATGGGGAGTGGGGGAAAAAAAGGAAAGGAAGGAAGGGGTGGGTGTCCTGGTTCTGACTGGGCTCCCAAGGGCTGTCCGAGGCCGTGGCACCCCATCACGGAAGTCCCCCGTCCAGGGCTGGCTGAGTGGCACCCTGAACGCTCATGCCCGTGCTGTGGCCCTCTTCTCACTTCCTTCTTTCTCACGTGTCTGTTTCTTCTCTCCTCCATGCTATGGCAGTGGTGCCCGGTGCTGATGAGACAATACTTGGTGCAGCCCCAGGCAGTGCTTTTCCAGGTAATTTCCTAGGGACCCAAATGACATCCGTGCACACTCTCTTGGGACACGTGCCTCAGAGTCTGTGGCTAGGACTCCTCAACCGCTCAGTACCTGTCTCCAGGTTGCTTTCCCTCTCCCATCCGTCAGATTTTCATGAGCTTCCTGAAGGCAGGCAGCCAGGATTTAAAACGAAAATAGCGTTTCACCCTGTCTCACTTGCATAGCCTTTCCCCCTAGAATGGGTCCAGGAGAGACTAAGCCGGGACAAGAGTTCCTTGTGATAACTTCAAGCTCCATTTCTGTCTCCCACTGGGCCAAGATTTCGAATGACAGAGAAACATGAAGCGCGCCCACTCCTCTGATTCTCGGACTTCAGACATCAGAGAAGGCAGCTCTGAGTGTCTTTGTAACTCTGGTGTTTAAGAGAGGGTGCGGCCCACCACGAACTGAAGTCTACTCTCTGTCAAGGAGGGTACACAGTCTGAACTGGTGGGCACGGCCTCTGGGGCCTTGGGGGTGTCTGTGGCTGCAGGCAGAGGGGTTTAGTTCTGTTATTTGTGCGGGACTGGGCAGTCTGGGAGCTGCTGGCCTCCGTTACTGTTTGTTTCTGGGTCATGGAGGAGGACGGCAGCAGGGGCTCCCAGGAGAGGGAGCGGGAACCTGACGTGACAGCTTCAGACAGACTTTGCAGGGCTCAGAGAAGGGGAGAGTGGGAAACACAGCTGGGTTCTGTGACTGGGGGTGACTGGGATGGGCTGAGGAGCCCAGGAGTGTGGGTGTATCAACACACAGTGTGTGTCTGTTTGCACCCTCCACATTCACATCCCATTGGCTTGCCCTCGGCTTCCCGAGTAACAGAGAAATGGAAGAAGACAGACATTTCTACCAGGAACGGGGCACCAGGAGCCCTCTCTCGTCTCTGGCTCATCTTTACACCTCTCTCGTCTTCTTTTTTTTACAAGAGTCTATCTCTCCTAGGCCCCATTTTTCACAGAGGACTTGTCTGAGGTGATCTGAAGTCCGTCTGAGGGAGTCCAAATGGACTGTAGTGAAAAGGGGAGGCTGTTGTTCCAGGGCCCAGCAGTGGTGTGGGTCTGCTGGCTGAACCCCGAGTTTGACTGAGCTTCCAGCTGGCCCAAGCTAAAGGGGACACACAGTGGGTTTCTAATGTGCTAGTTGTTTGGTCAGAGGCAAATGAACAACTCAGCATGGGAAATAACCTTTTCCCCAGGGAGTTAAGGGAGGGAAGGACAAGGAATTTGAATATTCTAATGGGCAGTGTCTCCAGAGGTTAAAAAAATACCTTTGCATGACCCTTTTCTTTTATTGTCTTTAATAAGTGTGCTTCTCCAATGACTTTGACCAACACTGGACAGGGACCCAGCTTTCCCATCACCTGGCCTGATGAGGCGTACGAGCGGGAGGAGGCAGGGCTACCGTGTCACTTGGAGCTCCTGTTTGAAAACTTTCTAGTTAATTCTTTTTTTTTTTTTTTTTTTTTTTTTTTTTTTTTTTTTTTTTGTTTATACGTTATTTATGTATGTCGCGTTTGCTCTCTTCACCTTTTNTTTTTTTTTTTTTTTTTTTTTTTCTGCTTGTTGAGACAGGATCTCACTGTGTAGCCCCAGCTAGCCTGGAACTCTGGATCTCCCTGCCTCATGGGTGCTAAGGTTATTAGCATGGACTGCCATTCCTGGCCAACAGTAAATTCTTGAGATCTGTAGTTTATGTCATGTGGATGAACAATTTATTCATTCATTAATTTATTCATTCATTCAGTGCACACTTGCGGGGAGGCTGTAGGGAGGCCCTGTGTTCTGAAAGGAGAGAGACAAATAGCTGTTATCTATGGAGGCGTTATGACAGAGTCATGCAAGAAGCCACAGCAGAGCGAGGAAGCAGAGGAGTGATGATTTCGTGGGCGGGTATAGAACCAGGGATGGCTTCACCAAGGAGGTCAGATTTGAGCTGGGTCTATGGACAGCGTAGGAGCTCTTTTCATACGGAGATGGCCCCTCCAGACAGAGACAGATAGGAGCCTGGAATGTTGGAAGCCCAACCTGTGAAAGCCCTGGAGATGAGAGAGAACACCACAGGCAGTTCCGAGGATAGACTGGAGGAACAACTGAGCGCCCCCATAAAAGATAGTAGCCTGCTCCCAGAGGAGCAGAGGAAGAATTGTCAAATCCCAGCAACAGCACTGGGCCCCTGCTGGGTGGAGACAGAGCTGCTAAAGCCTCCTTTGTGAGAACCACCGCCCACAAGCCTGAACTCTTCAGTGAGGTTCTTTCTCTTTGCCTCCTGAAATGCTTTAGTGACCGGCATAGGGAGCCTTCGCCACATGCCGAAAGTTACCTAGTCTCGCGAACCCAACAGTTAGGAGCGATTCTGTGCACTCACGCTGTCTGACACGGAACAAAATCAATTATTGGTTTCCACCTGGAAACTTAAATACATGAAGAGACAGGAAATCCCCATCAGCCACACTTTTGCAAATGGCTCTGTCTCCTTGGGGGAAACCTATGCTCTCCCGCATAGCCTCAGCTGCCATCCATGTCTGCAGATAGAGTCCTGGAGACTGTGGCCAGGGAAGGTGTGGGGGCTGTGCTGACAATTGACTGGATGCTGAGGGCCTGGAGGAGCTGCTCCTTATTTAGCTTTCTTTCCACGGAAGAGATCCATGGTAGTCCATTTCCAGCCGGCCTACCTTCATGTCCGCTCCCTCAGCCAGTGCCCCATTCCTGTCTGGCTCCCTCCTTCCCTTGCCTCTCAGCTCTGCTCAGTTGTTCCATTTCAAGGGATGGAGCTCGCTCAGCCCACCCCCAGAAACCTTTCCTGACCTCACCCCACCCCACGAGAATGAACAGCCGGGTGCTTTCCTCCCTCTTGGATGGACTTTCTGAGGCTCTGCATCTTTCTCCGGGAGCTTGTGGAGGGTCTCTTCTGCCTCGCGCACCCGCATGCACGCAACAGGGCCCAGCACGGGTGAAGCAAACATACACTCACTGTGCTCCGGCATCCAGGGAAACACAGAAGGAGGAACTAGGACCCATGTCCAGGCATCCAGGAGCTCTAAAAGGTACCACCTCAAAAGAGACGCCCCCTAGAGGCATGGCCGTGCACTGCAGGAGGTAGCTGCCTCTGGGGAGCTTTTATCTCAGAAGCATTCTAGGGCGTGAGCCACAGTTCCACCTTACAGGAAGGGAATCTGGACTGCGACCTTTCCCCAACAGCTCCCTGCTGCATGGAATGCAGAAATGCTCTTCAAATGCTGCTGTTTCTAACTCGCAGCAGGAAACGGATTTTCCCCTCTACCCACTCATAAGTGAACCATGATTTACAAAATAGGGGTTAACTTTTCTAGGTGTGAAAGCCTTGGTCTCTGTTCTATGCCTTCTAATTCCGCTACCAGTGAGCTGGGGATATAGCTCAGCCGGTAGAGCACCTGCCTGGCATGCATGAAGCTCTAAGTTCAATCCCCAGCACAGCAGGAAATTGAGTGTTATGATCCATGCTCGCTATCCTGGCCCTGGGGAGCTGAATGTAGGAGGTCATTCTCAGCTACTTAGTAAGTTTAGGCTAGCCTAGGCTACATGAAACCCTGTCTCAAAACAACCCCCAAAATAGCAACAAGAACCAGCTAAAAGAAAACAAAACAAAAAAGAAACTCCACTTTAAGTAGTTGGAACCAACTGTTTGATTGCATCACTGTTACAGGTTGGATCTCACAGTTAGAGAACCATTAGGGTAGCTGTCAAGATGCTGGGGTGAGAGGGACCCATGTTTGAATCCTGGGGCCGAGGTGCTGTTTGGCTCTAAGTTCATCATGTTTCTTCTGGAATCGACGTCTCAAGCTTTTGCACTGAGAAGTGGAATAACACAGCCTCCTTCATGGGCAGAACTTGGCTTGAGATGGAAGGCACAGGTGAAGTCCCTGACATGGCATTCTCCGGAAGCTGGGAAGGGCTCCCTGAGCAGCATTACTGCCGGCTGAGGCTGAGGGCTGCGGGCTGCAGTGGAGCTGGGAGGGACCGCAGGCGCTGGGGTCCCGAGGTGTGGCCATTGAGGACAGCTCAGAGAGCCCCCGGGGCTGGTCAATCATCTTCCAGAAGAGGCTGATTCCAAAACATGTAGCAAAGAATCCCTAGGCCCATAGCAGGCCCGGCTACTCCATGGAGAAGCCAGGCTGGGGCCCGGGTCTATGTGCACCAGGGACCACTAGAAATCTGCAGTAATTAACATGGTGTATTATTGGCACCAGGAGAGATAAATAGACCAATGAAACAGGATCCAGGCTGGAAGCCGTCTGTGCATATACGGAACCTTGATATATAGGTAAGGAGATGTACAAATCAGCAGGAAGAGATGGACTCTTTAATAACCAGCAATGGGCAACGGGTTATCCATTCAGAAATGGGGAGAAGGGAGAGATTAGATCTTTATACCAGGCACAAAAAATCAATCCCAGGTGGATTAGAGACCTAAATGCAAAAGGCAAAGGCACCTGATCGGGCCAGCTTCAGGTCCTGCCCAAACTCCCCAGGCACAAACATGGCCTCATGGGATGGAGAATGAGGCCTTGGGAAGGGGCACGGGGATGCTCATACAGATTGACCAGTCACAGTGAAGACAGGAGCGGGTCTTAGCTATCTTCCCGTCCCACCTCAGTGCCTCCTCCTCCTCTGGAAGGTCTTCTTCTGGGGACCATTCCTCAGGGCACGTGTGTCCCGCTCCACCCGCTGGCCCTGCCAAGTGGTGCCACAGGAATAGCAACCATCATTATCCCAAGTCGCAGGCTCTCAGCCTCCTCACCCACCTGCTACTGTCCCCGCCTGCCAAGTAGGTCATCTTGAACAGACAGGATGTGACCGCCGTTAGCAAGCCCAGGCTCCAGAGAAGCCCCCGGCCAAAACTTGGGACACACAACCGAAATCTTTGTCCTTCAATGTTTGTAGTGGGATTTGGAAGGGGCGCGGAGACATGTCGTTTATGATTATAGTGCCGCCCTTCCTTGAGTGAGAAGGTCCAGGCTGGTATTTTTTTTTTCTGCCTTCCCTGAAAGCCATTCTGCAATGGCTTCAATGTCAAGGAGATGGCTCATCACAGGCTTAGATTTCATGAGTGACTTAAAGAAATGGACACGACTCTGCCCAGCACATCTGGTTGTCGTGGGTTTGATAAATCTGACATCTGTGCCTGGAACGTTTAGCACACAAGTGTTCACAGACTTCCAGGATCCAAAAGTCACTCGTCAAACTGTGGCTCTATGGGCTGAATTAGGGCTGGAACTTCTCATCAGCTAGCCCCTGGATCGGGAGTCTCTCTGATCTTCTGAGGACCCAGCCCTCTTTCTCTTGGACTCCAGTTTGTCCATCTATGAAATGGGTCTGGATTGGGTGATTCCTCAAACTCCTTCTTAACGCTTGTTTCTGGGGTCCCACCCTATGGTCTGAGAGCCCCTAAACCAGAAACCAGGCTGCCCCTGCCCTTGGCAAGTACACTCTTATTCCTGCCATGCTTGCTCTGACGCCCTCCCTGGCCTCTGGGGCTGAGCCGGGGAATCTGTCGGTTAGATCTGACTTCTTGCGATGCTGTGTGAACTCTTGCCCATCTTTTCACCTGGGAGCAGTGGTCGGTTCTGAGACATGTGCTGCTCCGTTGAGCTGCGTCTGCCCTTTCCGCCCGGGTTTCCCGGACCTCTGTGGACAGATCATGGCCTTGCATCTGATCAGGGTGCCTCTAGGCTACATGCTGAGATGTCTGCTTCCTCTTTCAGACCACAGAGTATTCAGCCATGGCCTCGCTGGCTGGAGGCCTGGACGACATGAAAGCTAACTTGACAAGCCCCACCCCTGCTGACATCGGAAGCAGCGTGCCAGGCCCGCAGTCCTACCCCATTGTTACAGGTGAGCATACCTGGATGGGAATTTGGGAGGGAAAGGGAAGGAGAGAGAGAGAGAGAGAGAGAGAGAGAGAGAGAGAGAGAGAGAGAGAGAGAGAGAGAGAGATATGATTTGAAAGTAGAAAGGGATTGCCGGATGGTAGTGGCATACGTCTTTAATCCCAGCACTCAGGAGGCCGAGGCAGGCGGATCTCCATGAGTTCAAGGCCAGCCTGGTCTACAAGAGCTAGTTCCAGGATAGACTCCAAAGCCACAGAGAAACCCTGTCTCAAAGAACCAAAAAAAAAAAAAAAAAAAATTAAAAAAAAAGTAGAAAGGGAGCTACATGGGGGGGCGGGGGGTGAAGGGGCCTAAAGGAAGGGGTAAGCAAGAACAAAAATGATAACAAGAAGGGGGGAAACCAGCAAATATATCATGTTCTGTCTCATATGTAGAACTTGTATTTTAAATATATATGAATATTGCATATATGTGCTTTATATACTATGTGAAAGCAGAAAGTGGATTATGTAGGAGCCATCAGAAATCGGTAAGGGGAATAAGGGAAGATGATGGGGGAAAACAGGAGCAAAGCAGAATGATATAAATGTATGAAAATATTATAAAGAAAACTATTATCTTGTATGATCACTAAAAAGTATGACAGCTGGTACATTGAGAAACCTTTAATCCCAGCATTTGGGAGGCAAAGGCCGAGTTCTGTGAGTCAAGGCCAGCTTGGTGCACATAGTTCCAGGATAGCCAGGGCAGTATAGAGAGAGCCTGTTTCAAACAAACAAGCAAATAAAACAACATAAGGATGATGAAACAGCCACGGATAGAATGTGGCCCTGCGATCAGGATCAAAATGTCTCTGGTTTCGCCAATGACAACGAACCTATTTTTATCTTAGGTAAGGGATGCAATTCCCTCAGTTTCAGTTATCACCTATTATGAGAAATGTTAATGACTACGTGAGCTATATAAAAAAGAAGCCATAGAAATGAAACAAAAAAAAAAGCAGAAGTACTTTGAAGAAAAAAGGGACTGTGGTAATGTATAATCATGATAGAGTAACATCATAATTACATGTAATTCAATTACCAAAGTAATCATTATATAGATATAATTTATTCACTGCATTACATATTGTATTAATGTAATATGTTATTATGATACAATAATTACAAATAGAATAGAATGTAAAACTCTTATTAGAAGAGTTCTGCTTAATAACATTGAAAGAAACGTTTCCTAGGGGAACTAGCAAAGACTGGGCAGACAGAAGACAGGAAGGCTTTAGGAATACACGGGCATGGTTTTGAACCCTGATTCACACTCATGAGTGAGTGTGGCTAATTTATTTCAGCTTTCAAATCAAACTTTATTCCCTTTTTACTGAAACAGATTCTTTTCTCATACAGTTTCCCCTCTCTTTAATCCTCCCAGGTCCTCCCCCATCTCTCCTCCCCTCCGATCCACTCCCTGTCTGTCTCTCATCAGAAAAGAACAGGCTTCTAAGAGATAACAATGAAACATAACAAAATAAAATATAAGATAAAGCAAAACCCATCATATCGAAATTACACAAGGCAAACCAACAGAAGGAAAAGAGCCCAACAAGAATCAGAGACACACTCGTTCACACACTCAGGAGTCCCTGAACTAACACTAAAAACCACTAACCTGAAAGCCAGAGTGTATATGCAGAGGACCCGGGGCAGACCTGTTCAGGTCTGAGTTTGTTGCTTCAGTGAGTTCATACCAGCCTTGTTCAGTTGGTTTGGAGGACCTTGTTTTCTTGACGTCCCCCAGCCCCTCTGACTCTTATACTCTTCAAAGCCTCTTCCTCGGGGTTCCCTGAGCCTTGAGGGGAGGGATTTGAAGGAGACAGTCCATTTAGAGCTGTGTGTTCCACGCGTGCTCTCCCCCTACCCCGTATGTGTGTGTCCGTGTGTGCACGCATGCACGTGTGGCCATGAGTTTCTGCATTTGTTTCCATCTGCTTCAGGAGGAAGCTGCTCTGATGACAGCTGAATAAGGCACCGATCAATGAGTATAGCAGAATATCATTATATCACTACTTTTTTTTTTTTTTGATTTTTCAAGACAAAGTTTTGCTGTAGCTTTGGAGCCTGTCCTGGAACTAGCTCTCGTAGACCAAGCTGGCCTGGAAGTCACAGAGATCTGCCTGCCTCGGCCTCCCAAGTGCTGGGATTAAAGGCGTGCACAACCACTGCCCAGCTCACTACTTTTTTTTTTTTTTTTTTTTTTTAAGATGAGTAGTATTTGTTTTACCCTAGGTCTCTGGGCTATCTAAGTCTACGGTTCTTAGTCACCCAGGCAGTGTCATGTATGAGGTCCATCTTGAAGAGCAGGCCTTGAATCAAATTAGACATTGGTTGGTTATTCCCACAAGCTTTGTGCCACCATTGCCCTGGCATATTTTGCATTCAGGACAGCACTGTAAATCAAAAGTTTTGTGGCCAGGTTGGTGTATGTATTTCTCCTGTGGTAGCCTGCAGAGTTCCTTCCCATACCAAAGACACTAGAACACAGGCATGAAGATTCTATGTTCAGCTCAACCAGATCAGCTACTCCGTGTTCAATGAGTTATGCTGGTATTGTCTTCAAAACTGGGGCCTTTGCTGTCATGTTGTGGAGAGCAACCTATAGTCTTGACAACAGCCCGAGTTGTTTGGGGATTTTCATGGGACCCCTTTCGGCCAACAACTCAACTGAATGTAACCTAATCCCAGTTCTGGAGTTTCATATGGCAACAAGAGATGGCCAGTTGTAACTCTGTCTCCCCCACCCTTTGGAGACTCATTAGGACTGGCTTTATATATTTTAAGAAGTTTCTACTGCACTATTTCCATACACCTCAAATTGCCCTCAGTTCTCTCTCCCTGCATCCCTCACTTCCTGATGCCCCAGTTCCAGTGCTGCCTGCCCCCAGTTCACCTGGAACATCTATTGTATTTCCTCCTCTCAGGGAATCTATGCGTCTACCCCTCCAGTCCCTTCCTCCATACCTAACCTTTCTGGGGCTACAGATTGTAGCTTGCTTACATTTACTTAACAGCTAATATCCACATAGAAGTGAATACATACCATATTTATATTTCTGGGTCTGGGTTACCTCACTCAGGATGATTTTTTTCCCAGTTCCATTCATTTGCCTGTAAATCTCATGATGTCAGTATTTTAACAGATGAGTCATACTCCATTGTGTAGATGTACCACATTTTCTTTATCCATTCTTCAGTTGTGGGACATCTGGGTTGTTCCCAATTTCTGGCTATTGTGAATAGAGCAGCAAAGAGCAAGAGTCTCTTTAGTAAGATGAAGCAGTCTTTGGGTGTGTACCCACAAGCGCTATAACTGTATCTTGAGGTAGATTGATTCCCATCTTTCTGAGGAATTGTCCCGCTGATTTCCATTGTGACTGGACAAGATTGCACTGGAGTGTGGGGAAATTCTTTTAACATATCTTACTCTCCATTTTCTGATTGGAAAATTGTACAGGCAAAGTAAATGCAAAACCTATTTTCCAACTTGTTTAGAGGAAGTTCCCTGAGCCCGCCAAACCTTGATCCCGCCCCTGAGGAGGGGCAAGGCAGCCCGCCAAACCTTGGCCCCTCCCTCAAGGAGGGGCAAGGTAGCCCGCCAAAACCTTGACCACTTTTCCCCCAGTCTATTTAAATTGCTTCCTGGAAAGTCCTTGTGTGGTCCCCACCCCCCATGGCGGCATCCTTGGTTTCCGTGTTCCCCTCCGGGCTACCCAAGAGGGCAGGAATCCCATCAAAACCTGGATTTGGCTTGTTGTGATTTGGCTTGATTGGGATTTTTGCGTTGGCAGAGAGCTTGTTTTAGGAAACTTCCTAACAGGAAGTTCTAGAGTTCTGTTATACAAGATTATACTTATAGTTAGTGATATTTTTTGGGGCATTTTAAGATGGATTATGTGGGAAAATCTTTGTTATTCTTAAAAAACGATGAGAGAGCTGCTACAAACTGTCCCCAGGCGGGCTGGCGGAGGGAGCCCGCCATGAGGGCGGCTACAGGAGGGCACGCTTCCTTGGCCCACGGTGGCGGCAGGTAACAGACACGTAAACACAGGAAATAGCCATAAGTATTTATTAAGGAAGGGGGAGAAAGAAAGACAGAGAAAANTGCAGCGTGCTACAGGGGCTCCCAGACCTGCAGCGTGCTACAGGGGCTCCCAGACCTGCAGCGTGCTACAGGGGCTCCCAGACCTGCAGAAGGCTGCAGGAGGGTCAGGAGTAAAAATACATGGATTGGTTTTCAGAACCCTGGACCAGACATTAGTTTGTGTTTATTTGAATTTCTTCATTTTTAAAGTCACATTATAGCACAGAAAAGGAGTATAAACATCCCTGACCAAAATTAGGGCTATGCTTAGTTTTGAAATGTCAGGGACCTTCTAGAGCAGGGCATGGGAGGGTACACCTATGGTACCCAGCACTCAGGAGGCTGAGCTGGAGGATCAGGAATTGGAGGCCAGCCTGGGCTGCATAGTAAGACCTAATTTCAAAACACAAAAGCAGACATACAAAATGGAAGGCATATTCCGATTATCAGCATAATCATTAGCTTCCTTATAAAGAAGTAATATTTAGCATAATAGAAGAACAAACCCTTCAACAATGATATATATGATCCCAGAGAATAAATTTAGCTTTAGAGCCACAGTGACAGAATAGAACAGTGGAGAGATGCTTCTTCCTAGACTGACTGTCAGAAAGGCACCTCTTACAGTAAAGCAACCCCAAGGAAAGCACAATAGACTTTAGGAAAAATTGTCAAAATGGTGCTAAATACTGGCTAAAAAAAACACTGCAGGATAGCTAGAAATGTTCTGAAATAAAGAAATAAGTATATGTTCTAGAACATTCCAGAACGTATGACAAGGTGACAAGGGGCCAGCAAGATCAGTCAGTGGGTAAAGTGCTTGCTGCCCAACACACACACACACACACACACACACACACACACACACAACCAAACAAACAAAAATAACAAATGTAATAAAATTTTAAATAAGAACAAAAACGTGTGATAATACTATAATAACTAAACCTATTGTAGAAGCTGAGGTTTCAAACACATGGGCTGGGATGGACAGTACAGAAACAGGTCCAAATACATGTGGCCAGATCCCCATTTCACTGTCTCCATGGGAACAAATGGTTTGAGTTAACAGTATGCTCACTAGCCAGATTTCGTCATGACAAATTGTGCTGTATATCAAAACATCACAGTGTACCCCTAAACATGTATATTTGTGTATCATTTATAACAAATTCCAGTTAGTCAAAACTTTTTTTTAAAAAAGTCATAATAAACTAGAACAAAAAAATCTTAGGGAAAATTATAATCTTAGTGTAGAAAAGGCCTTTAAAAACGTTTCAAATGCAAATAATTGAAAAATGTTAAAAGCCTTTTGTATGTAAAAACATCCAAAGACAAAAATAAAAACTATGGTAGGGAATGTAATACAGATGATAAAAGTTAGTTTGTTTAATATGTAAAGAACTTTTGTGTACACAAAAAATATTGCTAAGCACTATTTATGTGTGTGTGTGTGTGTGTGTGTGTGTGTGCCTGCTTATCTGTATGTGCACCATATATGTGCACATGCCCAAATAGGCCAGAAGAGGGCACCAAGGCTGCGGGAACTGAAGTGATTGGTTATTGTGAGCAGCCTGGTGTGGGCTCTAAGAACCAAATCTGGGTCCTCTAAGAGTAACAGTTCACTTAACTGTGGAGCCATCTCTCTAGCCTCTGTAAAAAGGGCTTTTAAAAACAAATAAGGTGGGCAGTGGTGACCCATGCCTTTAATCACAGCACTTGGGAGGCAGAGGCAGGCAGATCTCTGTGAGTTTGAGGGCAGCCAGGTCTACACACCTGTTTCACATCTACTTTTAAATAAAATCAGAACAGTGCCTGGACTATAAAGCACGGGAGGAGCCAAGTGATGTATGTCTGCTAGAGACATTTCCTGAACACCTGTACTGTGGACATAATGAGGTGGCCCAGGGCTTTCCCGTGCACAGAACACACACACGAAAGGGTATAGGTGGGGGACTTATACAGGCTCGTCCTGGCATTATGGTTTACCAGCAGGTTGAGGAACTTCTGGCACAGCTCCAAGGGAGACACAGCAGCTGGGGTCCTAGGGAAGTATGAGGTCTGTGAAGCCTGTGGAGATGGCAGGTTCACACTTAAATGGAAATGACGTGTAGTTCCCAATTCAAATGACTGTGAACAGGTTTTCACCTACTTGAATGTTTGGTGGGACGAGGCCATAGTGAAGGAAAAAGAGAAACATAGTCTGTTTGTCTGTCGGCCAACAATGCCCCTCATCATAGAAAATAAACCCCATGAACATTCCAGACCTTGAAAGAAAGGCTGCAGAGCCACTGGGCCCCGGATCTTTTCATTTTCCTCAGCCTGTGTTAGTGGCTGTGTTGGTGGCAGTTGATCCGCCTGTCTACCTCTGTCCATCTTTCCTGGCCACAACGAGAATGGGGGATGGGAGTCCCCGAGTTACCCCATCCCTGCTTCCATATACCAGGCAGCCCAAGGAAGGTCTCATTAGAGCCCGCCCGAGTCAGTCTCTCTGCACCGTTTATATGCCGCATTAAATATTAAGCTAAACCCTGCTCTGCCAGCCAGGGCCACGCTTCAGAAACCGCTCACCATCTGCAGATTTGGTGACTGACCAGCCTGTTCCTGCTCTGTCAGCAGTTTAGGCCGGTCCTGATTGGGACTAATTACCTGCAGGTGTGTGTCCTTGGGCACCAGACCTGCTGATGGGGCAGCTACTGGGTTTACCTACCTACAAAAGGGCATGGCGGGTGTGGGGCCAGGCTCCTAGCTTCTGCCTGCCTCCCCACTGGTCAAAGAGCTGACAGTCTTGCCCCCAGCTGGGCCCCCCTGACCTTTTTCCTTTGAGAATAAAGGAGTTAGGCCAACATATGTCCCTATGGTCTCTTCCCTGGGGACCAGGTCTTTGCATCAGCGGATTGGAATGGCAGGACATTGAGGAAGGCCTCTTTTGGCCCACTTTGGTAGTGGCCTGGGATCTGAGACATTTCTGACATTGCTCCCATCAATCTACAGAGGCCCTTCTATAACACGGTGGGTGAGACCCACAAAGGCAGAGAGAGTAACTGCCAAGTCCCCGAGTCTCCAGCTCTGCCTGCTACAGTTACTGTTGGGAGCATTAGGACCCCAGACACCCCTGTGCGCTCTTGATCTGAGCAGGAGCTGAGGCTAGAGGAAGGAGCTCAGAACAGGAGCCAGAGGGGAGGAGTTGAGTCTACACTTGTCACTTAAGTGCTCTTGTATTGGGGGCAGATTCCATGTCCTCTGTAAGCTTCGGTTTTTCTAGTTATGAAATGGGAGAACAACCGTTTCTGCTGCCTGCCTGCGATGTTTGGGGGATTGTCTTGGTTTTTCATTTCTGGTTTGTAATTCTGATGATGCCAGCAAGATCCACTGCATCTTCAGCAAGAGCTCGGTAGTGGTGGTGATGGTGGTGGTGGTGGTGATGTCTGTATTGGCATCTGGCATTTTGTGAGGGCATTTTGAGCGTACCTTGCTTAGTGCTAAGCATGGTGCTTAATATATATCTTGGTTCTTGCATAAATGAGACCGTTACCTCCATCCTTGGTGTATAACACGGACTATCCCAGTGTCAGTTATCTGTGGGGCTGGGTAGGGAGGCAAACTCTTGGGGACTCTCAAAGGGTCCTTATTCTGCCTGCACATGTCCACAGAAAGAGGCTCAGGACATTTGTTGTCAGGACGTCTGGCTGAGGGGCAGGGAGTGCAAGTGTCTGAGTGCAGTTGGGATGTTTTCTCATGTGTGTGTCTTGCAGTTCTGTGTGTGTGCTCATGTGGGTGTGCACACCTGTGTGTTCTGACACACGCGTATGCATAAGCGTGGAGGCCAGAGGCTGATGATGTCGTTCTCGATCCTTCTTGACTTTGTTTTTGAACTGGAGCTTTTTCACTGTCCCCGGAGTTCACAAACTCAGCTGTGATAGCTGGCCATGGAGCTTCGGGATCCGCCTGTCTCTGCCTACTCAGCGAGGGGATTACGGGGTGAATACTACCCCACCTTTTAAACACGGCATTAGGGAGATGAGCTCAGGCCCTAATGCTACTGCAGCAAGCAATGGACAATCTCCCCCATCTGAGAAACACTAAAAACCTCTACATCGCTTTTGGCCTGTGAACCGAGGGGCTTGGACCCTTGGGGGCAATCTTCAGGGTTGGTTCCAGGCCCCTGGTGGGCGACCCCCTCATACTGAGCGACTCTGGAGCTTTTCTAAGGAGGCTTCCTGCTCAGATGTGCGCTGCTTCTCACTCAAGCTCCTGCTGGCTAGCCGCCAGGCAGCTCTGAACAGCCAATTGTTCATCCTTCCGTGGGGAACACCTCCTTTGACCCACTTTTTAGGAGGCTTGTGGAGGCTCATCAGACGCAGCTAAATACCTCTTCCCTCAGAGTGGAGTCATAATGAAAAATGAAAGCAAGACTCCGAGAAATGTCTGTGTACACAGGCTGCTGAGAAGTGCTGGGGGAAAGGACGGTGAAAGTCACAATACCGCATGAGAGCTGGGACCCAGTGCTGGCCCACCAGCTTCCAGGGGGAGAAAATGGGCTGTGGAAGTGGCTTCGTGCCTTTGAAAGGGTGATATCAGTAGCTACTCATTCTGTGGGGTGCCTGGGGACAGTCTCTACCCTCCCTGGGTGTGCCTGCATGCAAGGGTGTGTGGGGGTGGGGGTGGCATTTACAGTCAACGCCGAATGAACACACAGTGAGGTTTCACAGTGTCGGGAGCTCTGGAACAGAATCCCAAGGGGGAGATTATCGAAAGGCTGGGAGGGGAGTGGGCTGAGGTGGTGAATCAGTCTCCCCAGAGTGCCAGCATGTGATCAGAGATGTCAGTTATGAGAAGTTCGGGGATTATTTGGGGAAAACACACTTCCAGCAGAAGACACAGCCCCAGATAGTGTCCTCTAAATGTATAGAGAGAGTGAGGGGCCTCAGGGGTGGGGCCATTTCTCAGTTCCCTCTCAACTGCCAGTTGGGCCCAGCCTATAACTCAGACCTTGGGGTTTTTCAGACTTAGTAGAAACTACCAAGCAGGGTAGTGGGACTCTTCACATAGCCCTGCACAATTCCTTACCAAAACTGGGTCAACTCTGCTGCCAGTGACCTTACTATCACAAGAGCAAAGAACCTTCACATGGTACATGCTGGAAGCTGCCTTCAGCTGAAGCATCTTCAGATTAGGCTGGCATCTGTGCTGTGAGCTCACAGACCTAAGCATTGCCCCAGATATCCCTAAGCTTGGCATGTGCCCTTGGCATATGTCTACCCCAAAGAGTTTTTGATGTGCATAACATGTTTTCAACACTAAAAATATCATCTTGAAGATCAGAGAAAGATTTAAAATGTCCACTGGGAGGAGACATATAAAGTTCACAGCGGCTTTATGGGGAGGGCTCATTGGGGTTATTAGTATTATTCATTTCCTATGACTTGCGAGGCAGAGAGCAATGCACACAGTAAGCTGCCTTTTGTGTAACCGTGCACTTGGACACTATAAATGCATGCTTGTATTTGTGCATCTTACACCGTGGAAGGAGCCTCGGGCACACACGGCCATGTTTAAGCACAGAGTGTGAGAAGAGTATGTTATTACTGAACCATTTATATCTGCAAAAATGGTAGTGTGGTGTGCGCGCGCGCACACACACACACACACACACACACACACACACGAGCCATGGCACTCACATGAAGGTCAGGGACACACTCCTGAAGTGGGTCTCTCCTTCCAGCCATACGGAAGTTCCAGGGATTGAGCTCAGGTCACCAGGCTTGCTTGGCAAGAGCCTTCACCCACAGAACCTCTTTGAAATCCCTGTTTACATTTTTAAGCTTCTGAATGTTGTCTATTTAGCAACTACCAAAACAGTTTAAAAGTGGCCTCAATAAAATCAGAGGGCTTGACCTAAAGATTAAAACACCTCTCTTAGCAGGGCAGTGGTGATACACACCGTTAGTCCCAGCACTCAGGAGGCAGAAGCAAGAAAATCTCTGTGAGTCTGAGGTCAGCCTGGGCTACAGAGCGAGTTCCAGGACAGCCAGGGCTACACAGAGAAACCCTATCTCAAAAAACACCTCTCTCAAAAGCTTGGTGGACTTGCTCCTCTTGGGTCAACACGGGGAGAATGTAGAAAGAGGCCTGCCCCCTTCGATGCCCCCAGGGAACACCTACCTAGCCCTCCAGCTTACCTGACTTGCTAGCATTCTCTGGCAGTTGGGTTTCCAGTTCTGCCTACTTCCTCTGCCAGGCCCTTCCAATTTCCTTTGCTAGCTGCCGAACACCCTGCAGCTGTTATGAGCCTTTGCAGTAGCAGTGAACTCTTTCTTTACATCACCAACTAGACAACATTGAGACTAGACCGCTGTATAAAAAGACTCAGCACCCAAGATGGAGAGTCTCCTCTTTCCCTGCAACGCCGGTCTGTTTGCCTTCCAGAATGATTTGGGGCAAATCCAGTTGGATTTAAAATGCTTGTTTTCACATCAGTAAGGGAACTCACGGTCGCTGGTCCTCGGGTTCTTAGGATCCCAGAGTTTTAAATTCTAGTATTTGTCAGACCACTCTGAGCCCCCAGAAGCCCAGAGGTCTGCTCAATTGAAAGGCAAAGTGAAACACAGGCATCTCCATAATTAACACACACATTGAAGAAACGATGCCTTGCTTTCAGGCTAGCCCAGTGTTCCCAAGAACCATTTGTTGAATGAATGAATTAATATTTGCGTAAAGTGTGATGTCAATTAAAAAAATTAATTTCCACTGAAAGTGCTCTACTTGCTTCTGACCTTGGATTTTGTAGGATAAAAATAAACGAAGCTGGATGGCCCTCCTGGTAATGTACTAGTAGATTTTTTATTTTTTACACTCGCCGGCAGCTTGGAAGGCTACCGTTCCAAACAGCCTTCCAGTGGGTCTCTGGGCCTCCCAGCTTCCCGGCGCGCCCCGCTGTGACCCATCCTTCTAAAGCATTGACTTCATTAGCCCGTTCTGGCCAGAGAGCTTCTAGACCTTCTCCCTGTCTAGAGAACAAAGCTCCTGGCTGATTTGTACGGTTTGTTCACGCATTCCTTCGTTACTCCTGCCAACAAAACTTGGGTCTCCCTGCCTGTAGGCCTGTGTGGGGCCTGAGGTGTCAGCACACTCAGTCTGATGGAGGAGGCACACGTGGAGACCTGTACAAGGCAGAACAAAGCAATTGGAAAGTGTCAGATTCCCGGGAGACCCTGTGCAAGAGTGGTTGTGGTGGGGTGTGGGGGTAGGGTGGGAACGTATGTGCCTTCTCTTTGGCCAAGGATTCGAAGAACGGGTTTTTTTTTGTTTTGTTTTGTTTTGTTTTTGTTTTTCGAGACAGGGTTTCTCTGTGGCTTTGGAGCCTGTCCTGGAGCTAGCTCTTGTAGACCAGGCTAGTCTCGAACTCACAGAGATCCACCTGCCTCTGCATCCCGAGTGCTGGGATTAAAGGCGTGCGCCACCACCGCCTGGCCCGAAGAACGGTTTTGTGAGGATGCAGTGTTGTCTAAGGGAAGCCATGTTTCTCTGCTCTCGGGGGTTAATTTTTCATCACTTCTGTCTGTCTGTCTGTCTCTAAATAGGATCTTGTTATGTGTGACTAGTCTGGAATTTACTATGTAGAACAGGATGGCCCTACATTAGTGGACAGTCCTTCTGATTCTGCCTCCCAAGTGCTGGAATTTCACGCCACCATGCCCTACTTAGCATGCCTCTTTCTTCAAAGTTCAGGGTGTTCATTTGGTTTTGTCCCTTGGTTTTCTATGACACGGTTTCTCTCTGTATCCTTGGCTGTCCTTGAACTTGCTCTATAGACCAGGCTGACCTTAAAAATTTAGGGATTCACCTGTCTCTGCCTCCTGAGTGCTGGGATTAAAGAGGGTGCCCGGGTTTCCTCAGCTGGAAGTGGAGGGGTTTTCTCCTGCCTCCCACCCCACCGGCCTGCTTTTGATAGCACTGAGCTCCCTGTCATCAACACAGAGCCTTCTGTGTTCTGAAGCACAGCCAGGCTGGCCCCGAGGCTGTGAAAGCTGAGCACATGACATACTGTCCATAAGATTCTAGAGCAGTCTGCCTGCCTCCACCCTGCAGCTTGACAACTGAGGGATGGGGGACCTCTGTTTCCAGCTGTTTGTGTGTGAGCCTGAGTTTCCTCCAGACACAGGAGTAGGAAGGACCTTGCTGTGCGACCAGAATACCTAATAGAATAACCGGAGGGAGGAAAGAAGTGTTTCTCCATGGTTTCCGGGGTGTCGCCCCATCCTACAGGGAGAGCGTGACTGAGAAGAGCAGTTCACACCATGGCAACCAGGAAGCAGAGGAAAGCAATGCAGGGCAAAGCCGTGGCACGACACACCCCGAGGACATGCCTCATGGGACTCACCTTTTACAACTAGGCCCCATCACCTCCTTTCTCGGCCTCCCCACAATGCTGTCATATATGAATCTGTCAAGGTAGTTCTTGGTACAATCAAATGGACCATTAAGATGAACTATCACATGAGTTGGTCTTGAAAGGCATGGCACTCCCTCCTGGGCCATTTAGGTCTTATTTTAAAAATCTGGATCTCAGGAAACTAGCCTGAGGCAGAGGCAGACTTTGAGGTCTTCACACAAAGGGGAGGCTGCCTTGGAGCCAGGGACTCTAGTTTTCTATTCTAGACAACTCCTGTGTCTTAGTTCCTGGCTGTTGCTACAGCAGGTTCCCTCAGTGGCTATCTCAGTGGTTAAAACATGGGCGCCTGGATTCAGGCCTGCTTTTTCACCTTCTTCCATCTGGCCACACTGGAGCCATGGCTCCTGCTGGCCTCCTGACTAGGATGACCTGTCGTTTGCCCAGAGGTGGTAGCCAAGTGTGAAAGGAAGAATGGATGCCCTGGAGTCGGGTCAGACCACACCCTAGGCCTCCATCACTCCTACCACTCTGAGAACACCTCCACTCCCTGGCCATCGCATTTCACGCATCTTAGGGATGGGAGTCCCAGTCCCAGCCAGTCCCCTCACTCTAGGACTGTAGTGAGGTCTCCTAGGAGACAAGGAGAATGTCCCATAATCTGTAAGCACTGTGCCCTTTCCTATGATCCCACAGAGAGTCTGTCACCCTGCCGGCACCAGGTGTTCCAGGGTTGACTCCTAGAAGGAAGATGAAAGCCAGACCAGGGCTTTGCCCATAAAACACTTCCACCCTGGGGCCTGGGAAACAGCTGATTCTCCCCATGAGCCTTCAGCACAGGTCTCCTGGAAGCAGTGTGTGTGTGTGTGTGTGTGTGTGTGTGTGTGTGTGTGTGTGTGTGTGTGTGTGTGAAGCTCTTCCTCCCCCCGACTGTCCCAGTTAGAAGTGATGCTCTCTCATCTGGGCCCTGTTCCCAATCCTCTCTGCCTCCTCCAATCCAGCCTGGTGCACGGCTTGGAATACAGTAGGGACTCGGGGAGTGGAAGGCAAGTGGAGAGATGAGCTATGGTGATTGGTTGTTGCTAATCGCCCCTCACTCCACCCTGCTAGGTCATGGTCAAGGTTATTGATATAATTCACACACTCACATACATATCTTCTGTGAGCAAAGAGGCACATTTGATTTTGAGATATTATCATAATTATTATTTCTTTCCCAATCCATTGGCTTCTACTATCTGCCGCCTCCACTCCCCACCCTGCTGCCGATGTTCCAGGCCCAGGAAAAAAAAAGCCTCTCTAATTTATCTCTATTAGCTTTTATTTTCATTATCTGAGGCTGTAGGATTCCTACACTCTGAGAATGTCTATGAAGGCCTGACGAGGCTGCAGTCAGCCCGAGTCTTGGGGTGCCCTCTGTTTATTGGATGGGCCTGTCTTCTATCCTCATGGATCTCTGTTTGTGTCTATTGTGCCTGGTTCAGGATGATGTCCCTGGATCTCCTGATCTATGTGAACTCTGGGGCCAGGCCTCTCTCCTGAAAGATGGTCTTAATTTTGGACAGCCAGAGGCACACCCAAGTTAGGGCCCAGTCGACCTAAAGTCACCCCTGGGAAGGAAACACACATTTGCCTCTGCCCTGCCCTGTGCCAGGCAGTGTTCTCAGTCTTTTGGTTTATATTGACTTGTCCAGTCAGCATCTCATTCTGGAAGGAGGTTATTCTCACTGTCTCCACTTTGCTGTGTGACAACAGGCACAGGGGGAGGTGCACAGAAATTTGCTGAATGCCATACAGCTTGTAAATGGTTGAGTCAGGATCCAAATGCAGACAGCCAGGCTACAGAGGCCACGCGCTTGACCATGGAGCCTCTCACCAGGCCTGCTGTGCTTGTGACAGACAGGAAGTATGGCAGAGGAGATCTCAGTGGGGCAGACCGTTATCCAGGGGACAGAGCATGCACAAAGCGGATGGCGGTCAGCCAATGTCCCTTTTATCTTGGGAAACCATATTTGCTATTTTTCTCATCATTGACACTTGCCTGAGCAGAGCAGCTGAAGGAAGGGTAGGCTTACGTTGGCTCACTATCTCAGGAGGATTTCCATCTGTCACCATGGAGAAGGTACAGCAGAATATGTGGCTGGTGGCAGGTGGGCATGGCGGGTTCCTCGCACCATGGTTTAGACAGGAAGCAGAGGACACAGTCTGGAGCCAGGAGTGGGTGGACTCTCCGGAGACCAGCTCCTACTGAGCTACTTCTCAGCCATGTCCTACCTCCTACAGCCACAAGCTGAACCCAGCCATTCAAAACATGAGCCTGGGGGTGGGGTGCAACTCAGACTCAAGTCATAACAGAAACTTGGGCCCTCTCCATTCTAGCATATTCTTACCTGGGTCAGGCTAACTGGAGATGTTCAGCAATCCCAGGATGCTTAGCTTAGCCCCTGGAAGGCTTCCCCACCCCATAGACTGTCTTCCAGTATGAGGAGCCCACACCAATCCAGATGCTCCTACCTAGACCCAAACTTTATTTCATTCTTTTGTTTTGAGGGGGGAAGCAATAGAGAGCTGATCATCACTATGTTCCTCTGTCAACTTTCTGGCCAAGCCTCTGAGGAAGCGCTCATGACTTTGGGTCTGGTTCTCTTCAGATATGTTCCCAGTTCCTCACCTTCAAGCTGAGAAGGCTTCCTGCGCCCTTATCCAATATTGCTCTTCCTGGCTGAGAGGACAAAAGAGGCCAAGTGCAAGAGTAGACTTGAGGGTTTGTAGAAAACCCCAGCCGGGTACCTGACAAGGCTAACAGGTAGATCCATGGGATGGGAAGGCTGGCCGGCCTCACTAACTAGAGCCTTCAAATTTTGCTTGAAGTCTCCTTTTCTAGACTCCCATTTCTGTGTACGATCAAAGTGGATGGGTTTGGGGGTGAGGTGGGAGCGAAGGGCCAAGAGGAAAACAGCTAAGGGTGCAGTGGTTCCACCAGCTGGACGGACTAGGAATATTTTAGCGGCCTTCACTACCTAGAACACCAGCTCTGGTGTTGTTACTGAGAGGAGCAGTGTTGACAAGGACGGCCAGGGTAGGGCTAGATGATGAAAAGATTCTGCTCGGTTCATTAGTTCAAAATCTCTTCTGGATGGAGGAAGAGGTTCCCAGAGGGATCAGCCCCGAGGCTCTGGGTTCCACGTGTTCCACGTGTTATTGCCTAGTCCCCAGAACTCCCAGTTCAGGGAGCCCTGTTTCAGCTGCTCCATTCCGTGTTCCGGGGGCGGGGCCAAGTGGCCAGCCTCTCTGTGACTGGAGTGCACCTGCAGCAGGAAGTGATGATGGCCACCTGGCACCCTCTCGGGTGAATCCCTTCTTTGACCTTTGTGATTATTCCTGTTCAATCTCCCCTCGTGTTTTTCCTCCCCGCTTTGAGGTGCTCAACTCCTGCCCCCTCTCTAGGGTATTAAGGATGTGAGTGAAATTGATGACCAAGATGCCTCGGGTCTTTATGATGATGAATGACTTTCACTGCCAAAGCTTTTATTGTCTGTGATTTGGGGAGAAGGAGAACTGATATATCAAGGCTGCCTGTCATACATTTAATACAGTTATAAATCCTGACGTCACTGGTGGTCAGGCGCCGGAGCGTTCTACCGGCCTCCACTTTGCAGAGCCTTTATGGATTTTTATCCTCCTTGCCCCTTACTTGGCTTGACTGTCACAGTTGCGTTGGGGGGGGGGGAGGATGGGCACATTGAAGTGGTGATTTTAAATATCTCAGGGACACTCTGGTCTAGGGAGGAGATGAGAGCCCTTCCTTTACCTATGGTCTCAAAGAAGCCAGTTAAGAGCCTTGGGTTCTAAGATGAGCAAGAAATTTCTCACTGGGACAGCACCTAAAGCCTACCCATACATGCTCTCTCACCTCTGCATGGCCGGCCATGGCTTTCTTAGCGACTCAACATCCGCTACCTGCTGGTGTTCCTTCCCTCCCAGGGAGGGCAACAAGGAAAGCCTTAACTTTTGATTTACAGAGGAAGAAACTGGGGCTAAGCAAAGTGAAGTGTTGGCCCTCGTGGGCCACACCAAGTAGATACCAAGGGAATTCCCCCAGGGTGAAGCCACGGAGCATCTCCATCAAGTTTGGGGCACTTGCCTAACTGCCAGTCCTAGGGAGAATCCTTGACCTCTGCTTTAAGAGCCTGGGAAGGATTTTAAATTTTCTGACTCACAGTTACCACACCTAGAAACAAGAAGAGCTCTCTCTTCCTAGACTGTTGGAGGGGTCACATGGGGTCATGGAAATCCTTTTCCTAACAAGCTCCTGGGACAGCAGAAGGAAATGTTTTTAAAGACTGGAGGGACAGTGAGAGAGGCATGCACTCAGGAGCCAAAGAGGGCCACCCCTTCCTTCCCTAGGTGTGGAAGTGGCCAGGGGAGGCTTTCTGCAGAAACCTACACTGAAGCCTTAGATGGGGAAGAAGTAGCCAGGCTGGGACAAGCCTGTAAGCAGAGGGAATAGTGTGGTCATGGCGAGGGAATGTACCCAGCAGAGATAAGCAGATGGAAGCAAGGGAGGGACGGGACACAGGGACTCCCAGGGAACTGGCTCAGAAGTTAAGACATATCCAGGGCCTCTAAATAGCAAGTGGTATCCTATAGGACTCTCTTGGGGGTGGGGTCTTGGCAGAGGACATACGTAATGAGGATGAGACATAGCAAGAAGCTTTGACCGGGTGACAGAGGTTGCAAACTCTCAAAAAAGAAAGGGTGAGGACCTGGGCCAACTGTAGTAGTGTGGGTTAAGGAGGAACCATGAGGCTAGAGCTGGCTGCAGCACAACGGGTGGGGGGCAGGGGATAGCTGGGAGACTGAAGTCAGGGAAGCTCCCTGGCTGGAGCTGGGAGACTAAGCAGATGAAGAAGCACAAAACAAAAGCCCCTGTCCACATGAGCTCGAAACCCCAGCACTTCACCCAGACTGAGCCTAGTGGAGTGGCGGGGAAGATGTTCTCTGAGCTAATGGGCCCTCAGTCTCTGCTCTGTGCCAAGCATGGTGCAGGCACTCCCAGGGAACGATGATGGGGCCCTGGGGTCCTCGGTGACTCTTGGAGGCAGTCAGGCTTGAGTCTTCCAGTGAACAGCTGTCCCGGCAGTCTTAGAAGTGGTAGGATGGGAATACATGTGCCGGACTCTGAGTGTGCTCAAGATGGGGAGTGTGGGGGCAGGGCTGCGGTTCCCCAGGGAGGAGTCTGCCCAAGGGGAGATGCTGAGGGCATCACAGAGTTTGGTAAGGAATGGAGAAGAAGTGAGGAAGAACAAGTTGTCTGTGGTGTGGAACGAATACACCACTTCTATCAAAATGGTTGGGAAAAGGGCAGTGGGTGTCTGGCTGTGAACTGGAGGCACTGAAGAGCCACAGACACAGCCTTCTTCAGGAGGCTGGAGCCACAGTGGGAACCTCTGTTGTGACCGGAACTGGCTATGAGGATATTCCCTAGCCCCCGGCTGGAGGCTATTGCAGGAGAGGTGGGTGGACCCATGCCGAAGTGCCCGAGCTGGGCACTCTCATCCAAGGGTGCCACCAGAGCCCGCTGGATGCCCTCATTGTGCCTCTCCTGTGCTGGGGAGAGACAGGAGCATTGCTGGCTGCCTCCTGCTGGTGTGTGGAGCGCCGGGCAAACCACATGAGATCCCATCTCGCGCATAATGTGCAAACGAGGACAAAATTAGATTGAGGAGTAAATGGAGCCGAAAATTTCCGAAGCATTTCCCGTCAAGAAGCTGTGTGATTGCATGTTTTAATTCTCTGCGTTTGGGTGGGGATGGCTGGAGAGAGAAAGGACTTGGATGGGAAGGCTCCTGGGGCCTGAAGGCCAGAGGGGAGAAGAGATGCCTTTTGTGTCTGTGACTTGAGACTCCACACAGCTCCCTCTGACTTGCAAAAATGTTCAGACTGAGTAGATTTGCTCCTTTTTGGAGCTAAGGATACTGGGACTGGAAGCTGCCTTGCCTGGGGGTGTGTAAACAGTGTGCAGGCTGCAGGACCGCCAGTTCCCGCATGATTGCCGTGTATGCACAGCGGCACACACCTATAACCCCAGCCTTTTGGAGAGTGGGGAAGTGGGATCTTGAGTTTGAGGCCATCCCGGACTATAGAAGGAGTTCCAGGTCAACCAGGACTACATATTAAGGTTCTGTCTTGAATGCCTAAACCCTCCCAAAGCAAAACCTAACTCATGCTGATGTCACATTGGAGAACCCTCTTCCCTCTCCCTCTCTGCACACACACACACACACACACACACACACACACACACACACACATCATTAGGAGGGAAAAGTATGTAGGTTCTCCTGAGGAACACCAGCAGAGGTTGACTTCTGGCTTACACACAAGCAAGCACACTCACGTGCACACACACAGGATCATCATACATGCCCTTAGGGACACACCAACACGAAACAAAGAAGTGAGGCTTAGCAATGGCAGATCCTTCTCTATCAGGTTTCTCTGTGTGTTACCCCATCTTTCCCTAACCAGTGGCTTACAGAAGGCTCCAGAGACCCTCCTTACATGGCTGTGTATCTGCAGAGTCCAAGCAGAGACCAAGATTCTCAGGGTTGCTGCCAAAAGAAACAAACAAACAAACAAAATGCTTTCCGGTTCATTTCATCTGGGACCCCAAGCCCCAGACTAGTGACGAACTCAATGCCAATTTCCTAAGCTCTGTGCCTCAAGGGAGGAAATGGAAGTGGGAGGGAGCTAGAGAAAGCAAAGGGAGGCCATGGGTGCAGAGACATGCAGGATGGCTCTAGAACCCAGGCCTGGGCCTGGTTAAGCTGGCTCTCTGCACAAGGCTGTACCTTTGCCGTGCCTTCACAGCTCACAGAATAGGCATTTAGTTGTCTCCAGCATTGCTAAAGCCTTTTAAGACTTTTTAGTGGGCTTTTAAAAAATGGGGTCTAACTATGTTGTCTAGGCTGGTCTTGAATTTCTGGGCCCAAAAGCTCTCCTTCAGGAGGAGGTTCTGTGGGATCAAACCCAGAATTCATTCTCTCTCTGTGTCTCTCTCTCTCTGTCTCTCTCTTTGTGCTCTCTCTCTCTCTCTCTCTCTCTCTCTCTCTCTCTCTCTCTCTCTCTCTCTCTCTCGTCTGTATATCCCAGGTTATGAAGCAAAGGTTGGGTTTGAACTCCTAATCTTCTTACCTCTACATCCCGAGCACTGGGATCACAAATGCGTCCCACTTTGTCCAGCCGCTCCACTCTTGCTTGTCACGAGACCAGGGCTGTGACCTCTGCCTCTCACAGCTAGTTTCCTTTGCTGTGGGCTTTAGCTGGGGAGTAGACAACAATCAAATTCAGGACAGCTGACTCCCACGTCCCTTCCTGCATGATGCTCCCCACATGGTAAATTCCCATCCCTGCACGGCCCAAACCACCGTGCCTTCCGTGATCCCACCTGTGCCTCCTGATGACCCACGAGGGAAGCAGGGTAGGCCAGGGGTGATTGATTATCTGCATTTCACAGGAGAAACCAAGATCTGAGCTGGCAGGGACTTGCAAGCAAGAGCGATTCTGGGCTCTGAGAGCAAGCAGAATCATGTGACCATACCTGCTTCTCTGGGAGGGGAGGGCCGTGCTCGGGCTGCCTGCAGTGCCAGCCCAGCGGTGTGATTTAATGGGTGTTCTCTGCAGCACATTCATTTGCTACGCCCCCTAGGAGGTGCCCCAGCAGGGCAGGCTTGGTTTTCTTTGGTGAGCAGCACACCCGCCCAACCCTCCCCTCACTCTTGGTGGCTGCTTACCAAGGCTGGCCTTACTCATTGGATTGGAGAAAGAGATGGAGGAGAGAGTAGGTTGTGTCAGATGTCAGCATTGCCCAGATGTGCCCACCCGCTAGGCAGGGCTCTGTGAAATTGACATTTAGACCTCAGGATGTGACAAGGACAGGTTATGGGGCTGGTTCAGGGTGGACCCGAGTCCCTTGCAAGAGATCAACGTGTATCAGTGGTGTGGACCTTTACCTACTGGCTTTTTCTTGAGTCCTTCAGTCCTTCAATATTTCTTTAGTATTATTTGATCTCCTAAGTAAGCAGACCAAGGCTCCTGGTCCCAAGGCAGGATGTTCCAAGAGGGCAGGGAACATACCAGAGGTATAGCAAGGGACTGGTGGGCTTTCTCCCTCTCCGGCCCAGGATGGTTCTGCCCCAGTGGGCTTTACCTGTGATCCTCCAGCTCTGAACTCGCTCCTTAGCTTGTAAGGACCAGCAGGCCCCTCCCACCATGCTTGATCTATGCTAGACTAGAGCAAAGACCTTGGTGGCTAAGAGTACAGGCTGTTGGGGTCCTAAATCCAACCCTCATCACTCCTAATCTGGTCCATTTTCTGCCTGTGCAACCTTAGGCAAATTACTAAATCTGTCCCAGCATCACTTGACACCTACAATGATGAGCTAGGTGTAACACTAGCCTGACACTTAGGGCATATGCAAGGCTTTATGTGTATGAAGTCTTCGTTCCTGCTAACCAGTCTAAGTTTGTAGATGACGGAACTGATGCACGCCCAAGTTCCTGTCAGTGGCAGGAACTTAGCACCTCAGTAACAACAGCACTGGTTACTCTCTTCCATAGGAATATGGAGATGGCTGGATGGCACAAGGCACTCAAGTAAGAGTGTCTGATAGACAGTGGGAGCTCCCCAATGTCCACACTGCTCTCCAGCCACAGTGCATGCTCAGTGCAGGCTCTCTGGCCACAGTGCATGCTCAACGCAGGCTCTCCAGCCACAGTGCATGCAAAGCACAGGCTGCATCACTGTGGGACAAGGCTCTGCACACTGGAAGAAGCAGTGGGTCCCTCTCCTCTCAGTGGCCTCCAGTTCTATCATCACCTGATGCACACAGGGCCCAACCTGGCAGCAGCACAGCATAAAGGGGGTATGTGTAAGGAAGGGCTGGTCATGTGGAGAGTGGCCCGCAAGGGTGGCCCACAACTCTGTCTCAGTCAAGCCTCCTGACTGTCCCAGCAAAGAGGGGCTGTGTGAAAACCCCAAGCAGTTCTGTAGTGTCCCTGCCACTACAAGATGGTACGCGAGCCGGGAAGGGGGCTGAGAGACTTCAAAACACATAGACGAGACGGACAGAGAGGGACACAGACATGGGTCATCCTTGATACAAGAATGCCAACCTTTATTGTGCTCAGGGGCAGCTTACATAGGGATCCTTAGCCACGCCCAGCTCTAGGGATCTTTCAGCTGCAGACTCATCTGGCTCAGAGCAGCTGCAGGCGAGGTCTTGTGCTCAGAGCAGCTGCAGGCACAGGTGTTTCGCTCAGTTCACTCCAGCAGACAAAGAAAGTCGAGGGGCCAGGGATCTGCAGCTCCCAACAGAGCTGCAGCCTCCCTCTCCCCCAGCCGGCTGTTGGTAAAGACAAGAGGCTGTTGCCTTTCCAGAGTCTAGTAAGTGGCAGAGCTGGAGTTTGGGTCTCAGTAGGTTGAGTGTCTAGAAAATTCTTTTAACTAAGTGTGCACTTAGCCATGTAAGTGTTAGAACCAATGGAAGGTTTCCAAAGTGACCTGGCATAAGTAGAACGGCACTTCTGAGACCAATATGGACAGACCTAGGGTAACTGCAGGGTCAGGGAGCCATAGGTGACAACAGAGGCATCATGAGTGGACATGCTGAGTGGGCACAGTGTTGTGTGCACACGTGTTTGTTTCATCCATGCAGTAATGCTGTAATACAGACCGAAGGATCTTCGTTTTATGAATTTGAAGCTGGGATGTGGAGAAGCAGCTTGTATGGAACCACACTCCAAGTTGGGTGTAGCAGACTTGGAGCTAGGAGCTTAATGGAGACCACAGTCCTAGGCCTTTGTCCCTAACCATGCTGCTTTGCCACCTACCTTGTACAGATGGAAAGTTCTTGAATCTAGACAACATCTTCCTGAGAACTCTGTGTTTCCTGTGCCTTCGTTTTTACATTTAGCAATAATGTATTAGATACAGACGCCATCTCCCAGGAGGACAGGCTGTCCTAGAACCTTAGGTCTGGGGAGTGTGTTCTACAGCGGCAGTAGCTACTAGAAGTGGGCAGAGCAGTACGGGAAATAGGTGGCAGCAGGGCTGGCAGCCCTGGGCAGGCAGACACTCAGCAATTGCGTCCTCTTCAGTCTAGGCCAGCAACTGTGTGATTCTGAAGCATCAAAAGACCAAAGCGGGTCAAGCATGCTGACCCACATCTGTAATCCCAGCACACAGGAATCAGGAGTTCAAGACCACCCTCAGCAACATAGTGAGTTTGAGGCCAGCTTCTCTCTCAAACAAAACAAACAAACAAAAAAGAGGCCAAGACATAGTTTAGTTCTCCAGCAGCTTGGAGATGGCTTGGTCTGGACAGGAAGATATGGGAGAAAGGGTGTGACTGGCACCCATCAGCAATCTAACCTCATAGAGGTGTGTCCTGGTGCCACCCCCTGCAAAGAACTTTTCACCCTCTGTTAGTGAAACTATGGGGTGGGTGGCTTACCAGACTTCTTTGTCAATACAAGTCTTGGTAAGAGATGCACTGCCAGGCTGGAAGACAAAACGTGCCCTACTTCTGACGACCTCACCCAGGCGTATCCTGTGACTAGGCATGACAGATCCCCCGTACAGCAGTGAAGCCTTGGGAGACTGTGGGCAGTCACTGGTGTTGCCACTAATCACCCTGACCCCTGAGGTTTGGGCTCTGTATCTGCTGCTATCACTTTCCTACCTCCAAATGTGATGGTTAATACCGATTGCCAGCTCGACTGGCCCTAGGGTCATGCCCGAGCAGACAAACCTCCAGGCTTGTCTGGGAGCAGTGTGTTGGATGGGATGACCCACCGTAAGTGTGGGCAGCACCATCTTGTGGGTTGGGGCCCTGGACTGGATAAAAGCAGAGCAGAGCTGAGTTCCAGTGTTCATCCCTCTCTGGTCCCCACTCTGGAAATAATCTGTCAAGCTGCTTCATGCTCTGCCCCCGTGACGAGGGACGGTACTCTCACCTAGTGAGCCGTCAGGTTGCTTTCTCCAGGTATTTTGCTACAGCAATAAGGAAAGTAATCAACACAGTGTCCTTGCCACTCACCCGTCACTCTTCCTAATGGCAGCGTGAGCAGGCCAAAAGTCTCCTTCCCCACTTTTTAGTCTGCTGTTCATAATACGCTTGTGGGAGCCCGGGAAACCAAGCCACCAAGTCTGTCGGAGTGATGTGCCTCTGAAGATCAGCTTTTCCAGAGTTGGAGGCAGGAAGGACTCAGAGCAGGCCTTAGACCTTTCTTTTGGCTGGTCATAGCCACACAGAAAGAGGCTGACATTGTCGACTGGGGTATTCCAGGCAGGCGGGACAGGCCACCACTGAGCATTGGACACTGGTATGAACAGGCCTGATGAATTTTGGATGAGTATTTGTTACTTGTATAAGTGACATGGCCAAGACTCTCTTGGCATCGTGAGGCCATCCTGGAAAGCAAAGACTTTCTCCTATGGCAGCTCAGCTCCAGAACAAGGGACAGCAACTTCACGCGTCTTAAATATCATTCTCCTTCTAGACTGTGAGTGGACCCCTTGGGGAATGGACACTGTCTGGCTCTTAAGAAAAAAAAAGTTAATTTTAAATCAAAATGTTAATTTTGAATAGAAGGTAATACATTCGTGTGATTAAATATTTAAACTGTAGAGGAAAATATAAAATGAAAAATAAGCTTCTTCCTTGCCAATCTCAGCTTTCTTGTTTAGTTTTGTGTAAACATTTATCACCTTAACGTCTTATTTGTCTCTTAGCACATAGCTCTTATCCATTAGTTTTTACTGGCAGGGATAAAACTATACAGTACAGAATCCTCTATTGCATTTTGCTTTATACATTTAATAATATATGTTGGCGATCTTTCCATAATCCCCACATTCAAATTCTTTCTCCTCCCTTTCTTCTAATTAAATGCGAGTCTTGGTGCGTTTTGCTGCGTATCTCCATGGTAAAGTCTTGGAATCAGAACTGCTAGTTAAAGGGAAGGCACATTTTGTATTTTGCGGTTTTTCTGTTGAAACCAAACATATGGGATGATGCATGGTGTGGGCAGGGGGTTAAGGGTCTGAAGTCAGAGCCGTAATCGACATGCATCTCACCCCGTCTTAGTTAGGGCTTTTATTGCTGTGAAGAGACACCATGACCACAGCAAGTCTTATAAAGAAAACATTTACTTGGGGCTGGCTTGAGGTTCAGTTTATTATCATCATGGCGGGGAGCATGGCCCTGTGCAGGCAGATGTAATGCTGGGGTGGTAGCTGAGAGTCCTACATCTTGCAGGCAACATGAGGTTGACTGAGACACTAGGGTTATCCTGAGCATAGGAGACCTCAAAGCCCAGCCCCACAGTGACAAACTTTCTCCAACAAGGCCACACCCACTCCAACAAAGCCACACCCCCTAAGAGTGCCACTCCCTGAGATTACGGGGGCCAGTTACAGCATAACTACCACACACCCTTACTCTCTGAGTAAGTTATTTCAAACTAAGGATTGCAAAGTTTTACATCTCCCAGAGTGATTGTGGTGCTCAGATAGAATGTATACACAGAGCCCCTGTGCTTGGCGCTCAGTAAGAGCTACATGCATGAGGTTTTGGTTGTTACAAGGGCTGTTCTGGTGTCTGAGTTCTCTGGGGCACTCAGGAGCACCACTGAGTAGATTTCAGATACTGCATGAATGAGTGACTGGACCAGCCCTAGTTGCCTTGTGGCTCCTCCTTCCGCAAACACCAACCCTTCCTCTCCCTGAATCAGGGCTGGTCTTGGCAGAAAGGCCCAGAGTCACTGGTGTGGTAGGGCTGCTTGTTGGCCTTGCCAGTCAGAGCTCTGCCTTCTACCTTTCACTGTGTTGGACCAACGGTCACCAGTGAGAGAAGAGGAAGCCACAAAGGTGAACAAGAATATCGACTAAGCCCTGCATCTGCTCTAAAACTCCAGGCAGATGGAAGTCACTCTCTCAAAACCAAAACACAAGGGCTCAGCAGTACGTCTTACCTAGCACGTGCAAGTTCTGGGTTTAATCTCCAGTACCTTCCGACCACACACACTAACTAGCCAGGTATAGTAGCGCACACCTATAATCCCAGCACTTGGAAGTAGAAGCAGGAGGATGAGGAGTTCAAGACCAGTCTCAGCTACTTAGTGACTTTAGTGTTTGGGAACATAGGACTATCTCAAAACCAAAATAAAATTAATAAACAAAACAAAGGAAAATGCTCAAAACACAGGACTGGGGAGAGAGCACAGCTCCCAATGACTTCAGAGAAGTGGCTGAAGTTCGCCCAGAAGAAGGGCTGGGAGGACTGGAGATGGAAAAGTAAATGGTGCCCAGTTACTTCCTGAGCGCTCGTATTTGTCCTTCCGGCTCTACAGACCCAGGCCACACTTTTAGTCTGGCTAATAAGAGACAGGCCAGTCAGAATTAGTTAGATGTGAGAAATTAGTAATTTGGGAAAGAGAAGCGTGGGCTTATTGTTTCTAGATAAACAGCACTCCTGAGCTAAAGGCTAATAAGCCTGTCCTTAGGAGCCCGCCAGACCTCCTGTGACGGCTAGCGCTCATCTCAATTCGCTGGCCGCACAGCACATCTTTGATAGTGACAAGTTCAAAAGAAGAGGGACGTCTGAGCAGTCCGTTTGTACATTTTATCTGCCAGTGGGGGCTGTGAGCTAGCGCTATGCACAACTGTGTGCAGGTTCGCATGAGAGGCTGTGCCACAGGCCTCATTCCCTCTCCAAGCCCTTGGTATTGCTCTTCCATTTTCCCCAAAGTGGCATTTGTCCATCTTGCTAAAAAACCTTCCTCTCATGCCACTGTCTCAGGCATGGTTCCTACAACAGATAGCAAATACACTTTTGAAAGTTATTTCAAAATTAGAAACATAATCGTTTTAGTCATAATTGCTATAACAAGATAGTAGGGAAAATAACTTCCAGAGAGAGGTGCACTTGGTCTATAGCACCGCAGTTCCCAGCCCAGGATCCAGTGGACCTGCCCCTTTGAGCCTCTAGTGGGGATGTTGGATGTCTGTGCTTTGTTTGGCCTCCACCACCATCAGGGGCTCTCCTCTCTGGCAGGTACCTGGTGCCGGGCAACAGTCCTGACTCTAGCCAGGCCTGGCAGTGGATGGAGCTGCTGCTGGTGAGGTGGGGTCAGATGGGACTCTAGGGCCTTGCGGATGGGTAATGGTGAAAAATTGGTAGTCTAGGGACTGAACATTTGGACGTATTTTCTTTGTTCTTCAGGATATATATTTATTTTAGTATTTTTAATTTTAATTTTAAGATAAATTTCATTATAAATGCTTGCAAAAATTATGTTTTTATTTTTTATTTTTTTTAATTAATTAATTTATTTATTAAAGTTTTCTGTCTCTTCCCCACCGCCGCCTCCCCTTTCCCTCCCCCTCCCCCAATCAAGTCCCCCTCCCTCGTCAGCCCAAAAACCAATCAGGGTTCTCTAAAGATCACATTAGTTATTAGCATGGACATACTCAAGATATTCCAAAGGAAAGGGAACTATGTGAAAAGCAGGACTCCCTCTACTCCTAGCTGTCTGAGCAGCCCCATTTCCTTCAAGAGGCTTCATTCCTGGACACACGACAAGACTGACTTTTAACCTCTTTTTACCAGGTGCAGCTCAGAGGCTCTGGGGTGGCCGGGGGAGGGGGCTGTGCGCTGGTATCAGGTAGACGCTCTTGGCAGCAGCCAGCACCAGCCTCTCTATTTGTCTCAAGACAGAGGACACCAACTTATAGGGTATTAGCATGGGAAGAACCTTTTCCAACTGGTTCCACCATAGTCCTTTATAGCTGGGGTGGAAGGAGAGGCTACATGCAGAGACCTCCTTCCTGGCTACCCGGGGTTGTCAGGACCACGGACAGCAGCCCCTCTCTTGGCCAAGGCATCATCACTAGCTTCCTGTCCACTCACCCCAGCCCAAACCCATTCACAGAATGACTGCCTCTCCATTGAGAATGGAGTGGCGTGTCCGTCCTGTCTCTCCCTCCCTACATCAGGTAGGTGGAGGGGGAGTTGAGTCTGTGTCCCATGGCATTCAAAGTGAAGGCTTTACACACTGTCAGAGTAATGAATTCTGCAAGGGCTCGAAGCAAGGGCTGGAGGATTTTTGTGTCATGTGTCTAAGAGTGACAACCCCCAGTGGTTAATTACTGCCACACGATGAGAACCGAGCTGGTAGCAAAATGAGATAAGTTCATTATGAGCTAAATTTGAAGTTAATTGGATTCAACCTCCCCACCACCACCACCATTAGTATATACACAGACTACCTAGGAAGGGGCTGGGTGGAAGAAAAAGTTGTATCTGAGCAGAAACCGGTCATTTTACAGAGGTAGCAAAGAAGAGCCTCTGAGATGTGGGTAAGAGGGAGCCATGGCTCCTTCGGCCGAGCAGAACTGAATCATTGGGTTAAGATCACCATGACAGGCACTTTCTGCACCTCCTTCCGACCAAGCCAGGGCAGGCAAGGTAGGGACGACAGTAGCTCTTGATCTCTGGAGAGTTCCCGTCCAGAGGCAGAAGGAGGACAAGAGTCGGGGTGTGGGATTGAGAAGCGGGGCGTTGTCTGGTGTCACAATGCCCAGGGTTTGCACGTGACTCCATTCCTTACCAACTGGGTGAACTTGGGCAAATGCCTAAACCTAACCTCTGCATCCTTGTTCTCGTGTCTGGAAAACGGCTGGGAAGAGAGCTTGTCTTACGAAGGTGTTGAGGGTTATCTACAGAACACAAACGGTGCCGAGGGCATTGTCCATGCTACAAGCATAGCTGGTACTGAAGATTGGCATGAGAAGTCCTGCTCCCAAGCACGCCTCATAGAAAAGCTGTGGCTCTTTTGGTTGCCCAGTGTCCAGCGCGCAGAGTCCAGGGTGAGGGATACACACCACCTCTGCACAAGAGCGTTCCCAGACTTTGAAGATGGTCGTAAGGAGTGCCATTGTTTCAGTCCCTACAAGTACTGTTTTTCCAATTATAGAAAGAAAGACTCAGATAATCTTATTACTTTTCTGAAAAGTCACACAGGTAGTAAGTAGTGGAGGTAAGATTTGAACTCAGGCCTGTGTGTCTCCCAGACTTAATCCTTCCCTGCCACATTCTGAGGTCCAGATTTGGCTCTAGAGGTAACTGCGGAGGGTGTGTGAAAGAATTGCTTATGGGGGCGTCCTGGCTCTTGAGGCCTGGCCTCACAGACCTGACCCAGCTTCGCCTCCCTGGAGGGAAGGTTGCCCTCTGGTGGCCATGCTCCTCAGAGCAGCTGTGGCTGTGGCTTGCCTTGGCCCAACCGTGCTCTCTCCCCTAGATGCATCCCAAAATGTCTGGCATCTTCTCTTCATGTATTCATCCATGTCCACACACCTTTTGTTGTCCTTCATGCAAAGACTTTCTGGAAGACTTTTGGACTCTAACCTTGGACTTTCTGCGTCCGTCAGCTGGCGGGTACATGAGCTATCACAAGCAGAGCTCCTATGAACTCACAGGCGGATTTTCACAGGGGCACTTGGTCCCATTTCTGTTGGCGGTACAACTAGTGGAATTGCTGGGTCACATGGAAGCTCTATGTCCAGCCTTCTGAGGCACCGCCAGGCTTTCTGAAGTACGCGTGCCATTTTACATTGCCTCCAGCGGGAGACGAGAATTCCAGGTTTCTTCATCTATGGAAGATTATAATCTGTCTTTAAGATGCATCTGTCCTGGTAGGAGAGAAACACTCTGTCACTACGGCTTTGATTTGCATTTCCCCAATGGCCAAGGCACTGAGCAGCTTAATCTGGGCTCTATTGCTCCTTTTTATCCGTGTGCCTATGAAAGTCCTTTGCTCATTTGGAATTGGTTTCTCTCTCTCTCTCTCTCTCTCTCTCTCTCTCTCTCTCTCTCTCATTTCTGATGTTTTTATATATTCTAGATGAAGCCTTTTATGAGAAAATTGATTTGAAAATATGTTCTCCCATGCTATGGTCATCTTCCCTTTCTTTTCATTTTAAAACCTCCTTGGTGAGAAGAGGCATAAACATGAGCCTTTGTGTCCTGCTGTGTTTGGAGATGTTGATTCTGGATCAGCTAAGCAAGAGCTTAGTATCTTATTAATTGCTTTGAACGGATGGAGGCAAGTGATAGAGAAGGGACAGGAGAAATGCCCATTGCTCTCAGAGTCATGGGGTCCACGCTCCAGGCCAGAAGAGTCCTCAGAGGCCAACACGGCAAAGCTAAGCCTTGAATTCTTTCCGTGTTTCCTCCCCAGAATGTGGCCAGCCTCTGCTTGGATTCAGACTGGAGTCCTTGGAGGCCCCAGGAAGTGTGTTTGTAGTAGAGAATATGGATTAATAACAGTAGATCTCACATAGAAATCTTGTATGCTTAGTAGACCAGACTGCGATGCAGGGCCGACAATCGCTTGTCTTGTTCATGCCTTCGGGGGTCAGCGGGAAGTGGCTGAATCAGGGGAAGATGAGTCATTCTCTACCCTATCTCCCTGCTTCTTGGATGAAGGCTAGGTGAGACGTGTTCTCATGGCGACAGCAGAAGTACCCAGCGCCACACCCAGACACACACTCACGCATCAAGTGCTGCCGGGGAGTACCTACTGGTACTCTGTTGTCCAAGGCAAGGTGTATGGCTAAGGCCCCACAGGGGCAGAAAACCCCTCTCTGTTCAATAAGGAGAGCTAAAAACCATTCCTTTCCATTTCCCTAATTTTTGAATGTAGTTATGTCCTTGCTACACCTTTGGAATCCCGCCACCGTTCTTTTTCAAGATGGCTGCAGAAGAGGTAAAGTGTTGCCTTTTGTAGATGAGGACACTGGGGTTCAGAGTGGTGCAGAGTCTCCCAGGGTCATACCGGGTCAGCGGTAAAGCAGGGCTGGCAGCAGGAGCTGGTGCTCTCCTCGCTCTTCTGCAGGCTGCTCTAACGCATTAAGCTGGAGGCAGTCCTCTGCCCTGGTCCATATGGAATTGTGTCAGTGATGAAGGTAAGATGGATAGTGTCCATCAGCAGCCTCCATCCTGACTGGTGCTGGTCCCTGGCGGAAGTGCAGAAAGTTGAGATGACACAAAAAGCTGTCAGTCTGACTTCCTCAATTTTCCCAACAACAACCGTGTGTTCCTGAGAGTGCTCGTAGCTACAGGGTAACGCACAGGAGCCCCCAGGAACCAAGAGGCTCGGTGGCAGGGTTCCTGGTAGAACGCACGTCACCATTTGCCAGCTTATCACAGGGAGCACTGCCAGAAAGGGAAAGAACGAGCCCAGCAAGGCCAGAGCCAGCAGCCTGAGGCATACCTTTAGCCCTCTGGGCAGGGCTACACACCTGCAGGGAATTAAGGCTACGCGGACTTACAACCTCATGCCCACAACCCTTCACACGTGTGCACACTTAGGCCAGCAAGCGCCTCGGGGGCTCTGAAAGATTCAACTGGGAAGTCTTTTTAAAGTTGGGGAAACTGAGGCTGGAGAGAGAGGTACTTTGACTTGCCCAGGGTCCCACAAGGGTCAGAAGCAGAGGTGGGACTGGGACATAAGGGCCCTGGGTGGTCTTTTGTCTTCCCCTCCTAAGTGCTAGTGAGTGTTGTGTATCCAGTGTCATACAGCCCTGTCCTGGGCAGCACATGGCTTCTTCCCTGGAGACTGACAGCCACCTCCATTGTGACTTCCAGTGGCCTGTCAAAGGCCTCCTCCCTCTCTGCTGTGTCACCTGCTCATCTGGTCCTGCTGTCCACCTTATCAACTCGCCCTCCCAGTTGCCAGCCACCCTTTCTCACTGCTCCCCACAGTCCCAGCACCCCTCAGTACCAGTAGAGAGGCTCAGGCTGAGAGCCAGAGCCCTGGACTCAAAGCTGAGCCCTGCTTCCTGCTAGGTGGGCCATAGTGCATAGGTTACTTATCCACCCTTCCTCCACCTTCCCCTTCCACAACATTGTTAGGACAATGGTGTTAACGTGTTGAGAGTGTCCAGTGGCAAAGCAAGCTTTGTCCATTCCCCTCCAGTGTGTTTCCATTGCTCTGGGATAGGGGACAGGAAACCTTCTGAAGGACCAGAAAAGGCTGTATGGAAAAGCAAACTCCTGCAGGTGACTTGGGGCTGGACTGGACGTCGAATGGGTAGGAACCTGAGGAAGGCTACTTGAAATGGGAACCCCCTGAGGAAAGGTTTGAGGGTGCAAGCAGGTTGGCGACTGGCAGGTGTTGACGGAGCTGGGGAAGCTCAGATTGAGGAAGCAGCAGAAAACTAAGCTGAAGATTTCTTAATGTCAGAGGTGGAGGGAGCTAGTCTTTCAGGCTACAGACACCATCCATGACTGGACAGTCCCACCAGCTCTTTCCCTGGCTCTAGCAGGGGAGCTACTTTTCCAGGCCCAAAGCAAATCCAGCTGGCTAGTTCTGGTTGCCATTTCCCCGCACCCTCCGGCAACTCCTCTTGTCTTATTGTATTGCCTGAGACTTTCAGAATAACTTCCCTTGCTAATAAATTTCCTTGTCACATTCTTGGCTTTGATAGGAAATCCTCCAAGTGTTTCAACAATGAAGTATAATATAAAATATTGACTATTTTAAAATCAGTGTAAGGCCAGAGTGTACTTCGATCTTATTTACTAACATATAAAGAACGAAGTTTGGATAGTAGCCAGTGTCTTTTTCATCTCTTTCACACGGCCAGTTGTTTTTTTTTAAATAGTGATAGGAAGTTCTAACCAATATGTTGATACTGAACCATCCTTTCATACCTGGAATGAAACTCGTTTGGTCCTAGCCTTTCGTTGCCTCCCCCGAGGTGCCAGATCGGCGTGATAGTGGTCATTTGCTCCCACTGTTGACAGCAGCAAGAACGAAGTAACTTAGTACCACGTGAGTGAGTCATGATACTGACCTTTAACCCTTAATCCTTCTGATGTGTCTGCTAAGTGCTTACATCACAGTTAGGCCAGGTTGGTGGAATGAATTGGGAAGACTCTCTTGGTTTATAGACTAGGGCATTTAATAACATAAGAATATATCCTCTGAAGATTTAAAGCAATTTCCCCCAAACGAGAACAAATAGAGACTTGCTCAGGAAGCTAAGTGGACAAGGCATTTATTGTTTAATAAAGACATTTGTTCTACTTCTCCCAGCACTATGAGGCCGCTGGTATTTTCTAGCTGCTCTTGTGTTAATTATGGTAGTTTATGTTTTCCTAGAAAAATCAAACCTTTTGTCCAGAATTTCATGTTTATAAGTATGCAGTTCATATTCTTCTTTATGAATATTACTTTTTATTATTTTAGTTATATCTTTGTTCATTCTTTATCTTTTTAAAATTTTAACATAATTTCTTTATTAATTCTTTAAGAATTTCACATCATGCACCCTAATTCTGCCTACCTCCCAGTCCCCCTTTATCTTTTCCTCATCCCTACAGTGCCCTTCAAAAAGAAGATTTTAAAAATCAATCCAAAATAAAGCAAGCAAACAAACCAGTAAGAACAAAATTAAAAAAAAAAAAAACCTCTTTCCTTCTCCGTCTTTCCCGCCTGTGCAACACCTCTCCATTCGTCCTGGTGGCACTGGGAGCGGTGTGTCACACAGTACACACTTTGTCCCATCAGCTTCACTAGCAGATGTTCATTGCAGCAAGTCACTGGTCTGGTTCAAAGCCTCTGGTTTCCGGTACACCATCATCACTGGGTCCTCACTGAATCTCCCCTGGGATATCCTGAGGGTATCATTCCATGGGACCAGTCCCTTTATGAGCTCCAGCAGGTCTTAGGTGGAGCAGATGTTAGGGTAGGCCAACCCGAGCCCTGGCTGTGGGCCTGGATGGTGGCTAAGCTGGTCAGTCCAGGCCACTGGGGATGCCTGACTCAGGCAAGGGGGCAGAGCAAGCTCCCCTTTGCCCTTGCCGTCAGGGTCAGTTCTCCCTTGCCTGTGGTGTAGGTTGGGGCCTTCTCTCACAAGTACAGGGGCCAGCTCTTCCATGAGGGTCAGGGCCAGCTCTGTGGCTGCAGTGTCCAGCGAGAGGCAGGGCCAGTTTTCCCAGGGTCAGCGAGGGCAGGCCTGGCTCAGCATGGCCCTCTGATTTCATCACACATGGTTCCTTTGGCCCCCTGTGGTAATGCTGGCCACAGACATCAGCACTGAGCTCAGCTGCAGCTGGTCCACGGACCCAGACGTGGCCCTCAGCAGCAGCCTGGGCCCATTTATCTTGATAAATCTATGGGATTTGTTTTAAACCTGGGCTGTTTGGGGTGGTCTGGCTATAGTCGTCACTGTATTTTCAAACACTGACCCTTGGCTGTGCCTATCTTTTTGTTTCCCCTTTTATTTATTGATTCCTTCCTCCTCCTCCTCTCCCCAAGTGGCTTTTATTGCTTTTCCTATGGCCTTCCGAGTCGAGCTCTTTGCCAAGGTTCTGATTTTCTGAACCTTTGCTTGAAGGATCAAGGTTTTAAACTGTGTACCAGCGGCAGAAACTGTTGACCAAACACGACCCAAAGGGCAGACACTTGTTGAAGAATGAACTGGATCCCAGGAGGCAGACAACCTCCCTCAGACTCTCTGAGTTTCCATGGGCACACACTGCCCTCCCTTCTCAGGACCCTGAGCTAGGGTAGGCCCTGGGCTGAGGAGTCTGCTGTGTCCAGTGGACCCCAAGCTGGTTGCTCCTCTTCCTCCACCACATCTCAGTTTTCCATCTGCAAAATGGCAAGAAGAGCCTCCCTAGCCCCCTTGACTCTCTTCTTGAACAGGAATGGTGGGGACTGCCCGGACTCCCAAGACCCTTGCTGCTCCAGCAGAGTGGCTTCTCTCACTAAAATATTTTAGCCCTGTGCCCTTCTGACCTTAGGGTACAAAGACTTGGAGCCCTGACTTTGCAGAGAGGTACAGGGAGCTTAATGGGACAAACCTCCTCCAAGCTCTACTGTTTGCTTCTGTCTTGTCCCTCCTTGAGAGGATTGCCTGGTTGCAACTCGTGCCGAGGATGATGGACTCCAAGGTTAATCCTGGAATGTTTGCTCAACTCCGATATCTCATGTAAAGACACCTGAGCCAGCTCAAAGCCAGGGAAGTGATGAGCAGGTGCGGCAGGGGACCGCTTTTGGGGGCTTCTGGAGTTCTGGAAGTTCTGGAAGGTTGGTGGACTGTGAGATGGGGCCGCCTCGGGAAAGGTCACTGACTGATGGCCCCAGAAGGACTGTGGAATCACTCAGGGCATGCTCACGTTCTCATGCCACATGCTGGTGTGGGTTCTTTGGGGGGGGGCGTTGGTTAGTGATGGCCCTCCTCTAGCCACCAGTGGGGCTGGGCTCAGAGGCCGTACGTGTGCAGTTGGTTTGTAGGAAAGACTGGGAAGTGCTCTGAAACCCATCTAGGCTCTGCATGATCAGCAGTCACTCAGTGTGCAGCCCACGGGCCCTTCTGTCCCCCCTCTCCCTATCCTCGATGTCCACACCTAGTTCCAAACCTCCATTATTTCCCGCCACTTCCCAGGGAGGCAGACAGTGGCCGCACCCCTTCCTTTTAGGGTAAGCTGCCAATTCTCTCCCCAAGGACAGTGGCTTCCCTTGGGGTCCAGAAACTACAGAACACAGTGCTTTGCCAAGGTCTGGCTTCTCGTCACTGGTCTCCCTGTTATATATAACCTGCAGGAGGGTTTGAAGGGCCACAGACAGGAACACGGTTGTGCTTTCCTTGCTTACGGCATTCAGTTACCTTGAGATTACTTTCCACAAGCCTTTTGGATGTTTAGTTACCCTATAGACTTATGCACAAAATGCCTACTATGTGCCACAAGGTACCTGCTCTGCCATGGGTCCCCCTGAGATCTGAGCCACTTGCTCCCCTTCTGCTTCAAGTCTGTTTTGCCGTCTCCAAAATGTCAGCGTGGGCTAGCCAAAGGGAGTTCTCCGTGCTCTTCTTGCAATGATTCTTGAGGAGAAAGACTCTTAACGGATTGCCACCTCTGTAGCAGGGCCATGGGGATGGGCAGGAAGTCATCCCTGCTCTCCAAGAGCTGCAAGCCTCCACTGGAGGGTCTTGACCTCCGTGTGCCAGCGGCAAGGCAATATTGGGTTGGGAGAAGGGTCCTTCATGTTCACCAAATAAAGGAAAAGATCTGGGTCTTGGGATGGAAAATGCAATACAAGGCCAACTATGGGGGCTGGAGGGTCTGATGTCCTCCCACCACACGCTGTTGGGAATGGAGGAGGGAGATGAGTGCGCCTGTCTTTGAAGGCAATGGTGGGCTACATGTGGCAGGAGGAGGATGGACCGTATGCTGAGAACCAATCAGGGGCAACAAGGTGGAGGCGGAGCAATCAAAGTCACATGAGTACACAGCCTGGTATGTGGCACTGACATCGTCCCACCTCCCTGAGGGGTGTGTGTGTGTGTGTGTGTGTGTGTGTGTGTGTGTGGTGTAAGCATGTATGAGTGATATGGGGAATAGGGCACGCTGGTGTTCAGCTTCCAGAAGTGACAAACGTGTAGAATGTCCAGGGAGCTGTGGCCAAACATCAGGCTGCAGAGATGCTCACCCTGTGATATGTTGCTTTGATTCTTCAGGCCGCGACTTGGCAAGCACGACTCTCCCTGGGTACCCTCCACACGTTCCCCCCGCTGGACAGGGCAGCTACTCTGCACCGACGCTGACAGGGATGGTGCCGGGTGAGTTTGCACTGTCTGCATCTCCACAGCAGGCGGCAGATGGGGTGGCCGTGGGAGGGCACTCTCTGCCCCAAAGCAGCCCGGGTGACCTCGATGCTTCTGAGAAAGCAACCTGAATAAATCAACAGAGGTTGACTCAGCCCCTTCTGCAGCTGGGGCTGCAGCGGGGCTGTGTTGAGGAGGACATCACAGGGTGGGTCCTTGTGTGACACTTAAAAAGCCCCTGGTCAGCCTCACTGGGTGTCAGGGCCCAGAAGGGTGCAGCGCCAGCCAGTTGGAGTATCCCCCTATCCTTCCTTCCCTCCCTCAACTTCTTCTTTATTCCCCAGTCTGTGTAACATGAACCACATGGAAGCCCCACAGACTGCTCTTGGTGGTGTTAACTCTTGAGTGTGAGAAGTGTGTTTTCAAGGCAGACAGGCTGTCAACTCCTGAGTTTGCCACTAGACTGAACACCATGAAAGCCTTAAAACCTGTCCCTCTACCAGTGGCGTGTCAGCTTTGACATCGAGAATAGAGATCGCCATTCCTGAAAGGATGCCCTCTGCTGCCCTCTCCCCATTATCCCATGGACCAGGGTGAGTCCACAGATCTGTGGGGCTCCTTCCTCCACTCTGGAGGCCCACCCAGATGGAGCTGAGCTTCTTCTGGCTCTACCGCAGGGCTGTCCTCTTGAAGATGCCCTAATGACCTGTTTGTGAACCCCTGATCGTGAACTCTTGGTAGGGACTTGAACGAGCTTGATTGTAAGGTATATAAGACTTTACAGGTGTGTGTGTGTGTGTGTGTGTGTGTGTGTGTGTGTGTGTGTTCACATGACAACAGGTGGAGCAGGTTAGGGCACAGGCAAGTGGAGTTTCCCACACTGCGTACCCTGGCAGAGAACATCAAGGAGCCCCACAATTCAAAATTCCATCCTGGCCTAGTTGCATGCACAGTGTATTTAACAAGGTAGGAGGATGGAGCATATTTCATTTAACGGTTAGTTAGCTTGATTTATGCCTTTTAAATATGAGGCATATGGGAAATGGCCTCCACGAGCACTCTTGTCCGGGGCCTTGCCAACACCTGGGAGGCCTGCCAGGTTGCACAGCGAGACCGTCGTCTTTCCTGCTGCAAGGATGGCCCCGTGGCAGATGCCCGAGAAATACAGCACCCAGGCTCACGGAGGTGGTGGGCACACACTGCCACCACCACACCCTTGGGCTCCTCTTTCCCCAGCCTCTGCCAGTTGGGGGTCACAGACCACATTCAAGAGCGGCTCTTCCCCTTTCTATACACTTCTGTATCAACAGGCAAACTCCTTTCTCTGTGCTTGCATAAACAACACTGTCAGATGGGCTAGCTCGAGGGCATTATCCCATTCTCCTAAATGGCTGGGACCCAAAGAAGTTAGTGGACTTCACCCGGCTGCTAATGGGCTTGGCCCTTAGCAACCGGGCTCCCTAAGTCCCTAACCCTGGCTTTTCAGGAGGAAACTGTTGTAGTCACCCTGGGTCCTGGTCCCAATTAGAGCAGATCAAAGTCATATCACCTTGATGGGCCTCCCAGAAAACCCTGGCCTCCCCTAGAGACCAAGTTGAGAGAGCCTTTCCTGGTTTATCAAAACAAAGCGGCCCTCGGACCCTGTCCTTCCTCCAGCCCCAGTACCAGGCTCCACATGCAAATGGCTGTGCCTGGCCAAGGCCCCAGTGGGATGGTGGTAGCTTCTCATCCAGTAGGGATGGCAGCAGGAGTCACGGGACCATATAAAGCCACAATCTCCAGTCTGTTGCAATGGGAACACGGGACTTCTGGGACTCCATCCTCCACCACAGAGGGGAACTGCACAGAATTGAAGGGAGGGAAGCAGAATTATGGTTGGGGAGCCTGCTGCTCAGGGAGCCTGAATTCTTCCTTCTCCATATCCCTCCGCTGCTTCCTGCCCTGTCACACTCCCTCCTCCTGACTGGCTCTGACCTTTCTCTTTTCCCACACTAGCAGCAGTCAGTGGCAGATCAAGACAGCTTAGCGCTTGCTCCTCAGCGTCCCAGCCACTGTTGCGTCCCATTCCTACGTTGTCTCCAAACCTGTTTCTTGGATGGCCTGTCTTCCCAGCACAGAGGGCCTTGCCTTTCAACAGAGCGGTGGTCTAGCCCCCCTCTACCAGCGTGCATTGCCAGGGTCTGGCCCTTGCTTAATTTGTGGGCCCCCCTTCCAGCCCCTCCTGTCCCCAATCACTCATCTCCTTTATTCAGTATCCTGGGCTGGACCGCTTCCCACCTTGGCCTGTTGAGATCCAGCCTTGGTCTCCAGGTTTGAACACAAATGTCACTGCCCACAAACTTCCAGGATGGTGCCCCCTGGGGCCACTAGTGTTTGGTCTTCCATCAGCTATGTTGTGCACACCACTCTCACTGGAGCCGTCTCAGCCTTGGGTGCCATCATAGGCCCGAGCACGTCCTAGGTGTCCTCTGTGAGTGTCGGCTAGGGGACAGTAGCAGGGCAAAGCAGATAACCGGTGCTTTAATTTCCTGTGACAAGCAGAAGAAAACCCCAGTGCAGTGTTCGGGATAACAGGAGAATTCTCTCACGTCTCTGTAACAAGTCTGAAGTTAAGATCACTGGGCCAAGATGCTGGTGCCGCCGGCACAGTCCCACTCCCTGGGAAGCCCTGGGAAGTGGCTGCTCCTCAACTCCTCCAGCTTCTTCCTTCCTGGCGCTGTAGAGCTCTGGGGCCAAGTCACTAAGCCACCCTTCTCTTCTCTCCCATATAAGGGCACTCAAGTTCCCAACTTCTTCATGTCTGCCAGCCTGTCTTGGCACTCACAGGTTTCACACAAGAAGCCTCACATGTCAGGTTCTAGGGACCGGGACGAGAATACCCTGTGATCTGTTTGAGGGCTTTGATCTTACATTTGTTCAGCTTTCGGCTGCTTAACCTCTTGGGTTTCTAAGCCCGTGAGGTATTTATGTTGGGATCCAGTTCTCACAGCCGTGGTGGGCCTGTTGACATGTTCTGAGAAAACAGTTGACATGACTTCGGGGGAGCCGTTATCTGCTTTCCCCAGCTCTGAGGTGGCCGCACTGGGATGGATGGTTTCGCTGTGTGAGTCAGTCTCCTGTACTTGCTGTGGGCCTGCAGTGCAATCTGCAGGGAAGCCGGAAACCCCATGACTCCCGGCCTTCGCGGGCTTTAGGGAAACGCTAGGCTGTTGCTGCTTCCTACGTGTGAGTGGAGGCTTCCCTTTCTAATATTCGCTTTCAGGGCACACGCAACAGGGACTGCCTCCAGGGTCCGCTCAGGCAGCTGAACTTTGGGCTGTGAGAAAGCGGGCCTGTGAGGTCTGTGTTGAGTGGCAGCTTGTTGGCACGCCCCACTTCCTGGCCCCAAGGGCTGTTGCCAGGCTGTCTACCCCTCCTGCTCCCGGGTAGTCTCCTGTCAGCTCCTCTGGGGTGTTTGTGGAGTTCCTTCCTGCAGCCCTCTGCAGATCCGTTACATCCACAAAAGCAAAAGCCTCACGTTCTATCCGCTTAAGGTGGAGACAGTTTTCAGTTCTTATTTTCATCAAGTATCAGCAAATGCCAAAAGTTTTGCACCAAAGATTCCACAGTGCCTTGATCGGTGAGTAAGCCTGAAGATGTTTGTGCAGCACCACAGATATTGACATGGCATTTAGAACTCTTAAATACGCTGGGCAGCAGGGAAGGGAGTTCGCTGCCCTTTGGCTTTAGTGAGTCTGAAAAACGGGGTTAACATCTTTGAGAATCACTCAGGGCATCAAGGGCTCCTGCCCAGCCCCTTGCTTTGCTCCTGCTCTGGAATTTTAGTACCAGCAGGGCTGACAGTGTTCCCATCTTCCCCAGGCTGTAGTGAATAAAGCTGATAGACAGAAGACCTGTCAGAGCAGTGTGCATGAAGGAGCATGACTGGTCCCTGCGGGCCCTGTGGGCCCTGTGGTCCATGTGGTCCATGTTGGCTCTATGAGCCCTGTGGTCCCTATGGTCCTGGGCACTGTAATTCTCACTAGTACTCAACAATTGGGAAATATGACTTCTAGGACCCTTGCGATGAAGTTGCACACTGAAATGACCATTTTGGTCTCTGAGGAGGTGATAGGCGAGGACAAGGACAGAAGGGGCATCTGGGGCCAGAAGGGAAGTCTGGAGCAAGCTGAGGGGTGGGGCAGGACTGACTGTGCTGTGCCCTGATGGCCAGGGACCTGCTCCTCTGGCCGCAGCACCGTGGCTTTCTCAGCTCCTCTCTTCCAGCCCGCCTGGCTCATGAACACTTTTCTGTTCCCCTATATAGACAAGCCTTCTCCAGTAACCCATGTGTGTTAATTCCCTGTTCCACCCATAACAAATGATCATAACCCAGTGACCTAAAACAACGGAAATGTTTCTCTTCTAATTCTCAAAGTCAGAAGCCCAAAACAGTCTAATCGGGCTAACATCAGGGTATTGAGCTCCTTCTGGAGTCAAGGAAGGGAGAGCTGTTTTCTTTCACCCTCTAGCTTGTGGATACCGCAAGCATCCTTCGGCTTGTGGTCCCATTGTTTCATATTTAAAGTTGGCAGTGTTGGGCCCCAGAAAGGGCTGCCACCTTTCCCTCCCAGCCCTCCTCTACCTCCGGCTAGAGGAGTCGCGTGCTTACCTCAGGTTCATTGCCCAACCAGGCGAATTCCCTTTGCTTCAGGACAGTTGGCCGGCGACTGTAATTCTCTGTGTCCTTCATTTCTCTCTGCTATGGAGTCTTACATATTCACAGGATCTGGGGACTAGGATGGCTTTCCTGCCCAGGTGAGACTATCCCTGATTCTGAGTTCTGCCAGTCAGGCTTAAGGGGTGGGGCCTAGAACCTGGCAGGATGTGGCTAGATTTAGCAGGCACTCCTGTGTGGTCTGCCAATTCTTACAAAATCATGCTTGGTGCAGGTGGTGGAGATCATTGGGACACTTTATCTCATCCCGCTCAGAGACCCTCCCCAGAGTTAGAACAGAATCCAGTGAACTGGACGAGTTTGGAAAGGCCCCCAGAGGCTAGCCAGCCAAGAGTTGGAGACTTGGCACGGATGGGAGGTGGAGCCATTGCCCTCTGGGTGCTTCTCAAGAGAAAGAAAGGCTTTTGCTCCTCCTGTGGAGTTCCCACCCCCCTGCCCCCTGCTTTTTGCTTGTGCTCTCATTGGGCCTTCTGCGGAACTCTGGCTTGGGCTGGGTCCCAGAGTGCACACCTGTTGCTCGTTTCTGACTCTTTGCTGCCCTCTTGTGGCCTGAGTCATTCTGCCGTGCTAGGAACGGACTAAGGAACCCAGACCCAATGTGAAGAAGCCACAGGAGGTCCATTCTCTTGTTACCTATTAACTCTTCAGGCATTTTCTAAGAAACACTAAGTGCTGGTTCTGGCATTTCAGACCCAGCTGCTGACCTCAGGGAGCTCACAGTCTAATTTGGGAGACAGGTTTAAAAAGTAAATCATCCCATGTAGTGTGTTAAAAGTTATGGCACCGAGGAGATGACTCAGTGAAATACCTGCGTGCAAGCTTGAGGCCCTGAGTTCAACCCTCTGAACCCACATTGAAAATAAAAATCTAGGCACGGAGACACACATTTGTCATTCTGGCTGTGTGTGGGTGGGGTGGGGGGGGGCAGAGCCAGAGGATCCCGGGGCCTGTTGGCCAGCTTGCTTGTTTGGGTGAGCTCTAGACCAGTGGGGAACTGTTAAGACAAGGTGGAAAGTGTCCTCTGAGAAGTGACCCTGAGGTTGTGCTATGGACTCCATATGCATCCACATGTGTAGATAGATAGATAGATAGATGAAAGATTAAAAAAAAAAAAACAGGAATGTATGCAGTGCCCGGGAAGTTGGGGGAAGGGATTGTTGAGTCGACTGGAGCAATGGAGTGGAGTGAAGGCAATCAAAAGAGATGTCTCAGAGATCGTTTGAGCCAAAGCTTGAAGATTGGATTTGCCAATCAGAAGTGTCAGTATTGGGTAAGGGACCAGTATTGTCATCTAAGAGCCCCAGAGAGACCAGAGCACATGGGCACCTGGGGACCAGAGAGTGAGGGCACATGGGGGCCTGGGAGGACTGGGTGTTAAGCTTTGCAGGCCTAGAGGAGAAGAGCAGGAGAGACAGAGTGACCATGATGGACAGGCCCCTGCTGGCACCATCATCACCCTCTTGAGCATCAGGGCATGAGGCAAGGCTCTGATGGAGTTGTCTGGGATGTACCCAGGACATGAGCCCTTGTCCTCCCAAATAGCTCAGTCCTATGTGGATAAATCCACCGAGGTGTCCCTGGGCGTGGGGAGAAACTGGAAGCCCTTGTTACACTTCGGGAGAAGGTGCTACAAAGGCAGAGGTCCTGCCTGAGCCAAGGAGACTTGGAGTCTGGTCCCAGCAGCCAGACTGTCAGACACTGATAGGAGGACCTCGTGCATGATCCTGGGGCTTCCTGTTCCTAAAACGGGGGGCAGTGGGTGGAGAAACAGGACTGACTGCACCCTAAGGAGTTTCCTGGTCCTGCCACTCCGGGGCTGGTGTCCACACTAACGTCATCTAGTCAGCCTAGGAAGCTCTGGAGTCCCCCCATCTCTACTCTAAATGGGCAGGAAATGCTTCCAGGCTCTCTTCCTATCTGGGGCTATGAGGTGATGTAGCAGAGGTACACAGTCCTTCCACACTTCCACTGGAAAAGCCCCCCAAACTGCCTTGGAAGCCAGGACGAACTCTCAGGACCACCACACCGGGAATGGGTGCCCAACAGCTTGGGAGTCTGGAGCCTTGGAGCTGGTAAATGAGGAGAAGAATGTACCTTGCGTACTTCTCTGTGTCACAGTCATGGCTCCCAGGTCTCGGGCTCCTCTGATGATGGTGGTTGAACCAAGACTCCAGTCATGGTACATGAGGCTGGGCTGAGATTCTGACTAAGTTTCCTCTAAACACCCTTGTTCTGTTACTTTTCTAGTGCCATAGTGAGAAACCATGGCCAAGACAGCTTGTAAAACTAAAGCATTTCATTGGGGGCTTGCTTACACTTTTAGACGATCAGTCCATTATCATCATGGTGGGGAACATAGTGGCAGACAGAGGACAGGCATGATGCTAAAGAAGTAGCTGAGAGTTCACATCCGTTCCACAAGTTTCATGGAGAGAGAGAGACAGAGAGAGACAGAGAGACAGAGAGACAGAGAGACAGAGAGAGAGAGAGAGAGAGAGAGAGAGAGAGAGAGAGCTAGAGAGAGAGCCTAGGCCTACTATTAGCTTTTGAAACCTCAGAGTCACCTCCAGTGGCACACCCCCTCCAGCAAGGCCACACCTCCTCCAACAAGGCCACACCTCCAGATCTTTCCCATGAACTGGGGGACCAAGTGTTCAAATATAAGAGCCTCTGGGAGCCATTCTGGTTCGAACCACCACAGGCCCTCTCCTGGTGGTACTCCTTGAAAACAGTATAGTGACTATGTTGCAGTGGCCTTGTAGATAAAGGGGCTATAGTCAAGAGTTGCTTTAGAAGACGCAAAAGCGTTTGTGGGAGTTGCGCATACTGGATGCATAAGGGGTGACTTGAGCCTGGCGCCTTCAAGGCCCTCCCCCCCGCTGAGAGGTTGGGGTGCTTGTTTGGTACAGAGAGGAACATGGGAGACACATGGAGTTCTGAGGAGGTTGGATGGTCTTTCTGGGTCTTGCGTTGGGCCATGACCAAGCCAGATTCTGATGCAGAGATTAGACGTGAATCCAGTGCTGAGGAAGGACGCCATCCTGGCCCCGGCACCGGCCCCACAGTCAGCACAAAGCAGCTTGACTCAGGCCTAGATCTATCTGCAAATGCCTCCAGTACCACTGTTTGCCAAAAGGCCAGCCAAGAGGGCCCCTGGCAGTTCTCTCTGGTTATCTACCTGATCTTGCCTTGGGGCAAATCACCTCCTTTGCTTAGCAGGGGATGGGGTAGGGTAGGAAAGACTGAAGCTGTAGGAGGAGTCGGGCCAGACAGCACCCCACCACCCCTTTCATGCTGGAGTGCCCAGGGCTCACACCAGCTTTTGTCCACTGGGCATCAAGTCTGACCACTTAGGGCTGAGAACCCCCACTCACTCCTGCCCAGCCTTCCTTCTGCTTTTTCTCACATTATCGTGGATATTAGCCCCTACCAGACCGGAGATCCTGCAGGGGGCCCACCCTGGATCTCCCACAAGACCGTAAAGAGGAGGGCAGGATCCCAGACAGGCCCTGTGCCACAGGCCTATTCCCTTCTCAGGACTTTACGACAGTCTGATGCCTCGGGGGGAGTGGGGGAGGGGAGATGTACTTCGCCTCTGAGATTCCAGAAAGGAAACTGGCAGGCTGGCATTAATAAACGTTCTGCGAAATGCCTGCAGATCGCAACATTAACTTTTATTAACTATTACATTTAATGCTCATAAAAATTTCATCATACTTGAAAACAATTTGAGGTTAGACTGCCTCACTTTGCAAATGTTCCCAAGTCCACACCGTGATTGCTAAGAAATCACAGCTAATAATCTCTCACATCGCTCATGGTCAAGTGGTTTCCAAAGCAAGACTATGGATATGAGGGTTTTGTCATTTTCGAGCCGAAATTAATAGTGTGCTGTAGTTATTGTGCTGTAGGGGCACAGGGTGGTACTTGGGTGCCCGGGGAGGAGGGACCTGGCACGGACCCGATTCCCTGTTAAACCCCCTTGACCACAATGAGTGAAGGCAAGGCCTTCAGATGACGAGGTCAGCGGCCCTGGTTCCTCAGGGGACCTAGCAAGACAGTTCTCACCTGGAGAAACTTGTGCTGGTCAGGGAGGGGAGGGGGGATGAGCAAACCAAGGGCCAGAACATGATGGTACACATAGGCCCTGGGCCGTGCCTTGTCCTGCATGCACTGGGACCCTCCTGAACCAGCTCTGGGCTGTGTTTTACCTCTTTGGCTTGCGGGAATCCACGCCCTTCTTTTCCAAGACCTTGTAAGCTGTCAGCCCTCAGCTGGACCAGCCACCACCTCTAACTCACTGCACCTAAGACAACTCTCTCCAGAGCCCAGAGCCCCCAGAAGCAGCCGGAGTCAGTAAGGTGAGGCTTTTGTCCTCCAAGGAAAGTGTTCTCAAATGATACCAAATCTCCACTCTTCTGGCACCCACCCCCTAACCTGCACGGTGTTTACCATCCGGAGAAATGATACACACTTGTTACCCAAGTTGCCACTGCAAGCGCCTTGTGAGACAGGCATGTTCACCCTAGTTCAGAAGCGAGTTAACAGCTCTGGTGGTGATGTGTCTAGTTTGGGTCACGCCTTAGGCGACCTGGGAGCAAGCTGACTGAGTGAGGTCTAGAACTTCTATCTCAACTTCAGCCAGCCTTGGTGCCCCTGGAGAACCAGGAGGACGTAGAGCCTGTTTGATAGTCTCTGGGCCCCGGGGAAGAATATGGCTTCCCTGGTGCTCCCCTGAGGCACCAGACTCTGCTGGGATGCTAGGACACTGTGCTTCAGGTTCTGGTATATTCCTTTCCCCATCCCTAGCCATCTGCCAATGCTAACCAACACTTACTTCTCTCAGGTTACCTACTGTGCACTAAGTTCCCCTGTGTACACCCCAGGGCCTTGCCCAGGGTCAGCTCAACCCCAGGCCACCACCAACTGTGATCTGCCTGCTTGGAGCTGTTGGGACTATGTGCCCCCGTCTCCTGATTGCTTTTGGGGTTAGACCCAGTCTGGAGCACCTCTCGGAGGCGGGACTATGCCCGGTCCCAACACCCAGTAGATGTCTGAGAGCTGTAGGTAGAACTCACATAAATACTACCCTCACTGCTTGCTCGCATAACTGGCCTGAGCGGACTCCAGGCTCAGGGTCCAGGGTGTCATTACGTGGGGCTTGTGCTCCACTTAAACGCTGCCCTAGTCCTTCCAGTATTGGCTCTGGCTGCTCTCTGGAAGATACTGAGACAATGGCCCTTGTTACCCTCTGTTTGAGCTATTTATTTTTTTTCTCTCCACTCTTCACTCCTTCCCCTCCCAGGGGCCTCGCCTCTCGCCCTCATCCCTCATGCTTTCCCTTTCACTTGGCTGTCACTCTCATTGTCCTCCTGGGGCCTGGAAGGCAGGGTGACAGGCAAGAGGAGCCCAACCAGGCCGGGGAAGCTGGAAATATAGTCATTAATGGGAGCCGGGAAGCCCAGATGTCCTCCCTGAATGCGGGTAATTTGTTTTTAATGAAAAACCACGCGGTGACCCTGAACAAATGAATTGTCTTTATAAGGAGCCTATGTGCAGAAGCACAAATTAAGGACTTAAGGGAGACTCAATGCCATGCTGGAAAGGAAGGAAGGAAGAAGCAAGGAGGGGGTGAAAACGTGAGAGAAATGAAAGACTTTAAAACGACAACTGTCTCCTCCTGTTCTTTTGTCTAAAGAACATCCCAGCTCAGAAATGCTTTGGGAACCGTTCTGCCGGACCGGAGTTCAGGACGGTTGGGACCGCCTTGAAGCATTTTCCACCCAAGTGCTAAGAATACGACCTCTTATTTGCTCAGAGCTTTCTAGTTTCTGAACCTCGCAGCTTAGTTGTTGGCCCAGTTTACAGAGATGAAAACTGAGGCCCAGGAGAAAGGGCTGCTTTAGAGTCATGCAGCAAGTGCAGGTCTTGGAGGACAAGGGAAGGACTTCACCCACTCCAAGTCTGGCTCTTCGACATTCCGTACTTGTGTCTAGAAGTGGCTTTCTCTGTGAGGCGCCAGAGAAGGGTTGTGGCCTGAGCTGGCCTGTGACAAGCGGCAGCACCATGTCCATTCTGAGGGACTGGGACGGAACTTGGGGAATGCCTTGCTTTTCCAAGAACACGTTTGGTAAGGGGTCATACAGAGAGAACACCCAGGAATGAGACTGGGGGCAGAGACGAAAACAGAAAAAAACTGATTGACACACAAAAAAATCTGTGTCTGACTTTCCCCACTCAGGAATCAGCCCTGCAGCCTCCAGGCTCTTTTATGAGGGGATGGAGCAGGTCATGGTGGGAGGGGCAGCCATGTGGGCACTGTCTCAAGAGAGGCTGCAGCTAGCGGCTCTGCCCAAAGTGGGCAAGTCCACCCTGTTGGACAGGTGGTTGAAGCAGGCCTGGGTTGGGGACTGCAGATGGGTTCCGTGCTAACACATACCTCTCGGGGTACAGAAAGGTCTCCAGGCAGTCTACAGCAATTTCACCCTCCATGGTGGAAAGAGAGGCCTGGAGTCCCAAGCTAAGAACAGGAGAGGCTATGGGAAGAGTCACAGGGAAGGCAAAAGGAACAGCCAGTCTGCCTTCATGTCCCCCCATCGCCTCAATCTTCCTTTGAAGCAAGGAAAGGAAGCATCTTGCCTCCCACCCTCACACAAACTTGATGTTTCCAGAATGTTCCAGGCACTAGAGCTTCTAATAAGTGTTTGAAAAACTCTGGTCCCCCTTTTTCTCCATCATGTTCCTGCTGGGGCCTGTGGGCCTGGCCAGCTCTTAGAGCCCTTCCTGCTCTGATAGATGGTGACCTCCCCAGGCCAACAGAGTAGGCCTGGAACCTGAGGCATTGTGTGTGTGTGTGTGTGTGTGTGTGTGTGTGTGTGTGTGTGTGTGTGTGTCGGGGGCAGGGGGGTCCTGCTCCTTCCAGCTCTGCTTTTTACCCTAGTCAGGTAGCTGGACAAAATGCAATGACTGTGTTCTTTCTCTGGGTTCAGTCCCTCTGGAAGTGGGAACCTAATCAGAAAATTGAGCAAACAGAAAACTCAGACCACAGCTCATGGCCTGCGGTCATGAAGTCTTCACCCTGGGTTAGTCCTTTGCCTCCCAGTACTGACTGAGTCTTTGCTTCCCCAGCTACCAGAAGCAGACCCTCCTCACAGCAGGCGTCCTAGAATTGAGGGTTTATTCTTCACCACCTTCCAAGGTGGATTTCAGCCCCATCAGGCTGGCCAGAAATCCCAATCACAGACCAGCAGGGCTGCCCACATTCCTTGTAGGGCTGGACACATGACCACCCCACCCTTGCGAGGCAGCTACACTGCTCACCCTGGTGCCCAGCCCTGCCCCTGGAGTGGCCACACCCCTCCCCATTCCAGCCCAGGAAACACCCAGGGCATCCTTCCAGAGACGCACTTCCAACCAAAACACGGGCAAGTTGCTCTTTCTACAGTGGACAATTACAAACACCAGTCAGGACTGCCAACTGGCAAGTAAATTCCGGAAGTGGCTTGGCTTGGTTACATTGCCAGGGAGCCAGCTGGGTGGGGTCCTCCCTTGTGAGCTAGCCTCTGGCCATCCCACTTCGCTGGTGTTCGTTCCTGCGTTCATTCTCCAGGTAATCGCAGGCTCTTCGATGGGGCTGAGCCCAGGTCACAGTGTGGGCACAGACACGACCAAATGGTTCTGAGGCCCTAAGAGCTTCTCTGAGGAGAAGTGACCGTGTTTCATGTTTAGGATGGAGGGAAGCCAACTTGAACGTGGTGTTTGGGAGTGGCTTTGCTGGAATGGTAAGCCCAGGAGGCAAAGAGGATACAAAGAGCGTGAGGTCTGAGGGACACAGCAGCTGGAGGCTGGCCTGCCCACGGGGATGCGTGCCTGACTGGTGACCAGCTCCAGTCCCATTCATGATGGGAAGGCTGGCGCGTGCAAATCTCAGTCCCGAAGACCGGGGCTGAACCGTGTGTACAAACAGGAGGCTCAGTATTTAGGGGCAGGGAGGAGCAAGGGAGGTACCCTGAATGGCTGCCTGCTTTGGAAATTTCTATGCATTTGTAATAACAAAATTACCATAATTTGCTCGTTAACGCAGCTAGATCAGTCAAGCATTGTTCCTTCGCAGGCGGGCTGGGAGGTGTGCGCCTCTCTGCACACTCCGCACACCCCAGCCCGCCTGCCAGCCCGTTGGAGCACTAGAAATTAGCATGCAAATGGTCCTAATTCGGTGGGCGAGCTGTCAGGCAGGCCTCTCCGGCCTCGTCTCTGTGAAGGCCCTGACAGCCCAGCTCCGGAGCTGGCCCACCCTCCTTGCTCCAGCCAGGAGGAGCTCTGAGGGGCACCTCCAGACTGACAGCTTGGCGGCCTCCCTCCCTCGGCTAGCGCCATCAGGCCTGGCGGCAGACTCCCTAGGGAGCAAGCAGGGGCTGCCACCACGCTGGCCTGAGGCAGGCTAGCGGGTGGGCTGCGGGGGAGGCTGGCCCATGCTCCGGCCCACCGGCCATGGCTGGCTTGGGCATATGGGGCGACGTGAGAATGGAGAGGTGTTCCCTGACGCCCCTGGGCTCCGAGTGACCCCATGGCACTCTGGAAGTACCTTCTCTCTCGGCACATGTACAGGAAGGTGGTTCAACTCCTGATTCCAGGATGGCTGGGCTCAGAGGGAGCTCTGCTTCTATCCCGACTTGCAATCAACACCTTCTCAATGGTGCCCTCTCTCTGCGCTCCTTGTGAGGGGGTGCTTCTTTTTCTTTCATGGTGCTGAGGGTGCCACCCAGGGCAAACACTCAATCATGGAACCGCCGTCAGAGCTCTTTGAAGGGAAAACTCAGTTCACCCTCTCCCTGGCAGGTGACCCATGGCTTATTCCAGTTTCTCAGGGTTGTTCCCAGGCTGTGTCTTGGGACCCTGTTCCTTCTCCTGAGCAGACAAAACCACTTGCCAGGACTCAGAGCTTAGAAAGCAGGCTAGATCTTAGTCCCCACAACACCCTGCCTGTCATCTGCTGTCCTCGTTCAGTAAGCAACACAGTTATTCCTAGGCCAGAGACGGTACCAGATGCCTTGGAACTGGCATTGCAGACAGCTGTGAGCTGCTGTGTCGGTGCTGGGAACTAAACCTGGTCATCTGGGAGAACAGTCGGTGCTGTTCGTGGCTGAGCCATCTCACGGTCCTCGCTGGGCCTTTTTAAGCCTTCAGATAAATGAAGAGGCAAGAGAGACCCAAGAAATTCAAAGCCCTGGCATTTGAGGACAGACTCTCTGAGGACAGACAGCAGGTCATGAGCCTCAGCTCATGCTGCATAGCAAGGCTGCCTCATACTCAGCCCAGAGCCTGGCACAAGACAAACGCTCGTGGACCGATTAACGCACTTTTAATAACCTGTGGATTATTTAATAGCCCAGGAGGCACGCACAGCATCTGGTCACCACTATGCTCCTGTCAGTGCCTGGGGCAGTGTTTCTGCTCCCTCCAGTTTTCCTTCCCCAGTTATTCTGATTGGATTTGGGGTGGGGGTCATGGGAAGAAACTGGTGAAACCTTGGATTCTGTATACAAACCTCTCATAGCATGCCAACCACAGAACCCCTAGCACATCTCAGAGGCACATCTGTTTCCATCCTGAGAGCTGCTGGGAACGTGTGAAATTCCCTGCGTGAGTTGGTGAAGAGGCTTGCCAATTTAATTTCTGCTGATGAAAGGGTTGCAAGGCTCCCCCTAGTGGACAAGTGAGATGCCTCACTCCCTACACGTGCGTGGTGGAATCACACACACACACACACACACACACACACACACACACACACACACACACCCTTGGTTTACTCAGTTTTCACATCTGTTCTCTGATGTTCAACCTTAAAATCCCATCTTCCACTGCTCTTGTCATAGGCTCAATGAGAGGATGGGCAGGCCAAGCACAGCCAAGGCTAGACCAGAGTATATTCCATTTTACCCAGCAGTCCACCACCATGCATGGTCTTAGATTTGACCAGTGACCATCTGCTTGCATGGCGTGTGGCCGCACCCTCCCCAGCCTTGTGGCATAAGGCCCCAAGAGTCAGAGCTTTCCATCCTTTGGAGAGACTGGTCTTGTAGTGAATGCTTGTGATGGCTTTCTCATGTCTCCTCACGGACACCATTGTTCCTGCAAACCTTTATCTTATTTTATTTTATTGAGCTGGGGTGCAATGGCTTGAATGAATATGGCCCCCATAGGTTCATGGGGAGTGGCATTATTTGAATGATTAGGATGTAGACGTGACCTTGTTGGAGCAAATGTGTCGTTGGGGATGGGCTCTGAGGTTTCTGAAGCTCAAGCCAGGCCAAGTCTCGCTGACTGTTCCTGCTGCCTGCCAGTCCTGATGCAGAACTCTCTGCTCCTCTCCGGCACCATGCCTGCCTGCATGCCACCATGCTTCCTGCCATAATGACAGTGGGCTAAACCTCTGGACTGTAAGCCAGCCACAGTTAAATGTTTTCCTTTATAAGAGCCCCTGTGGTCACAGCAATAGAAACCCAGGTACCAGCCTGCCAAAACTTGCAATGTAGACCAGGCTGGCCTCGAACCCACAGAGACCCATCTGCCTCTGCCTCCCAAGCACTGGGATTAAAGGTGTGAGCCACCACTGCCAGCTTCCAGGCCATTCCTAATAGCAGCCCCATGACCCGAAACCAGGTCATGGTCTCCTTTGAAGGCGGATGCCAGAGTCCTGCCATGACCCTTTGGCCACTCTCTCCCCGTCTCTTCCCTCTCAGCCATACAGGATTCCTCGCTCCTCTGCCCATCGCCCCTCAGAGCCTTTGCACAGCCGGTTTCTGCTGTTCTTCCCGTCCATACCCACTTGGCTAACTCACTTCCCTTTCACTCACAGGGAGGGCATCCCGAGCCACTCTCCCTAAAACCTCATTTCCTCCTCGGCGCTTCCTACTCCAGCCCTACTTTGTGTCTCCTCCTCCCTGCACAGCGCTGTCTGGCACGCTGTGCTCTGTATCCCTGTGCTCTGGCTTTACTGGGCGATTGGTTCCCCAGACTGTGAGCTCTGAAAGGCCTGGGACTCATGACTGATCTGCTCAGGCCCATGGCTCCAGGTCTAGCTCAGGCACCCTCTCTGGTCCTGGAATATGAGCAAAGGGGTGAGATAGTGACCCTGTTTAATACCTGGCCTCAAGGTGGGCACCTGCCAGGCTCCCAGCACAGCTGGGGGACCTCTCCACATGCTCAGCACCTTTTCTTCTGGGAAACACCTCCATTCTTCTCCCCTTGATCACCAAGATAGCTCTCCTCTCCTTCCCCCGCCCCACTTGACTTCCTCTCCCCAAAACTGCCTCAGGCAAGTCTGTGGGGGCAGTCACAGAGGACACATAGGTGAAGGGTCAGTAATAGTTAAGAAAGAATAGGCCTCATGCATAAGATGGTTCCGAGTATCAAGGCACCTGCGGCCACGGCCGACGGCTTGAGTTCAGTCCCTGGGACCCACATAGTAGAAGGAGAAAACCAACTCCCAGAAGTTGTCCTCCAGCTTCAACATGTACACAAATACATACATACATACGTCATACGTCATACGTCATACATAGATCAAAGCTCTTAAAAATATTTAAAAGAAGAAAGCTTTCCATCAGGACAACCAACTTCCAGGTGGACCTGCTCACTATGTTCCTGGGGAAACTGAGGCCCAGGCTGGGGAAGGGCTTTGATTTAATGAGTTTTGGAGTAGAGGCAAGAGCATGCCAGGCATGTGTTCTAGCCAGGGGGTGCTGCAAATCCAGCTGCCTTCACAGTGCCTGTACCTTACCAAGCACTGTGAAGAATGGTAGCCCCAAAGTGTGGTGGGAGGCCTCCCACACAGCAAGTCCTTGGGAGTTAGCCTGCTGGGGACAGCCTTCTTAGCAACTGACTTCTGAGGAACCCATTTCAGAGGCCTGGACTCTTAAGCCTCAGAGGATGCTGGGAAATTCTACAGTGTTGACCAGCGTGCCTCCAACGCCATTGCACACGGCCAGGGGAACATCTGAGCAGAAGGTGGTGAACTCCTCAGCTTGCTGATTCCGGAATCTATATTTCAAACAGCTCTCTGCCAGAGGCCAGCCCCGCCCCTCTGAGGACCAGTCCTCTCTCCATAGTTTTCAGACTGACTCACTATATCCTGAAAGCTGGCTCCACCCAGGTTCTAAGCTAGAGACTGATGGGGTTTTGTTGTTGTTGTTTTATTTTGTTTGTTTGTTGTTGCTTTGAGACAGTGGTTCACTATATAACTCTAGTTGGTCTGGAAGTCACAAAGGTCCATTCTTCTGCCTCCCGCACACTGGGATTAAAGGCCTCAGATAACCCAGTCTGGGGTGTGTACTGTAGTCTAAAGTCTCAGAGCTCCGTGGATGGCTTCATGACCTATGCTGACATTGCTCCTGCCCTGGGGCAGCTATGCAGGGAAATCTGGATAGCAGAGTCTAAGAAAGGAATTGTTGGCCCAGCGAGGAAGGGTGAACAGAAAGAAGTGGGTGCACTCCACGGCTTCCTTTAAGAAAGGAACACCCAAAGGATTGTGCACTATAGAAAAGGGGGCGTGACTCCTTGAGACCAGCTAGGGATGGATGGGAGCCTTGGGGAGCCCCTTCTTGCAAGGAAGGAGCCAGGAGAGCCACAGCAGCTGAGGACTCCAAAGGCTCTGATCTCTGGCTTCCTCTTCAACCCTGACTCTGAAGAAAGAAATAGGCCTCCCCTCACCCGCCCCCCGCCAAGCCCCAACTTGTCTCGAGTACCTGTCTCGGCACACTGGTCCCCAGCCACCTCAGAGGAAGGTAATTTATGTCTGTACAGCCCCCTCCTGCAGACTGCGGGCTCTCCGTGGGCAGGAACCGTATCTGATTCATCTCTACTTCCCAGTCCTACCCCTGCATGCTGGGGGCAGGAAAGGTGTGCAAAATTGAGTGTGTTCCTCGGGGTGCGGCGGGGCTCTGGGCCTCGGAGTTCCCTGCCCACAGTGAAGCCACACATCGCAGTAGTAATTGCAGAGGTAAATCTTGTCTGGTCTCCTCGCAGACGCTTGGGGAGGCATTCCATAAATATGTCAGCAGCGGCATTAAAATTTGATGGCAGGCAGTGCAGGTCGGGACTAGCACTGTGACTTCCCAGCAAGGTACGACACCTTCACCTGCATCTCATCAGTCAGTCCAGGATGCTCAGGGAAAGCCCAGCCTCAGCCACAGACGGGGCTGCTGACTCCCAGACCCACGGCTGCTCTGAGGGACAGGCCAGGTCAAGGCCACAGGGAGGTACACTGGCTTTGGGCTGGCGCCAGGCTGAATGGAATCCCTATACGCCCTGGGAATGTGCTGGGACATTAGAGGGTCTCTGACTTGGAGTGGCCGGGGACAATGTTTTGAGACCGGGAGCTGGTGACAGGGACCAGGGACAAGGTCTTCACAGTCAGCCTGGAGGAAATTCAATATTTTCAAAACACAAACAAATAAACAAAGAGCACAGATTAAAGAGATGGAGACTGGAGTATCGTTAAGCAAGCCAGGAGTCACTGGTCCAGGGTCCGGTCCCGGAGTATTCCCCAGGGGCAGAAAGCCAAGACACCATTCTCGTCTTGCATCCACCTTACTGTTGCCCTCTTTGGGAAACTGAGGCTAAGATAATTGGAAGGGACAAGCTGGAAGAGACACGTGATCAGGAGTCCTGGTTCCTAGTTTGAGGATTTCCTTACAACCAACGATTTTAGATACTTGTTGAAATGTAAGAGAAACACCTGAAATGTATTTTTAACATTATATTTTGTTAATTCTTTGAGAACTTAATACTTACATACAAAGTATCTCCATCATATTTTCCCCTCTCCCCTCCTAACTTCTCCCAGATCCACCCTCCACTCCTCAGCCCTTCCCAAACTTCTGCCTTCTTCTTTTTATTTTTAATAACCCACCAAGTCCAGTTCGCATCCAATTCGTATATATAGGTGTGGGGCCATGTACTGGAGCAGAGCAGACCCACCAGGACCGGACTCTTAAAGAAAACTGGCTCTTTTCCCAGAAGCAGTCAGCTGTCTACAGCTCCTTAGGTGGGGGGAATCTCGGGGGTGGCTCCTAAGCCTCTCGCTCTTCATGTTAGAATGCCGACTGGCGTGGTCTTGTGCGGGTCTTGTGCAGGCAGCCACGGCTGCTGTGAGTTCACAGTGCAGATGTCCTGTCATGGCCAGAAAATGCTGTTTGGCTCCAGTCTTCCCTGACCTCTGGGTCTTAGAATCTTTCTGTCCCCTCTCCTGAGATGGCCACTGAGCCTTGAAGGGAGGGAATGCGGTGTAGATGTCTCATTTGTGGTGGGATACTCCACAGACACTCACTGTCTCTACTTTGATCAGTTGTGGGATTTTGTGTTAACCATCTGGACTACATCTTTTAACACAGAGGATAAAAATCCCCAACATGTTCATTTTTCAATCAGTCCTATAAAACACTGAGTTTAATATCATTTGGGTCACTCTTTTTAATTCACAAAGAACTTTCAAGTGTGTCAATATTATGTGGTCCCGTGAGTGCTGGGATGACAACAGGGCAGCCCCTGCGATTCAGTTACAAAGTTATTGACTTTTCCTGTGCCGTTTCAAGTAAGTGCCAGTAGGCATTGGGCAGGCCTGGCAGTGACCTCCCAAATGTTAACAGAGAGGGGCCACTATGCTCTTAGACTGCAGAAAACTGGACACATCTTTCTGTCACTCACCTGAAGCTCAGAGCGTCCCCTGCTCCCAGGTTTGCCAGCCAGGGTCCATGCCCTGCAGCTGCTGTAACAGTGTTTGCCAAGTGTCCACACCACCTTGGGTCCCCTACAGAAAAACAAAACAAAGCAACAACATAAAGCCCAAATGCCTGAGACAGGCTACTCACCTAGAAAAGAAGCTTATTCGAGATCAACAGGTATGGATATTCAAGTTCAAGATCAGACAGGAGTCCCTCTGGTCTGAGCCTGTGGCAGGGGTGACATGGGCTCAGCAGTAAATAGTAACATGGAGGGGCTGGAGAGATGGCTCGGCAGTTAAGAGCATTGCCTGCCCTTCCAAAGGTCCTGAGTTCAATTCCCAGCAACCACATGGTGGCTCACAACCATCTGTAATGGGGTCTGGTGCCCTCTTCTGGCCTGAAGGCATACACACAGACAGAATATTGTATACATAATAAATAATAAATAAATATTTTTAAAAAATAGTGACATGGTGAATAAGGAGGAAGAGAGAGGTACCCACCCTCAGAGAGGTAAAGGCCACCTGAAAGACCCACAGTCCCTCTTAGAGCACCACTCTGGCCACCAAATCTTTAACACAGGGGCCCCTTAGGGGAGGCATCCAACATCCTGCTGAATCGGCCTCTGGACTGGGAGGAGCTGGGGCTCCCTCCCTCCATGCCTTTTGATGCTTCCAAGTGTTGCCTGGACTGGCAGGTGGGCAGATAGGAATTTTGGAAGCAAGCAAACGATGAGGTTATACATCCTCTGAGACCCAGACAAGCCACTTCCTGGCTCTCTTAGTCAAAACAATTTCCAGGTGCCACGCTGCACCTGAGTCTACCTTGCCCTCTGCTGACATCCATGTGCCTTTGACACAGACGTGCTCACAGGTATGGGACCTGGGCTCCTTCTACCAGGCATGTTGACCTCTTGGAGAAAGGCCGCTGTGAATGCTGAGTGAGATGGATGTGCTGAAACACGGTCCAGCACTCGTATGCGGGCCTAAGAGTAAAGACGTAGCCCCAAATCAGAGGTGCCAGGTGAGTTTCCCTAAGCTCATGACTGGGTTCAGGTGGAACCCGTTTTACTCTTTCTTTCCAACTCTTAAGCTGCCCCGAGTGTGTTCTCACAGTGAGCTTGACATCATTAGACACCTTCGTGGATATGTGGGAGCGTTTTCTTGGTAACTACTATAGTTTAGATCTGGAAGGATCCCTGAGGCCCTTGAGTTAAAGGCCCCAGTCTGGGGCTATTGACCGGTAGTAAGACCTGTAAGAGGTGGGGCCTATGAGATTCTCGAAGTCGTGGGGACATTGAGGGGGATTCTAGCCACAGATCTTTCCACTTTCTCCCTTCCATTTCCTGACTGTGAGGTGAGCAGCTTCACTCTGCCCTGTCTTCTGCCGTGATAGGCTGCCCGGCTACACACTTCAAACCAACAGGTTTTGAAACCTCAAAATCATGAACCAGAATAAACCTGTTTCCTCTTCAAGGTAGTTACCTCAGGTCTCTGTTACGAGTGACAGACCACACATTCTATCTAAGCAGTGGAACCTGGGGCCTGGAAGAGTAAACCAGGGTGTGGGGGCTCCTAGGAATAGTTTGTGGCCACTGTAGGCCACACTCAGCGCCCACAGTTGGCATTGATGATATGGGCAACAGCCAGTAGCAGCATCAGTGCTCAGGCCTGCACTCACCCAGGTCTCTGCAGCTCTCCCGCACTGCTGTGGGCCAGCAGCAGCTGAAAGGGTCCCATTGTGCATTCTCTCCTTGTGCCCGCTCTCTCTCTTGGTTTTTCTCTTCCCTCGGCATTTCTGAAGGAAAACCTAAACTGGTAGGAGAAGAGGTTTTTCCCAGCGGCCGATCAATACGCACCATGCAGGGCTGTCCAGGTTGACAGGCTGACCTTTCCTGGGCTTGGGTTTTTGCCTCCCTGTTGGGAGCCTAGGAAGGTCTTGCTGTGGAGAGGGAGGGCAAGCATCCCTGGGCCTCTAAAGGGCCAAGCTGGAGGCTGGATCCAGGGAGGATGGAGAGAGAAACCTCTTGGAGGTCATTTGCATACCTGCCACCTTCACAGATGAGAAAACTGAGGTTTGGTAAGAAGTAAGGTATTTACTGGTCACTCAGAGAGACTTTGGCACAACTCTGTCAAATATAGACACATGCAGACATACATACCTATGTATATGTTGTGCATATTTCTGTATATTCATACATGTGCTTGTGTATCTGTGTATATCCTGTCTGTATGTAATGTGTGTATTAAATAACAAACGCATAAGCTGGCTGTGTCTGTGTCGTGTCCTCATTTTGATCACTGTGGTCACGGACAGTTCCAAACAGCAACCGTCCAGGTGCCCGCTGATCCCTGATCCACCACCGGTCACGTGGTTCTACAAGACCTCTGGGAGGAACCTTAGCCCCTTCCAGACCTCTTCTCCCCCTTCCTCCTCCTCTTCCTCTTCCACCCTCTTCCTTTACCACAAAGATTTTCTCTCCCAGCCCAGCTTGACTCCTTCAGAAACAGAAGTTGACTGCGAAGTCACTTTGAAAGACTTTCCATATGTTAATTGCAGCCGGCCAAGGTCTGGAGCGGAGGTGGGAGCCCACCATCTGCAGACAGGTCGGCCCCCAGCGAGCTCGCAAATCCCCATCATCTGGCAGGTGTCGTTTTGGGTTAATTAAGAGCTATGAGGAGCCTGCTTTGCCTGTCACTTCTGAGAATTTTTGGAAACTTTGACTTTCTTGCCATCCCTGGGTTTTGAGCAAAGGGGAAAATGAAAACACCTATGATGTTGAAATCGCACGTTTCCCAGGCAACTGCATCTGAACATTTTTATCACAGCCCCCTCTGAACTTAATTGTCATTGAGAGTTTCACTTTTGTATTTGACCTATATGTATTTGGAAGGCTGTGATGTTTGGAGGGAATCCCATGTCTGTCCTAAATGCTTTGTTCGGCTTGCTTTCTTTTTGGTTTTTGTCGTTTGTTTGTTTGTTTTTGGCAGTACTGGGATCCCAATCTAGGCCATTGTACATGCTGGAGGAGCGCCCTAGCCCTCCTCTGACTTTCTGTTTTGAGATGGATTCTCACTGTGTTGTACAGACTGGCCTTGAACTTTCGCTGTGGTGCCGACCCTGAACTTGCCATCCTCTTGTTTCTCAGACTCCAGAGTGACTGGGATGACAGGCCTCTACCATCAGGCTCAGCTCGAAGCTATATGTTTCTTCTAAGAGAGGAGCTCTTCCCCAACTGAGTCTGCTCAGTGACTTCAATGGGACTCTGGTGGCCAACAGGAGCCTCCTTCAGTGACCAGAGCCCGGGTCATCACTGTTACCTGAGAGCATATTATGTTAAATGCACACACCTGGGCTCTCAGCATTCTCTGTAGGGTGACACTAACATTCTAGAACTTGCCAGGCCTGAGCTTGGGTAACATGGCCCATGCATTTGTCAAATGAAAGCATCAGTACACTTAAATGTATTGGTTTCATTACATGCAAACTTTATATCCAAAGGGAAAATGTCTTCATTATCTCAGTGATGAACATTAGTTCATGATATGCACGCCGGAATACTTAGGAGAAAATGTACTGATGTTGGTGACTTAGTTTAAAATGCAAAAAATGACAAGTGACAGGGTAGAGGGATGGAGAGAACAGCGTGGACATGCCGGGGATAGCTAAGGACGGGAAGAGGGTGGCCAGGGTGGTGTCCTCTGAAGCTCTACGGACCCTGTGCTGAGGAAGGGGGCCTGGGGTGGGCTCCCCTCTCCCCTGCCTGGAGTTTTCTCTGTCAGTCATGACAGTTTCTCTGTCAGGCTGAAATCCAGCCCCTTCCCCTCAAACTGGGGTCTGCAGATCGTTTATAACCATGATGCCCCTTGACCTCCTCCACAAGCTTAGGAAGTTGAAACTCCCCTTCCCTCCTACTTAGAGAGGAAGAAACTGAACCTCAAGGGAGTAAATCCACATGCCTACGGCCACAAGCCTGCCAGTGGCACGGCCTGGTCTGTAACCTGGGTCGATGTGACATCCCAAGTCATTTCCTTTTCTCTCAAAAAAGACTTCGTTTTTATTTATGTATATGCCTGTGTGTCTACATATGTGTATGCCGCCTGTGTGTGGGTGCCCTGCCAGGCTAGAAGAGGGCATTGAAGCCACGGGGACTGCAGTTACAGGCAAGTGGGAACTGCCTAATGTAGGTGCTGGGAACTGAACTCTGGTCCTCTGGAAAAGCAAGCTCTCCAGCTGAGTTGTCTTTCCAGCCCCCTCCAGGCCATTTCCTCCTTTCTTCTCCATGGTAGGCAGCTCTAGGTGAGAGCAGGCTACACATACCTAGGGCATGGCCTGGGCTTCTCTCTGACCTGTTCATATAGCTAGAATCCCATCCTGGGCCACCAGTGGCCAACTCTGTCCTGCCTTTGCTCACACGGTGCCTCCTGGGGCCAAACCGCCCCTTTCTGGATGCTCTCCCTTAGGTCTTCAACTAAAAGCAAGAGGGAATTAGGCCCTTGTTTACCACCTCATAGAAAACTATGATGTCCTTCCCAGTTTTGCCTTGTTCCCAGGCTTCTTTCCCACCCTGGCCTGCGGCACTATGATCTACACTGTCCTTACAGTGTCCTTTGACCGCACGTCTTCATCATAACTCCATTGGCCACACAAAGATGCCACCCAGACACCTCTGACTTCCATGTCTGGGGAGAGCACCAATTCTAGTCTGCGGGTGTTCGTTCAGTGTGTTTTCTGTTGCTGTCACAAAACATCCGAGGCTGGGTAATATATAAGGAAGAAAAGTCCATCTCGGCTCACTGTCCAAGAGGTGGGAAAGTGTGTGGGCATAGCAGCAGCGCCCCACCAGGACGTGATAATGTGGAGGAAGGTGCCTGAGTAAGGGCACACACAAGCCAGGCAAGAAGTTTGGATTGACTTTCTACAGCCCACTCTCCTGAGAAGAACCGAGGTCCCTCTGAATGACCTCCTCACCTCATAAAAGCCACCCTCAAAATAGTCACGTGACATTCAAGTTTCTGCATGAATTTTGGAGAGGGCATTCATATGCAAACCACAGCAACGAATGACAAGCCCCACAGCAATGAATGACAAGCCGTATGGATGCATGGGAGATGAGCTGGAGTGAGTTTCGCCCTGAAAGTTGGATCTAGGACTCTCAATTTTAAAGTGTACACACACACACACACACACACACACACACACACACACATGCACATACACACACACACACTCATACACACACATGCACACACATTCCATGTAGGGGCATGTGCATCTTTAAAATCCTCTAATCTGGCCCTTCCATTTTCTCATGCCCAGCTCTTCAGCTCTCTCTGCCTTCACCCCTAAGCCCAGATCTTGGCTTGCTTTTGTGTAATTAAGAACTCGGCGAAAGCTGAGAAATCCTCCCAAAGCCGGGTTCCAATTTGTTAGAGGGATTTCTTCCCATTTTCCTTCCAGTAACCGTGTGTCGCTGCTTCTCTCTGGCCCTGCGATGCAAGTGCTCACCATCCTGTTGCTGTAGTCAAATGCCACAGTACTTTCTAGAGAACGTAGTTCATAGAGTGTAAGGGCTGCCTCAGCTCACAGCTCCAAGGCCTGGGAGGTTCAGTCAGGTAGCTGTATCTGGGGAAGGTTCTTCTTGCTGGTGGGGATCCTATTGAGTTCGGAGGTGGTTCTGGACCTCAGATGACCACAGAACTCCCAGTTCAGGTTCCTCTGCTCGGGAAGCCACAGTTCCATGGTGTTAATGTCCTCCCGCATGGTCTCTGATATCTTATTACTTCCCCGAAGCCCCGCCTCCAAAAGTCAGTTCAAGCTCCCACACTTTTAATGCTTCTTTTTTTTTTTTAGATTCTTTTTTTTTTTTTTTTTTTTTTTTTTTTTTTTTNGTTTTTTGAGACAAGGTTTCTCTGTGGCTTTGGAGCCTGTCCTGGAACTAGCTCTGTAGACCAGGCTGGTCTCGAACTCACAGAGATCCGCCTGCCTCTGCCTCCCAAGTGCTGGGATTAAAGGCGCGCGCCACCATCGCCAGGCTTTTAGATTCTTTTTTGTTGTTGTTGATTTTATTGAGCAAGGAGATGAGCATTTTTCTCTGCTTCCCTTACTTCCTCTCCCCTCCCCTTCTGCCCTCTCTTATGGTCCCCATGCTCCCAGTTTACTCAGGAGATCTTGTCTTTTTCCACTTCCCATGTAGATTAGATCTATGTATATCTTCTCTCCTAGGGTCCTCTTTGTTGTCTAGGTTCTCTGGGATTGTGATTTGTAGGCTGGTTTTCTTTGCTTTATGTCTAAAAGTCACTTATGAGTGAGCACATATGATATTTGTCTTTCTGGGTCTGGATTACCTCACCCAATATGATGTTTTCTAGATCCATCTATTTGCTCGCAAATTTCAAGATGTCATTTTTTCTGCTGTGTAGTACTCCATTGTGTAAATGAACCACATTTTCCTTATCCATTCTTCAGTCGAGGGGCATTTAGGTTGCTTTCATGTTCTGGCTATGACAAACAATGCTGCTATAAACATAGCTGAGCACAGGTCCTTGTGGTACGATTGAGCATCCTTTGAGTATATACCCAAAAGTGGTATTGCTGGGTCTTGAAGAAGACTGTTTCCTAATTTTCTGAGAAATCACCATACTGATATCCATAGGGGCTGTACCAACATAAAGCCAACCACACTGAACCTCATAGAAAAGAAAGTGGGAAGTACACTTAAATGCATTGACACAGGAGATCATTTCCTAAATATAACCCCAGTAGCAAGACCCTGAGAGAAACAATTAATAAATGGGACCTCCTGAAGCTGAAAAGCTTCTGTAAAGCAAAGGACACGGTCAACAAGACAAAACGACAGCCTACAGAATAGGAAATTATTTTTACCAACCCATAATCAGACAGAGGATTGATCTCCAAAATATACAAAGAATTCAAGAAACTGATCATCAAAAGAACAAATAATCCAATAAAAAATGGAGTACAGACCTAAACAGAGAACTCTCAACAGAAGAATCTAAAATGGCAGAAAGACACTTAAGAAAATGCTCAACACCCTTAGCCATCAGAGAAATGCAAATCAAAACAACTCTGAGATTCCATCCTATACCTGTAAGAATGGCCAAGATCAAAAACACTGTTGACAATTTATGCTAAAGAGTATGTGAGGAAAGGAACACTCCTGCATTGCTGGTGGGAGTGCAGGCTGGTACAGCCCCTTTGGATGTCAGTGTGGCAATTTCTTGCTGCTTCTTAATGGAGATGAACGCCAACCTGACTTTTGTGTGCGCAGATTCGAACCATAGACAGTGCTTTCATTGGTCCGTGTTGAAGACGTGGAGACTGCTTGGAGAGGTTTAGTCCCCTGCCCAAGGCCACCTCAGGAGTGCTGCAGCCTGGGTTCTCCCTTGTGCTCCCATGCACCATGCCCAGGATGGAAAGGACCACGGCACTGGTGATTCCATGCGTCCAACTGTAGACAGCATCCAGACCTGCCTTGAAGGAGAGCCAACCACGCTAAACCTTAGATTCGCTGGAGAAAAACCAGTTCCACAGTTGCCCGAATTTGAAGAAAGCTTTATTTAAAATATTAAATGCTGACCAAGATGAATATCCCAGGAGTGGCCCTCGGGCACAAGTTGTTTGGGGCTTACATGAACAAAAACCATGGGCCGCCGTACTTTGCCCATGAGGCTTTGTTGTTACTTTTTAAAAACTACAACTCCCAGCATTCCAGGAAGTTTCCTGGTTCTTGGGCAAGTGGGGCTTACAGGTTAATTTGGGGTCTTTGTGCTTGGTGCCTTGTGGATGGAGGTCCCACAGACTGAGTGACTGCTATCAGGACGCAAACCCACCCCCAACTTGGGCCTTACAGAACCTTACTTTTTAAGAGGTTCGGTATGAACCAGTAGAAAGAGGCAGGGAGCCCCAAGCTGGGGCAGTCTTTTTCGCTGGAGAAATTCACAAGGGAAGGTGTGACCTTTGACGTTGGGTCTGTTGACTTTGCCTCAGGAAGCCTCCACAAAAAGCTAGAAGCAGGAACTTGGGTTTCCTACCCCGTGAAAGCCTGCTCTAGAGGAGGATTTTATACCCGCGATAGCCAGTTCCCTCGCTGTGGCCACCCCTACCTCCATCAGTAGCTTGCACAGCCAGGGACAGGCTAAAGGAAACCCTTCCGTGCTGACCCTTCCACAGCGGCTCTGCGGCTCTGCAGCCGCCTCTGCTGGGGCTTCTCGGAAGACCTCACCCATCACACATCTCGCACTGACTGGTCTCAAGGCACGGCCCCAGCTTTCAGCTTGGCTCCAAGTCCCCGCCTCTCTCTGATGTTGGAGTTCTACCCATCCTGAAGGCTGGGCTCCATGACCCTTCAGTGGGCCCAGAAGGGGCCCCAGGACTCTAAGCTAAATATATCTTACTTTATAAGCTGCTATTGTGAAGTTCCAGCAGAAATAAGATGCACCTCAGTGTCAGGCTGGTGGTAAGGAGGTTGGGGTCCTCGACCTAAAAGACACAGGGATCTAGGTAGGATCTATGGCAGGTGGTTCTCAGCCTATGGATCCCGACCCCTTTGGGGTCTTATATTGAATATAAATGTATATGTAAATATATAAAGATATTTACATTACAGTTCATAACAGCAAAATTACAGCTATGAAGTAACAAGACAATTGTATGGTTGGGGGTCACCACAACATGAGGAGCTGTATTAAAGGGTCACAGCTTTAGGAAGGTTGAAAACATTTGGTCTGTTCTGTCCTTTGACAAATGAGGAAAGAGAGGCCCAGGATGGGAAAACAGTGTCTTAAAGACAAGCAAGTTCAAGGCCAGGAGACAGAAACCTGGCCTTGGAGCTGTGTTCTGGCCTGACACAGAGAGTAATAACATCTGTGATGCAGCTTTATCAATACAGTGAGCATCACAGGGTGCTGGGAGGTTCAGTGAGATTCTGGACGTGGAGGAGGACTTGGTGACTGATGGAGGAGCATGCCACTACGGCTGACATGTGTTGAGCCTTCTCTGGTTGCCCAACAAGTACCACGCGAGCTTTGAACTTGCCCTAACTTTTCAAAGAAGGAGCTGAGGTACAGAGGAGTTGAGTGATCCATTGAGAGCCCCAGAACTTTGAAGAGGCAGGCTCAGGATTTGAATCCATGAAGACTTTGTGCCAAATCGATCAAGGACTGGTGTCCACCTGGTCAGTCTGCTGTCCCACAATCAGTTTTGGTACTCTATGGACCAGATCTGTGGATAGCTTACCTGGTAGTGAGACCCTGGCTTCTCCATCCAGTACACTCCGCTAGCTTACTGTATAGCATGCCAGATAACCAGGCACCATTGCAGCGCCCCCAGCAGGTGGTTGGACAGCCTCTGGGTCAGCCTCATGTTTCTGAGATGGCCATGTTCCCCTTACCAAGAATGTACTAGTCTAACAGGGCGTGTCATAGGACAAGGACCCAGGTGCCCGCCTCACCATGACTCTGAGCACACCAGGGAGGGGCCCCGGTGACTTTCTTTCCTGCTGGGCACCGGATGCTGTGGTAGATAACGGATCAGAAATTGCTTTACATCTTGGCCTGCAGCAGATGCTACAGCAGGTCCCTGGCTGTGGAAGCTGATGATGGAAGACGAAGTGGTGGCCGTTGTCCAAGTGAGAGGCCTACTCAGTGATTTGTCCCCGGTTGACCTGGGTGTTTCATTCATTCGTTCCCTTTCTCGCTCACCCGCTCAGTGAACAATTAGTCATCCGTGCGTGCTAGATGGCTGCCAAGCCTGGCGATGAAGCTTGGGATCGAGACATAAACAGACAAAACTCTGTCCCCGAGGAGTTTTCAGCCTCGTGGAAGAGACAGATAATTAACAAGATGAGCATGGTGAACAAGACAGGTCGGGATACGATGAGCTCCGTGGAATAAACCATGGCAGGACAGGAGGGCGGGCTGCTCGGGCAAAGCATCCCAGGGAGGGCCTCTCCTCCATGGGGCCCAGAAAGAGGGTAGGAAAGAGCTTTCAGGGACTCTGTTCCATGGGGGTACCAGTGAACTACTGAGCACCCTGTCTGCTGGAAACAGGACACAGACCTGCAGGATCAGACTGCACCCAAGGCAAGGCCGCTGAGACACTAGAGGGCCGTGCAGGACACTCTGTGCTAGCAGGAAAGGGTGCCTTCTGGAAGCCACGCAGGCAGAAAAACGTGGTGCTGCTGGCTTAGGCTCACTCCTAGTGGATTTGGACGCTGCTCATGTACCTTCGCAGGCCTACAGGGGTCCGTGTCACCTCACTCCAGCTGAGTGGCCTTGAGACTCGTTCCACTGTGGATGGAGCTCATAGAGGCTTCCTGGAAGAGGTGGCCAGGCAGTAGGAACTAGAGTGCTATCAGAGACAGACCAGGCACGGCACTATGAGGACGTCCCTTTGATGGGGCAGTTCATGGTGTCAGAGCCTTAGGGACAGTGTGTCCCCCTATGCAGGCTTCCATATCTCCACGTTCCCCCCAGCCTGCTTCTCAAAGAGGAGGAGGAGGAAGAGGAGGAAGAGGGAGAGGGGGAGGAAGAGGCACTGTAGCGCTGATGGATAGGCCGAGGCTGGGCTGCGCGGCCCAGCACTGTCACCACGCTCTCCCTCTGTATGCCGGAACCTGACACCCTGACCACTGAGGCATAAAAAACAGAGAATTGGAAGACTCAGCCTGTCAGACTGGGAGTGGCCCCAGGAGAGGCCCGAGCAGGAGTGTGTGTGCGTGTGTGTGTGTGTGTGTGTGTGTGTGTGTGTGTGTGTGTGTACACTCTGTCTGGGTTTTCCTATGAGTTGGGAGGAGGACTGATCTCTTCCAAAGCCTCTTGCCCTTTGGCCTTTGTGCATTCCCTTTAGGGGAATCGTGGAGTCACGCTTGGCCGCAGAGCGTCTCCCAGGACCATGTAACCTCTGTCATCTCCAGCAGGGGAGGGCCTTACCTGGGGTTCAAGCAAACCATTCAGTGCCCCGCTGGCTTTCCATGCCCTGCTCCAAATCCTCCGCTAGACACAGCAAGCTCTCAGACACTCAATGCGAAGACTTGAGAATGCAGTCTGCCCTCTGGGGCCCCAGCTGTAGGGAAAGGGGAGGAGGAAGTGGGCAGAGTCTGCTGCTCCGAGAGTGTGGGGACAGGATTTGAAGCTGTGACCTGGCCTAGCTGGCAGAAAAGAGACTCCCTTGGGAGTGCTGAAAACCCAGGGACCAGCCAGGGTGGGTGCTTAGCTCTTCAGGTTGCTGGATCTTGGTGAATCGTCCTCTGGGTCCACCCTACCCTCCCTTCACTCATGAGCAGTTCACAATGCCTTGCTGAGCATGCTACAAGCATGGACAACTGTCTCCTCCACAGGGCCTAGAAGACCCCAGCCCACTTCCTATGTTGTATTTCCTAAGCATTTAGCCCATCCCTTCGAGGCAGCAGAGCTGCTGTATACATTCTCCAGACACAGGGGGAGGCCTGTGTCTCGTTCCCTGCCCAGCTGGCTGCCCTTGGCAGTCGCTCTACGTTCACAGCACAGGGGGACCACACTAGAGCTGAGGTCGTGGAGAGTGGAACCAACCCACACTAGGGTCCCTTAGGAGCCTCAGCCGGTGCCAACAGCCCAGCAGACTAGGACCAAACCTAGGCAGGTGTACCAAGTGAGGCCCCACCTTGCACCTGGTGACTCCATGCCTTCCATTCCCATGGATACAAAGTGCTTTGGGGTGAGAGAGACAGCTCACGGAGTGAGGATGTGGCCCTGATGTGCTGTAATTGACAAGTGCCTTCAATATTCAGCATTTAAGCTGGCCTGAACCCACAGCCTTTTCTGAGCCTGATTTCACATTTGTCTCCTGATTGTCTTCCTACCTCCTGCAGGGAGTGAATTTTCTGGGAGTCCCTACAGCCACCCTCAGTATTCTTCCTACAACGATTCATGGAGGTTCCCCAACCCAGGACTGCTTGGTGAGTACCTGTCTTGTGGGGTCCCTGGGTCCTTGGCTGCCCTACCTGGCCTCTCCATTGGGCCAGGGTCCCTCCTGAGGTCTGGCCACTGGGGTGAGATGGGTCATTTGCCCCATAAATGTGGACTATAGGGGCTGTTATGGTGGTCTCAGGGCAGTCAATTCCCCTGCAGCTCAAGTGAGGGAATGTGAGACAGGAAAGAAGATAGAAAAATGCTTGCCCATGAGTAACTAGTATTTCTTAAGAACCATTAAATATAGTGCAAATTCCCTAAAATAAAAGGCACTGAATATACAGACTTGGATTGAATGGCGCTGGCTGCCTGGAAAACTGTCTTACGAAGGGCTCTGAGGCCCAGTGATTGATAAATGATGTCTGCTGTGGGCACAAGTAGTGCCAGCTCTATTAGCAACCAGCTGCCCGTGGCTTGCCAAGGCATGCTGTGTAGGGCTCAGCTGGTGCCTAACCTTTATCCAAGACTCAACTGGAGAATGTCCATGGCTGGAACAGCCTGGTCTGTGAATATCATCAGTATTTTTGTACACAGACAGACAGACAGACACATACACACACCCCAAGCAGGACTAGCTTTGGAAGAGCCCTTTGGTTTGTTAACTAAACCTGCATGAAGCCAGCAGGTGAGTATCCACCAAAGTTGGAGTAACTTGAAACAGAGGTCCCGGATACAGATTTCACCCTTTAACCCCTTAGCAGGTAGAACCAGCCAGTCAGCTTGCAGGTTACAGTACCGATCTCACCCCTAAAGTAGAACCTAAAGGTGTTCTACTTGGGGGGCAGTGAGTGGAGAGAGGAGGAGCATTTGAGACTGCTCAGGCCTATCTGTCCATGTTAACAAGGCCTCCTTCAGCCAGAGCCCACAAATTCCCCAGATCCTTAATTATTTCCAAATCCTAGGCCTGTGAAGTCTTAGCCTTGACTCCTTCTCCACTCTGGTGTGATTAAGTGGAGCTGGGCGGTGGTGGCACATGCCTTTAATCCCGGCACTCAGGAAGCAGAGGCAGGTGGATCTCTGTAAGTTCGAGGTCAGCCTGGTCTACAAGAGCTAGTTCCAGAACAGGGAGGCTCCAAAGCTACAGAGAAACCCATATCAAAAAACAAAACAAGACAGAGACATGGTACAAATGCCACATTTCTCACTACCACCTGAGCTGGGCAAGGGCCACGGTCTTGGGACCCTGGACTGCTCCTAGCATTCTGGTGTGCCATGCACACCTGTGGATGAAATAGGAGCATGGGCAGTTGGTGCTCCGTGTGAGGGAGAGGCCCAGCCTGCCTTACAAAAGACTCTGAGACTCTCATGAGATCTGGTTTCCTTCCAGCTGAGCCCTGGTCCCAATTCTATGTGGAGACTCACAGGGAGTGTGTCTCAAAGGAGGTCCAGGGCCTGTGGGAATGGCTTTCTAAGGCCACATTGACCAGGGCTGCTACACAGGACTTCATGGCCTAGGGAACACGAGAAGGGCAGAAATCCAGCCCATGGGTGGCACGAAGCCCCGCTAAGAGGAGTCACCATGTGTGCTTTTCACAAGACATCGGTGATTAGCAGTGCTACTCCCTTCTGGGGGCTTAAGGGGCACAGCAGCGGGGATAAACCCACCTAGGGGTGGCATAGGAGTGGAGGTAGTTGTGAAATATGCACAAACGAGGGACTTTGAACAAGGCTGAGAAGCCAGGAACAGATTGCAGGGCCGTGGCGTGTCCAGAGGGGTGGCACTGGGGGCCTTTTCTGCTCAAGTCTGATAAAAGCCAGTTCACAGCCTATAACATCAGGCCTTGTCCAGTGATGTTACAGGCTGGGGGTGAGGGAGCCTGGAGCAGGTGCCCCTGTGCTAGGTGCTGAGGGCTTTTGGGGGGACTAGAGAAAAGGGCAGAAGCAGAATCAAGACTCTGATTATCTACAGTTCAGTTAGGCACAGGGAAAATGCGGTGCGGGGTCATCGCATTTTAGCCTTCCCAAAGCCCTATGGGAGCCACCCCACTGTCTCTGAAAGTAGAGGAGAAGAGCAGACTCATTCACCCCAGGCCACACACAGGCAGGTGTCAGACGAGGTGTCTCCTTGACTCCAGAGCCTGTATGCTTAGGCAATGTGTGATGGGGCTTTCTCAAGCTCCCTAACTGATTCAGGCTGGGCAGTTACAGTCAGGAGACCTTAGGCTCCTGTAGACACAGGTGAGAGCCCTCAACACTCAAGCCTTGTGTGTGATGGTTATGAGAGCCAGGTTAATGACTTATAATTGCAAACAACAGAATTCACTCTGGCTAATTTAAGCAGAAACATATATAGTGAAGGACATCAGAGGCTCCCAAGATCTCCAGGCAGACTCGATAAACGGGCATGGGACAAGAGCCAGGAACACACTCAGCGGCATGGCCGGGTTGCTCTGCTGTAAGCACCCCATGGCTGCCAGCTGGCAGGAGGCAGCTTTCCTTAGGTGCTTGACAGCCTCGGGAGCTGCTCCCCACCACCGTTCAGGCACGGAGGCCTTTGACACCTGTTTCTAGTAAATGGCGTCCCCCAGCCCACTTCCCGAAGGTGCTTCCTTCCCCTTCAATGTCCAACACAACAGAGTCTAGTAGGCAGCTCTCAGGTAAAATGACTGTGACCCAGCAGCAAGGGAAGCCAGGAGGACAAGCCAGAGGCAGGCCTGTGCCACAGGAAAAGTGCCAACACAGGAGGAGTGGGAATCGTGTGGGGCCTGCAACATGAGACAAGGCTCGATCCGCCAGGCCACCTACCCGCCTGGGCCTCAGTTGGCTTGGGGATGAAATGAGGCTGGTTACCATGGTAGCCTCTCTCACCAGCACTGAGCGTGAAGCTCTTGAGGCCTGGTGCTCTGACTCCACAGGGATCCTGCTTGCATGTAGATGAAGACACGTGGCTCAGCTGACCACAGCCTTGCAAATAGCTCTGGTCTGCTCCCACGCTCCCATCATACGGGCCCTGCCACAGAAAGACCCAGTCTGATGACTTCTTGGGTTTGGGGTGAAAGAGGCCAGGAATGTGGGGGCCTGGCCTGTGTTTCCTCAAGCTCAGGTGAGCCCCTGAAGACATATTTCACAACTCACTCTTCCCACTCAGACCAGCCTTGCACAGGCTTCCCAGGTACCCCAAGCTGGCCTGGCTGAGTGAGCCAGAGTGAGGGCTGACAGCTACCCTCAGCACCTCATCTCATGGGTTCCCCCATCCTGTGGGATCCCCCAGGCTGGCGAAGGGACAGCAGAGGCAAGCAGAGCTGGCAGGGTTGGCAGCGGAAAAACAGGCCATGGTCAATTAGGATTAGAATAGGGGCGCCTGTGGCCGCTGTAAAGGGATTAGGGAGGGAACCAGCCCTGAGCCAGCCGGGAATGGCTGTGTCAAGAGGTAAATTGATGTTAATGTGAATTAGGGGGAAAAATGACAGAAGGAAGGACAAGTTTATTCTAGATGGAGGTCTAATGGGTGCCAGGAAGACAGACTGCTTTGTGAGGTGATGTTTTCATTTTCTGTGGTAAATCAAAGCCTCAGCCGAGGCTGCCACCCAGGCTGGCTAAGCCCTGAGGGGCAAACAGAGCTGTGGGAGAGAGCTGGAAACCTCACCGCAGGGCTGCTAGAGAGGGCTTCTTTCCTTCTACTTCCTGCCCCTCGAAGACCCTTTGTGGACATAGCCCTCATGATTTTCATATCCTCATGCCATCTCCAGACCTGCAGGGAATGAACCCCACCCCCACCCTGTTGCTGTCCCATCCCACGAGGAAAGAGTCAAGGCTAGATAGAATAGGGGAGTAACCTTGGAGGCAGCAGGAGAATGTCTTTGGTGGATTCTCAGGTGTGCGATGCTTGCCTGGGCCTCAGGGAACAGCCAGGAGAGGCCACCACACTCTCACTGCCTGAGGCTACCCCGTCTTCCTGAGTCAGGGGCAAGAGTGGATCAGCCTGTGAGGCGGAGCATGGAAGGGAGTCAGGATGCTTGTGTCCTCTAACTCTACTGCATGCTAGCCATATGTGGCTCGACAAGTGTCCTCACCCATAAAACCATCATAGTTCCTACCGGATAAGAGTTAATGGGTGTAAGTCTTTAGAAGGTGGCATTTCCACAGCATCATCACACCCTCATTTCAAGGTGCCCTCACATTTGCCCCCCTTTTTAAAGAGGAACACAACTGAGGCTCAGGGGAGCAAAGCCACCTGGTCATGGCCTTCCACCAAGACACGGTTGGGCCTGTGAAGAAAACCACACAGCTTCGCTCCCAGTTAGGGTGTCCGGGAGAATGGTCAGGCTCCACCCCCAGTTATGGGGAGACCCGGTCAGGGTTGGTTGGGTTTGAATGAGTCTTCAGAACAATTCCAAGCCTGTTCTTCTGAGAATTCAGCCCATTAGGCCCACCCCAATAAGACAGGCTGATAGGACCCCAACTTCTATCAGCTGCAAAGAGTCAGTCACTCTGCTGTTGACCTGGAGCTGTGTTATGACATCCTTGGTTCAAGCCCAGGATTCAGCACTGAGGTGTGATGTGAGTGGGTTTTATATTGCTGAACATCTGTCTCCTTGATGTGAAAGATTTGAAGCTTTGTGGTTCTGAGAATCCAGCCAGATCCCTGGATCCTCAGCTCCCCAGGTCCCTGGATCCTCAGCTCCCCAGGTCCCTGGATCCTCAGCTCCCCAGGTCCCTGGATCCTCAGCTCCCCAGGTCCGTGGAGAAGAATTTTGGTACAGACAGGAAGAGGCTTCACCCCACATACACTGCTGCAGCTGCTCCATGTCCACGCCCATGTCCACATCCACGCCCATGTCCACATCCACGCCCATGTCCACGTCCACACACACGCCCGAGCCCAGGCCAATCCCACTTCTGTCAGTAGTCACCAGAGTTTGTCTGAAAGCCCAGCTCCCCAGGACAGAAACTCCTTTCTAAATTCTTTCCCCCGAGGCGGGGTCTCATCATAGGCTGGCCTCCACCTCTCCTTGCCTCAGGCTCCCAAGCCCTGGTTGACACTTACAAGCCAGCATGTGTGGGTCAGTTTCCCCTTAGCTCTGAGTGTCTGGCCATCTTGAATCAGTGTCTCTCTGCTGTTGCCCCTCCCTGCCACCACTGAGGTCAGGAAGGGAGTGAACTAGCGAATGCTTACACAGGGTGGCCACGGGGTTTCTCCACTCCTGCTTGCTTGCTCGGGACCATTGTGCCTTCATACCAGAGTCCTCCCTGAGCAGGGCTGGGAACTTGGGGCAAATGCTAAGAAGGCCAGAGTCTAGTCCTTGCCTATTCAGTATTCTCTGCCCTAAGATAGAGGAAACGCACCAAAGAGAGAGGTGGCCACAGCGTGTGACTCAACCTGGGGAGGAAAGTGAGCTCATGGGAGAGTCTCCCCAGAGGAGAGGGCAGGGCCGAGGACTTGAAGGAGGCCTAAACAGAAGAGAGGGTGGGAGTATAGGGCCGGGAACCACAGGCAGGGGTCCTGCGTCTGCTAGGATGGGGTCACTGGCCCTTCCCCTACAGTTGAATGAGATGACCCATGTAGATGATAGCGTCAGGCACAGACTTTGGGTATGGTATGGAATATGGCTGGGAATAATGGAAAGTGTGGCCAGTAAGTCCAGAGAGGTTGGCCAAGGCTTGTCAATCAAACAAAAACCTGAACCCTTTTACTCTTGTAGGTAAGGTCTCAAAGATATTTTTATCCAAGTCCAGACACTAACTATTTTAGACTTTGTGGTCCATAGGGACAGCTACCCAGTTCTCCCAATGTCTTAGAAGGAGCCAGAAGCCACACAAAAGGAAGGAAAGACCACGTGCCGCAGCCAGGACAGAAACCAGAGCCTTCCGTCGACATGCAGCTCTGGGCAGCCCTGATCAGACCGGCAGTTTAGGGAAAAGATGAGGACAAAGGTCTTAGGGAAGCGGACAGTGGCCTGAGCGGATGAGAGGACAACAGGGACAGAGGTGGGGAGACTGGTGGGAAGGGGACCCCCAGGTCTGACCTCTGTGCCCTCGTCTCTTCCAGGATCCCCATACTATTACAGCGCCGCAGCCCGAGGAGCTGCACCACCTGCCGCAGCCACCGCCTACGACCGCCACTGACCCTCAGAGCCATGTGCACCAACTCTCACCATGCATATCATTGAGGTAGACAGCTTCCCAATTCCCAAGACAGACAGAGGGACCCAACAAGTCCATCTCCCACCCCATCCCACACACACTTGGAGCACCCTCCCTCCATTTTCTCCTGCCACGGATCCAGGTAGGGCTGTTGGACTTCTGGGTTCTCATCCATTTCAAGAGTCAATCTTGACGAGCTTCTCCCAGGGGTGACAGGCTTCTCTGCTGTTCTGAAGACCGTTGCGGCCAAACCCAGCCTGCCAGTCCTCCTGACCGTCTGCCCGTCTTGGAAAGGCCAGCTGGCTTCACAGCACCCATGTAAATACCTTCTTGCTTCTCTGTGGACTTGAGGGTCTAACAGAGCAGATTACCCACAATGCATCACAGGATATCTTCAAGCTCTGCACAGAACACCCCCCTCTGCCCTGGGGCCCTGTTAGTGCTCCAACTCAAAGCTGTCTTTGAAACTGACAGCAGCCACCCGGAGGATGCCTGGCCTCGAGCTCACTCCACTTCTCTGATATCTACAAGGCTCACTGGTGGTCATGACGTAAGCTTCCCCTGAGGTTCCCCCCAAGAGGAATCCACCTCGGGGAGATGCCCTGGCCTCTTACCTTCATTTCCACGGAGTCACCGCAGCGTCAATAGTCCTTTTCTTAATCCAGGGACTCCAAGAGAACTGTGTGGGACAGCTGCTCTCCTAAGTAAGAGGTCGTCCAAGTGTGGATGGCATTGTGACTCTGGATGGCTCTCTGGATCAAAAGATCATTGGACCCAGACCAGGGACAAGCCCTGAGGCTTTCCTGGTCCTTCTGGCCCCTGGAACCAAACTGAACGTGTTTTCCAAGGCATGCCCAAGTTCAAGTCACTGTGGACATCAGCCATGGGCACTTCACAGCTGTCCCTTGGAACCCCAACAACTGGATTCTGGGCAAGCCTGTCCCAGCCAAAGGGACAGTGGCTAACAGAAAGGACTGACGTCTGCACTGAGGACCAGCACATTCTGCAGGCATCAGCCAGGACCTGGGCTTCCTCCCAAGCAGCCCTGCCACCCTTGGGGAGCACAAAGTGTGGCTGGGCACGGAGGTGGTGGGGGTGTGGCAAGTCAGCCTGTCCGTAAAAGGTGTCAAGATGGAACTCGCCATGGGAAAGGTGGAAGAATATGTGGGAGACAGAGGAAGGGCTGGGGAGGGCCGGGACAAGCAATGAGGAACCAGGCGGGGGTGTGTAATTTGAAGGTGGGCTTGAGTCTGGGGTGCCCAGTGACACAATTCATTCATCTGGGACCTCTGTTCTTCACACGGTCCCTCTTGCAGAGAAGAACCCCTGTCTCAACTGAGGACAGCAAGCAGTCATTTCCCTGACAATGTCCCTAGGGTCTGCTGTCTAGTGGAACCTCAGACCTTTTACCTCTCTGAGCTTCTGCTGGGCTGACAGCTGGCCAATCTCACTATTTTTCCTTCTCTCCCTTCCTCCCTTCCTCCCAGGGAGCTGAAGCAATGGCAGTGTCTCCTGGGCCAGGCCCCCACTTTTAAGCAAGCATCTGGGATCTTGCTAATGTTCCAATCAAGTGTGAAACAAGAATGGGAACCACAGAGTCTCAAAAAGATCTAGTTTAGTTCTGAGAGGAACTGGGGCCCAGTTTAGGGAAGCCCAGGATCAGACAGGGAGACCAAACAGAACCCCATCCCCTGCAACTCCGCATTGTTTTGTGCCTCAATACCTCCCACAGGGTAGTAAGACAAAAGAAGAAATTGAGGCTCAGTAAAGTGGAGTCCCAGCAGAGGCAGGGCTGGGACCTGGGCCCCTTCTGACACATGGTGGTGGCTGTCACTTCCATCTACCTGGAAGAGAAGGTGGCAGTGAAGATGGCAGGAGGTACCATTGTCCCAGTACTCCAGACCAGGCTTCCGGACTGGGAGAACTGGGGAACTAGCTAGCGGAGGAAGGTAGCTGGGGCCTCAGCCCACCCCCAGGAGACGAGCAACGTGCATTCAGCCTTCCTTTGTCAGCTAAGGTAGGAGGAGGCTCCGTCCTCACTCCTCTGTCCCTGCTACTGCTCTGTTATACGGATGCTCACCTTGTGCTCCTCCCAGTTCCAAACTGCAGGAGGGCACAACCTCCCCGTACCGCCTTCAGTGCACACACCTCCCTTCCTCAGCAAGCCCACCCCGCCCCACGGTGGCTCCCTCCCCACCACCTGATCTTACCCACACAAGGAACTCTATCTGTATGTCTCTCCTCTCGGAGGAAAGCACCCGAGGTGCTGCTGGGCCTCAGACTGGAGTCTGTATTTATTAGACAACCCCATGGTTCCTGGGAGAGAAGCCAGGCAGAAGCACAAGGGCACAGAGGTACATGACTGCTCACGCACACATTGCTCTCGCCAGCTCCAGAGATGCAAATGCATTGTGGGTGTCCTCACGTTTGCACACCTGCTCTCTCCAGCTAGCACACCCTCACACTGCAGATGCACAAGCCAGAGAACTCAACACGGAGTCTGGGGTTTCACTGGCCCCGTGACAAAAAGCGGGGCTATTCCTCCAAGGACCTTCGGTCCTGTTTGAACTTTGTGAAAAATGACATTTTCACACCACTTGTCTAGCTCCAGCCGGAGAACTTGTGATGCTATAACAAACCCACCGTCCCCTTGCTAAGTCACCAGCTTAGAGACTGTCTTCATAAACGACACTGCACAGTGCTTTGTAGTGCTCCACTACCCCATGAGGCCAAGATCCTGACACTCGAGGCTCACTGTGAAGATAAGGATGAAGTGAATCCTCTGGTCTCGGAGCCGCATTCTTTGCCCACAGAGTTGAGATCCCATCACGAAGTCTATGGCTTGAAGACTCCCACCCCTGAGGCCTATAGAAATCCCCAGACCTACAACACGGAAAGAAAGAACAGAGCCCAAAAGTTGGTCTAGTAAAAGGAAGGGTCTGGGGACTGGTGGCCTTGAGGGTCCCATCAAAGCTGACACTTTCAGTCTTTACCTAAACTCCCACAAACACCTCTGCGTTTTCCCATGAGCCTTTCCTTGCTGTACCCTGAGGCTCCAAGGACAATGTGTCCAAGCCTGTGCCACAGTCCCTGGCAGGGTCTAAATATGAATGTCCCATGAGCCGTCCCCTTTCTCTTTTCTCTGCCCTTTCTACTTTGGAACAAACTGTGATAACGTACAAGGATGCCTGGTCTAAAACTTGGCCTCTCTAGATCGCAATACCTGAGGCTGGTCAGGTGGTTCGCAACCACCCTCTGGGCGGGGAACAAAGCAACATGGTACGGTACATCCCCGGGTGTCTAGAGTATGATTGGCCCATGGGTTGGCATCTCAATAGTGAAAACTTTAAAAACATCCTATTGGCCAAAAGAAAAAGATGCCTATGGGCTGAATCGGGCCAGTCAGCCACCATCTTGTGAACCAGTCCTGTGGAAAGCCCTTCTGTTCTCTCCTTGTTCTTTCAAGAACACTTGGGGAAGATGGGAGGGAGATGCGCGGTGCACAGTTTCTAGAACTTTGGAAGCGGCGGCGGGTTTGAGGGAGCTTCTGGGTTTCTATGTGTAGAGCCCCAGATATGGCCACAGGGCGTTGAGGAGTGAAAATCCTCTTACGAGCAGTCAAACTTCAGAGTGACTGACGTGCCTTTGGCAGCCTTAGCTCCATCCACCCCTTTGTAGGTGACATTTCAGCTAGAATTTAACTCCAAGCCATGGGTAGCAAATCTTAAAAACAAACCAAGCACTCCCAAACACACACTAGGAACAAGTGGCATCGGAATCGCGGTCTCCCGGAAAACCCCTGCACAGGCCAGGCCAGGCTAGAGCAGGTTGACCTCATAAGTCTCTGAGTTAGACCAGCTCCCTGGTGGCCCTGGCCTTGTCACCCATCTGGAGTCTGCCTGTGATAGTTTCCAGGCACACGGTGGTGCACCTGGGTAAATTTATTCCTTTATCGCTTTAACCTCCAAGAGGTCCAAGGCGTGTGCATTTCTTAAAAGGAAACAAAACACATGATTGCAGACTTGGACAGTCAGGCCACGACATCTTGCCTTCCGTCTGCCCTACCTCCCAGTGGCCCCTTCAGCTCCTTGGCCCTTGTTGTCCCTGGACCTGAAGATTCCCTTTTGCATATTCATGAGGGAGCCACAGAGTTGATCCACACTTTCTTGCTGTCAGCTAAAGGCTGTTCCTGCAGTGGCAGCCGGGTCCCCAAGGGCCAGCTGCAGAACACATAGTGAGTCCCTTGCACAGGTGCTGTGTGGATACAGATGCAGCGAAGGTAGAGTGAGCTGCATGCTGGGAGCAGCAGGCATCCATCTTTCTTTTTGTCTTTGGTACTGAGGCCCAGTTCCTGGCCCCTTCTAGGACCAATGGGGTACTCACATCTGATCACTGCCATTCACGGGTGTCACCTCCAGATGAGGGTGAACGCAGCCACCCTTTAGTACCTCTAGATTCTTCTGCCTACACCTTAGTCTCCTGAGTAGCAAGCACCAAGCTGCTGTTCCTGTCCTCACTGTGGGCATGGCATGCTGGTGAGCTCTCGGTTGGGACCAGGCTCAGCCTGGACAGCTTTGGTTAGAGGGCAGAGAGGGGAGCAAGGGAAACTGGCAAAAAGTTAGAGACTTAGCAGTTGTGTGTCTCTCGCTGTCTCTAAGACCTGACTTCAGGAGACCAGCCTGTAGTCTCACTTGCCCCGACCTGGTTCACTCGCTTGCTAAATTGCACATGGGGGTGTAATCCCCCAAACCACCATGCAGATGGCACAACCTTCGTCCTCTCATCTTGAGAACATGTAACGATGGGTTTTTTGATTGACAAGTGGCGCGTTTCACTTAGAGTGGAACAGAAAGGAAACTACTTAATGACCCCCCCACCTTGTTTTCAAGCATGAGACATTTTAACGAAACTATTTCATTGGATTTGAGGGAATGGAGAGTTGGACATTCCAACCGATCAATAGCCAATTAATTGCTAAAAATTAAAAAGAAAATAAATCCCAAATCTATTTTAAACATCGTGCAAAACTCAGAGCCTCGTAGTCAGGCCTTCTTCTCCATGCTGTGTGCTCAAGTGCATGGACAGGGGAGTTTACACACATGCACACGCACAAGCACACACACACATACATGTACACAGTCTCAATACATAGTCACTCACACGCACAAGTCACTCACATACACAGTCACACACACAAACTCACACACACAGTCAGTCATACGCACATACACACAGACCTTTCTCTAGCACGCACACACACACACACACACACACACACACACACACTCTCTCTAATACTAGGACATGAAACTCAGAAGAGCTGCTGTGTCTCCCGATGCCAGTTCTTGCTGGCTCTGCTTGCCTTTGGTCACAGAAGGTGAGAGTGGACAGCAGCAACCTGTCCTGGGGCTCAGAGAGGGACAGAGCTGGCCCCAGGCCCAAGCCACCAGCACAATGTAGGCATGAGGACCTGTTGTGGCTAGCATGCTACTCTCTGCCTGGTTACAGGGCCGCCCCCATAGTCCTGCTGGACCATGCTGCCCTGGTTTGCCACCCTCTAGTGGCCTCCGGACACTGAATATTTGTGGGGAAGTAGATGACATTCCAATAGAACTCTGCCAGGAAGACAAGTGAGTTTTGCTTCTCATTCTTTTAGATGGTTAACACTGTCCTAGGGACTGGCCCAGCATCAAAGAAATGCATATCTACTGTATCCGCCAAAGTTTGTGATGCCTGCATAGACGCTTGTTAAAAAAATATACAAAAAAAAAACGACAAAAAAAAATAAATACAACCACACAATTGAATTGCCTTTGAAAGTGGGAGACTATCTGTCTCCAACAGATTGAGAAACAAAAAGCTTCTTAAAAGTGTGTATGTTTTATATTCTTTTTTTCTAGTAGAACTGACTTGAAATATTGGTGGTTTTTTTCTTAGTGATGTGTGTTGCTTTTGTGTGTGATAATATTTGAATGTAATTACAGCAGTGCCAATTTGCCAAAGATGTTGGACATATTTTTCTTTTGTTGGGGGAAGGGCGGGGCTTCGGGTGGGACTTGGGAGGACACTGGGATGGTATACTGGTTTAATTTTTTTTTAAACTTTTTTTTCTTGTCAAACCTGGGATTTGTGGTTTTATTTTAAGTTAAATGGTTGACTGCAACACCTTTATTTTAAATTAGCTGGAGAAACATGCAATAAGGTTGGCGTAGTCTCAATATCTGTGTCTTTTCATAAGTGACTGTTTCTTGTGAAGAATTGATTTTATGTAACCTTTATGTGAGATAATTATTTGTAAATATTTGCCATAATTTTATTGGTTCCTAAAATAAAAGTAATTTTTTAAGTTGAGAAAAAGGATTTGATTGTATTTGTTTTTACTAATCAGTAAAAGGTTTACCAACCTTGAGGAAGGCCCCTGGCATGGTAAGCAGCTTCATGGCTCTTGGTTAAACCGGGGTCAGAAACAAATTTCGACACCCAGTATACAGGACCGTATATGTGACAGAAGGGGCAGACTGTGCAATGAAGGGTGATAGCCCCTGCCACACATACACACACACACACACACACACACACACACACTCACACACACTCAAACTTACACTCATACACACACTCTCTCTTGTACAACACACTCACATTCTCTCACACACACTTACATAACATGCATTCTCACACACTCATATACTCACACACAATACACATTCTCACACTCACACATACTTATATACACTATATATACATATATCACTCAATACATTCATACTCGCACATACACACTCACATACACTATCACACACTCACGCTCTCACATAGCACAATTCTCACACACTCATACTCACCACACTCACACATACTCACACTATCACACACACACATCCTTACACACTCTTTACACTCACACACATTCTCACACACTCACACTCAAACACTCTGACACACACTCACATATACTCTCGCACACATTCTCAGACACTCACACATTCTCACACACAGTCTCACACACACATTCTCACTCACATTCAAACACTCTGGCACACACACATTCACACACACACACATTCTCACACACACTCAAACACTGACACACACTCACATACACTCTTTCACACACTCACAACTCATACTCACACACACTCACTGTGTCACTCGTTGGCATGGAAGCCTTCGCTAAGCTCATTAACCTCTGCTTCTTCAACGCAGAGATAACCGGGACTACCCACATAGTCCGCTCCATTTGTTCATTAACAACTGACTGAGTCTACCCCAGAGCGAGCATCTCGTCTACCCCAGAACAAGCACCTCCTCTACTCCAGAGCAAGCAAGAACCCGCTCACATCACACTCATAACCTAGTAGCTTGGATCACGGAGTAAACACAGCTGAATTACTAAGTGAGGGGCATACGCCTGCACCTTTGCTTTTGACCTTAACCCAGGCCGAGTCTCCTCGACCCTAAAGTGCCTGGGGCTGACAGACAGCTCAGAAGCCTCTCACACCAGAATACCTCGTCCCTAGTCTCCAAAGCACAGCTCTGTCTGGCCTGAGCTTGGTGCCCAGACTCTTCAGTCCTGGGAGGGAAACCCTGTCTCTGGGCCATTAGAACTGAGCAGCTGGGCTGCACAGGAACCAGGGGTAGCTTTTTTTTCCCATTAGGGGGCAGGGCAGCTGTAGACCTGAGCCATGCCCCTGCCGGGCTTTGTCAGTCTGCAAGGGCAGGCGGGGACCGCTGTGCCCCTTGGCACAGTGTGTGTAACTCAGTAATTGCCAGAGATGGAGTGGGCGAGTGACCATGTGGGGGCCATGGACTGCGACTCATTCATATTTAATAAAGCTGCTGCGTGGCCTCCATTCATTTCTGCAATGGATGGTGACGATGAAGATGATTCCTCTGGGAGGGAACGGGGATGAGCGTGCAAGGGCACAGAGCACCAACTTGAGAGAGAAGCACTTGTGTTTGGGGGTAGGTAAGACAGAGAGGGAGCCACCAAGGCTCCTGCTTCTGCTTCCCTGGGGACGGAAACCTTGCACCTGCTATGTGTCTATGATAGCCAGGGCAGGTGTAGCCCCACATGACAGCTGAATGGAGGAGAGGGACAAAGCCCCCAGGAGAGGAGGGTGAATTGTAATTGAATTGGAAATGTTTCCCACAAGTTGCTGTTGGGAAGTTTTGTCCCCGGGGTGATGCACTATTTTGCATGGTTCTAGTGTCTTCATGGAGGAAAGGGGTGGGTCTTTGGTAGCATGTTATTACTGCCTTTCCCCCTTCCCCTTTCTCTGCACATCCTGGACCAGCATGTGAATTCACCGGTTCTGCCTCATGATCCCGCCACCCAAGCGCAGGGGACCAAACTAAAATAGGTGCTGACCCCTCTGAAACAGAGATCCAAAGTAAATCCTTCTTCTCATGTCACAGCAAAAGAAAAGTAATAAATCTAGGGGCATAAGTGCCAGCCAGCCCGAAATTCTCTCCACTTGGCATCAGCCACAGAGCAGGAGGAGGGATGCTGGAGTCTGATTTCACAGATTCCCTCCACGCTAGGCCCTGGTAGGGGCTGCATACAGGGAAATGACTGCTTACCCCTGTGCACTGGGGTCCTATCCTCTGAGGCTCTGTATGTCAGACTCATAGCTAACCTGACTGTGGTCCCAAAAAGATGGTTACCTGGGCCCACGTCATTTCCTAGCAGGTCGGGCTGCCTAAGCAATAGGGAGGTGGCAGGTGTAGGAAGGCCCTGAAGCCCCTCCTCAGCGGGCTGCAGAGACAGGGAGAAAAAAGCATACCTGTCACATGGCTATGTGGGGGGAGGGGGACCTCAGGCCTGCTTGCCAGAGCTGACTTTAGCAGAGGTTCTTGGCCTGCCAAGTCCAGGAAGTGGAGTGGTTGGTACCCTGGTACCCAGAAGCCTCCTTACAGCAGACATAGCCATCGTGGTTTTAGACTGCTAGAGACATTAACACCCCGACTGATCAGATTTGGTTTTGGTTTGCTTATTGTTACGTCCTGATTCTTTTTCTTCCGGGAGTAAGCCTTGTACACGATCTTTATATAATTTTTTTGAAATCAACAAAGCTGTTCTTGGCTTGTTCTCCCCTGATGCTAGGAGGATTCAAGCCCTGCTTCAGGCCAACCCTGAGGGCGTTTAGTAAAGAGAGTTCCTTCTGTATTTGTTTTCAAGGCTGAGTAACTTCAGCACTACACACGGGGTGACTGGCTGACTTGTTTTCCTTCAGTCTGGGGCCAAGATCAAGGTTTGTGTTAGCAGACGCACAGAGACAGGAGCCCTCTGAAGTCTCTGCCAGCAGGATGATGAGAATCTGGGGAACTGTCCACAACCCCACCCAAGACTACAGAGACTCACAGACCCAAGTCCAGCCTGGGCTGGCTCGTCACACGCCAGCCGTCCTTGGCATGTCTCAAACTGCGTCTACCCAGCAGACTGTGCTTTCTGTGCTGGAGACTTCTGCTCCACCACCCACTTCCACTTCTTAGCTCTACAGTATGGCCTCCAGAAAGATCTTTCCTCACACCTACATTTAATCCAGCATCTGCCGGACTAAGTAAGGGGTTACTTTACAATTTTTTTATAAAATTAGTAGGGTTATAGGTACTGGGTGAAACATGACTTTGTAGCTCAAAAAGAGATAGAAAAGTCTCAAAAGAAAAGAGTAATGTATTTGAAATATAAATACTATATAATACAGATAAGATTTTATATGTGATTAAATTTTTTTTTAGCAAAATGCAAAGGCAAATAGATCGGTGGTTGGTTAACTAAATCTAAGAAATATGAAAAGATACACTGCCCTTAATATACAAAAATTTTATATGTGAAATATGAGGATAGTCTCCTCCTCAACAGAAAAATGGGTTGAAGACACGCACGGCTCATTCACAAAAGGACACGAACCACTTCTCAGTACAAGTTCAGCCTGTGATTCAAGGCATAGTTCAAGTTTGCAGGGTTATTTATTGTTTTGTTTTGTTGTTTAAAATGGGATTTCACTTTAGCCCAGGCTGACCTTGAACTCATGGTGATCCTCCTGCCTCAGCCTCCCAGGCTTTACAGGTGAGCCACCTCACCCAGCACAGACACTGTTTGCAAAAGGACAGAGGTTCTGTCAGTGCTGGAGACGGTACAGAGAAATGTCCACCAGGCTGCCCCTGAGCTGTCTGAGAGGGTGAGACCAAAGCTGTGCTCCCATTTCTAGGCCTGACGCTGGTCCCTCAGTCGCGGGAAAGTGGGCAGGTTCGGAGGAAGATCAGCGGTGTCATCTGGAAGGGCACGCGGCAGCGGAGGTTCCCCCATCATCCACAAACATGTGTAAATATCGCAACAGCGCTAATGTAACCAAGAAAATCACTTCCTGTTGTTTCCCCTTCAGTGATATTTTCTGCTTGGCTGAGCTTGCTTAGCACACTGGAAAGGCCAACTCATCAGTTCCTGTTGCTAATCAAGAGCAGTAATTGTCCGAGTGCAGAGCCTCCCGACTTGGACTCTGCTGAATAGGATAACAAGTTCCGAAAAACGCTAAGTAGTGGTTTCTAAAAACCGGCCTCTTTTAATAAGGAAGGCCCCCGAAGAGCGGTTATAAAGAAAACCTTTCTGTGAAGTGGAATGAAAACATTGTGCGTATTTTACAGAGCACGGCAAGTACGCGGGAAACTTCCAGAAATTCTTAAACCACGGACTCCGTAGAAGCACTCTTGTTTTCCCCCTCACTGGGAAACATGCGGATTGGTCAAGGCGATGCCAGCCTATAGAATGAAATAAGCGTAGCCCATAACGTCAATGGCAACCCAATAGAAATCTGTTCGGGGTTCACATCGCTGGCACTCACAGAAGGCAGGCAGCCTTCCACAAGGTGACCCGAGGATCCAGGCTTCTTTCTTCATCTTGGCTCTGCTGTTTTCAAGTTCGCCATATTTGAAAGCATTATGCCTGCAAAAAAAAAAAAAAAAAAAAAGGAAAGCACCTGGAGACCACGCCATGAGATGTTTCCATCAGCAGGGCGGAAATGATATGCATTCAGAGTCTTTTAGCCAGAGCCTAGTCCTGTGGCCACAGACCATTGCAAAGGAGACGGAGAAGCAGCCTAGCGTGTGATGAGGAAGACCGAGAAGGCAGGTTTGGGGAAGGACTAACCGCGTCAGCCTAACACCCACGAATGCCAAGAATTGCTACCTTGGCTTTGCTCAGAATGGCCTGAACACGCCCTGCCCTGCTTCAGACCTCAGCTCTGCCCTGCCCTCAGGTAAACCCCAGCTGACACCTTAGAGACTAGCGTACTTCTGTCCTGGAAGGGTGGAAGGCCGTTCATGGTATGTCCTCCGCAAACCTGCTTTGGGGCCCTCTCTGATCTGCTGCCCCCTTCCGAATACAGCTCTGGGTTATAAACAAGAAGGCCTGTTAGCATTTACTAAGTGCTAACTATTTACCAGCCACTAACACTTAGAGGAGTTTTTCCTGTTGCTCCAGAATTACGTAACCAAGGCCAAGTGTTGAAGCCATTTCCTACAGTGCTGATGTACTGCAGAGACTAGGCCTGACTCTCTAACCGCCTCCACTCACCATCCATGACCACCACCATTGACAAATGCAAGAGGCTTGAGACAGAAAGCATGGACAGCAAGAAGAACAAGCAAGTTCACCAGAGAGGCCAGACACTCCCTCCCTGTGAGGACTGCTAATTCCTCCTCAAGCCAAGCAGCAACAGCTGAGAGAACCCCTCGAGAGACTGGAACTTCAGCTTCCTGTTTGAGCATCTTCTCCATCAGCCAAGATTTTGGCCTGCCCTTCTGTTTACTGGAGCAAGCCTTACAGACCAGACTGTGATAACACACACCCCTTTCATCCCAGTAGCCACACTAGTTTGCCATAGAAACCAGGCGATGCATTGTCTTTAATCGCAGGGGTGCACGCCTTTAATCCCAGCCCTAAAGAGGAATATAAAATGGGAGGAGACAGCTCACACACATAGTCTCATTCTGAGATTCCTGGAGGCAGGATAGCCATTTCAGACTGAGGTAGAGCTAAGAGCCAGTGGCTAACTCTTTTGTTTTTCTGACCTTTAGGTTGAACCCCAATTTCTGTCTCTGCATTTTTATTAATCATGCTAAAAACCCCTTCTGGTGAGCATGGAGGCAAATACTTGGAGTGTTCAGTAGTTCAGGGACAGTGTCTGCAAGGTCCTTGGGATGCAGGACTGCGTGGAACAGGTGGGAGTCAGCACTGTCACCAGACAGCAAGAATGGGCCACTCCTGCTAAGCATGCTCACTGAGCCCTGTAAGGACTTTCTGTATTCCCCCCAGATGGGAAGAAGGTGCGTGCCTGGGCACTGAGGACCAAGCAGGAGCAGGATGGCCACTCTGCAACACTGACTGGCCCATTAGGTACACCTGGGCAAGGCCTTTGAAGGCATAAAATGCGATTTCATTTGTTTCTCTCTCTTGTCTCTTGTGCTTTAAAAAAAGGCGGGCAAAATGGCTCAGTGGGTAAAGGCCCTTGCCACCAAGTCTGATGATTTGAGTTCAGATCCCTTGGTGGAAGAAGAGGACAGCTGCCCTCAGATTGTCTCTGAACTGTGCATACACAAACGCACAATAAATACATAAGCATGATAACACTCAAGAAATAATACTGGCCAATGATAGGCTTCAGCTGGCAACGGTGATTGCCACAGAAGCCTGGCAACCTGAGTTGCATCCCTGGTGCCCATATAAAGATGGAAGGAAAAGAGTCAACGCCTCAAAATTGTCCTTTGCATGTGCCATGGCATTGTTGTGCACACAGATACATTATGCACACAATAATAGATAGATAGATAGATAGATAGATAGATAGATAGATGATAGATAGATAGATAGATAGATAGATAGATAGATAGATAGATGATAGATAGATAGGCAGACAGACAGATAGATAGATGACAGATGACAGACAGACAAATAGATAAGTATTTTAAGATAACACACAACATGTGATAGGCAAATTCAAGGGGCTGGAGCTCAGTGGTTAAGAGTCTTTGCTGTCCTTCCAGAAGACTGGCATTTGGTTCTTAGAACCCATGTCATGTGACCTACAACTGCCTCTGGCTCCAGATCCAGGGGATTCCTCCATAAGCACTCACAAGCACAGGTGCACACACACACAGGCACCGACACATAAATAAAAGTTAATATAGGGGCCAGCGATACAGCCCAGTGGACAAACGGACTCGCTGCCAAACCTAGCACCTGAGCTAGATCTCGGGAACTCACATAGCGGAAGGAGACAACCATCTCCGGCAAGTTGTCCTTTTGACCTCCACTTGTGTGGCATGTCATACTGCAAGTGCACACCTGCCAATCAGTCAGGCAGTCAAATAATTAAATAAATGTAAAATAAAAAACTTTTAAACCAAAATAAATCCAAGAGGAATTTACAAAGCAGGCAAGTGGCTCTCACATCTTCCCACCGCAGACTCTCAGGCCTCTTGCCTCTGAGCACAGCCTCAGTCTAGTACCCTTGATAGCACATAGCACGTGTGGAGAAGGAATCACTTTATTTAAAAGGACTTTCGGCCACAGTCTAGGTTCTTAGGGGCATTTCGTTGTGAAGAAGTGCGATGTTTTCCTTGGCAAAGCTAAAAGAGCAGACTCTTTTTTTTTTTTACAAAATCCTTGTTAAATATTTATTCTACTGCTGGTAATAGTTAGTTAGATCCGCTATGAATGACTGACAAATTCAGAATAACGGTGGCTTAAGCAGGACAGATGATCTGCTCTCACAGATGGAGCTGAAGGTCAGTGATCCATGGCTGATATGGAAGCTTGGCCAAGGAGCCCCATGGGGAGCAGAGTCAGTCATCCTTGGCCCTCCCAAGGCAGCATCTCCTTAGCCACTTGGCCCAAGACAGAGCACGGGAATTCCAGGCTTCAGAACGGAGGAGACAAAGAGAAAATGTCCCTCCAGTGAGGTTCTAGAAAACTACTACCTGGAACGTCTGCCTACACCCCACTGACTGACTTAATTGTGTGGTGACATCTAGCTGCAGAGGAGGCCAGGACTATGACCTCTGTCCCCAGCAGCCCCGTTTGTCCATCTGCGTATCCTATTAATATAACTGAGAGGAGCTGACGGAGCACAGCCCTGGTACCTTCAGGACCCCATTGCCTACTCCACTGGTTCAGTTTAGAGACATGTTCAGTGGAATTGAATTGAAAGGGAGTGATAGGGTAGTCCCGTGCAGAAATGTCGGAGGATCTGGACCTCTTCAGAAACCCACCAAGGTCCAGATGAGACCAGACCCCAGAGAACTGTCATCTTCTTGCCCCATCCCTCTCTCATCCAGATTAGAAGGTCCTCCTCTGGGATTCAGCCTCCCTATCAGCACAATGGGGACTTAAGATGGAGCCTTGTAAGCGCCAGTCTTTTTGCTTCCGAAGTCTAGGGAGTCTATGGTCCCCATAATTGGCCACACTCAAGGGACCAGAAGTCTCCCATCCATGACTCACCCAGAGGCAAGGATGAGCCAGAGATCTGAGGGCCGCTTGTGTCTGGACACCCCCCCCCCTCCCGTGGCGGTCCTGGTAGCTCAGAGGCCCTCTGCAACCTCAAGTATCGTGCTGCTGCTGAGTTGGTGATCTGGATCTCAGTGAGTACTGCTCGCCTCGAAGACAAACCTGTGTGAAAGAGTTTCCAGATTAGTGCACTGAGGTAGAAAGACAAGTCTGAATGTAGGTGGCACTTTTCCATGGCCAGGGTCTGGACTGAAGAAAAGCCAGCCAAGCACCAGCGTCCCTTTCTTTCTACTTCTTGAACATAGATAGAGTGTGGCTGGCTGCCTCACACCCCTGCCACCTTGACTCCCCCACCATGGTGGACTGTACTCTCAAACTGTGAGCCAAAAACCCCTCCTCCCTTATGTTGTTTGGCCAGGCGTTATTTGTAGCCAGTAACTAACTAAAAATTTCAGTATTCTGGTCACAATGAGGCTTTGGAAATAACTCCCCATCTGAAGAAATACCAAACTGCTAGAAACTGCCACTCATAAGGGGAACTATTAAAAATGGTGATTTAGGGGCAAAGTTCGCCACGAAAGGCAAACTTTGAAAACAGATGTATTAGTTACTTTTCTATTGCTTTGCTAAAACACAATGACCCCAGAAACTCATAAAACAAAGGATTTGTTGAGGCTTATGTTTACAACAAAATAAGAGCCCATCACTCCCGGGAAGTATGGGGCAGGTGATAGACACAGAGGGAAGGACAGTTAAGAGCTCACATCCTGAACCACAAGCAGGAAGCCAGGAGAGAAAGCAAGGACAGGTGTGAGGTTTTAAACCCTTTCCCTCCAGCCAGACCACACTTTTTAAGCTTCTGCAAACAGCACCTCCAAGTGGGGACTATCCAAATGCCAGGGCCTATGGGGGATATTTTCATTCAAACCACAACAAAGAAGTCTGTTCTTCAGAGATACCTGTCTGACATGCAGTGTCCCTGAGGAAGAACAGTGTGTCAATGAGAATGAGCCACGGGCATTGTTGTTCAGTCTCTGGGCAGCCTTAAAGAACATTCTACAAAGCCGGGCGATGGTGGCGCATGCCTTTAATCCCAGCACTCAGGAGGCAGAGGCAGGCGGATCTCTGTGAGTTCGAGACCAGCCTGGTCTACAGAGCTAGTTCCAGGACAGGCTCCAAAGCTACAGAGAAACCCTGTCTCGAAAAACCAAAGAAAAAAAAAAAAGAACATTCTACAGAGCCCCACTAACAACGCTGAAGCCCTCAAGAAGCACTGGGACCCTCCCTCGTGATTAGAAACCTGACTTAGGGGAGGAGAAGTCAGATGTGCAGTTAGACAGACACTTCTTTGAGTGGACTAGAGCAACATCCTCAAATTCTCTGAGCCTGATTAACTGATGCCAGTTATATTAGCAGCTATCGAGGGGGTGGGAACTTTTTTGGTAAGGAAGGGGTTAAGTATTGGAAAAATTCCCAGGCTACCTGGAGGTTTGAAAGGATTCAGGTGAACTTCAGTGGAGGAAAGAATCAGTCCTGGATTAGGAGGTGTGGAAGATGCAGCTCAGCAAGCATGTGAAGGCTAAGGCTGTTCAAGAACTTTCCCCAATCAAACCTATGCTTAACTAAACAAGTTTCGAGAAATTTTATTTTATTTTTAATTGTGTGTCTGTGTCCATGTGTATGCCACATGTGTGCAGGTGCCTGAGGAGGCCAGAAGAGGGCACCAGATCCCCATGAGCTGGAGTTACAGGCAGTTGTGAGCAGCCAGGTGTGGGTGCTGGGAACTAAACTTGGGTTTGGAGGAGCAGCAAGAGCTCTTAGCCACTGAATCACTTATTCAGTCCTTAATCAAATCGTTTTTAAGATGAGAAGTATGTCTGTGCTGTTTTTAGACACCCATTACCCTTGGGTATGTGTGGGGACACAGCCTCAAGCAGGAATTCGGAAACTGGGCTGGCGAGAGTCCGCTGTCCGTGGTACTGAAGCATCCTTCTGGCCGAGCCCAGCCAACAGATGTTCCTCCTTCTGCCAGGATGCAAGGGTTTCTATCCAACTTCCCCATCATTCTGAACCCGGGAAAGGCTTTAATTTTCTATCTTGATGAAAAATGTGTGGTTTATACACTGTCACGCAACAAATGGAATTAGGATTTATTTTCACAACTTACATGGTGTGTTTGGGTTTTTTCCACATGTCTTTGACAGTCCTATCACATTTCTGACAGTTACAATATTTTTTCCTTTCTGGGAAGTTGGGAAGAGGCAGAGAACGTGTTTCCCTGCTTCTTTCACTGAGTCTTGAGAGTACTTTGTACAACATAGCCCTAAGCCTACGTGTTTAATGTGTGTGTGTGGGTGTGGGGCTATGTTTGTGTGTTGTGTGCTGGGCTGCACTGTGTGTGCATGTATATGTTAGTTACTGAGCTGTGCATTTGCATATGTATTTGTGATGTGGCGGTGGTGTGCGAATGCATCTACAATAAAAAAATTAGCCAATTAGATGCTACTCCAATTCAGATATCATCAATAACAAACCTCTCTCCTCACAATGTCACGCACTGACGTGTATCGGGCTTGCCAGCAGTTGGGAAGGGTCAAATTGTTCACCATGCAAATTCCATGTGTTTTCAATTAATCTCACATCTGTGTTTGCAAGTGTGCTGCTTTAATTACACAGGTGAGGAAAATGTCTCACTCCCAATTATTGATGGAGGAACATTCCTTTACTCCATGCTTCAGAGTCTTCATCAGGAAGAGCTGCTAAACCGGACACCAGTCCCCATCCTTTTACTAATTCCTTTTTCATTATTACCGCAGATTTACAACTTAGGAGTCAGGGTGCTGAGCTTTTTCTCCCACTAGAAAATTCGTCTGTATCCTAGAATCAGCTTGTAGCTCAATGTAAATTCGGTGTAGAATTCAGTCAGTTATTAAGTGGATTTAAGTGGCTGAACCCTGGTGTAATCTGACCAGCAATGCATGAAGGAAAGAGTTGGAGGTGTAAAAAAAAAATGTCAAATAGCTTTCTCAGATGCATTAAACTATTAATAAAGATAAAACGATCTTTATGTTTGGGGTTTAGAACATCTTTTTTATGATAGCAAGAAGCCACTTTGATTCACGACTCGTTGCTTTCGGGGTCTGGTGTCATTATTCAGAAGGTGTCAGGAAGAAAGCGAGACAAGCTCCTCGCAGAGAGAGCGCCAAGGAAGGAAGGATGCTGGAGCGGAGGATGGCTCTGGGTCAGCTGTGCTAGGTGAGGCGATGACAGGGGATAAAAAAAGAACGTGTCCGCTCGCGGAGTACCCTCTCTAGAGGACCCTCCACTTGGCTCTGAGCTATCATTTTCTGTGGCCCTTCTAGGATGGTTGTGGCCCAAAGTGGCCTGCCTGAGGCATCTCACAGAGATGCTACACTAGACACATTCCATTGCTCTCATCCACACTGGTCCACATCTTCTTGCTCTGTCCCGAACTGTATCCAAGGTTGGTCTCTGGAACAAATCACCCGAACTCTCCAACTTTCCGACTTTCAAATGGATGGACGTAGCCAAAGGCGGGGTCATTAGTGGGACACTGGAGGGAAAGAGAAGTGAAAGGTCGGAGAGTTTGTCCTCTCTTCCTTCCTGGTTCATCCCAATGGCTGGTTTCTGGAGTCTGCAACTGCTCTCCAAGGCTTCCTCAGGTGCTGGCCACCACACTCCTCCTCTTGTCCTCAGGCCTCAGGTATTGTGCCTCCCCTCCCTGCTGCTGCTCCCCTTTGCACCCCATTGTCTCCCATTGCACCCCAAGTTCTACTCCCACCTCAGCCTGTGTGCTGATCACTAACGTCTTCACAACTGGACTATTTAAAGGGCAGCCACTTCTTCTGGGGGCCCCTCCTTTGACTCAGAAGAGCCCTCCCCTGGAGCCCCTGCTGTTTCAGGGGCTGCACAGACAAGTGGGAGACAGGCAGGCTGAGGCAGAGGGGAGTCGGGAGGAGGGAGTCTCACACAACACATTTGTTACATGAGGACCACTGGTGCATGGCTGCTTCTCAAGGCTTCTCAGGCACATCGCTGCACAAGCCCATGCTGTCCTTCCAATGCATGCTGGCCCGGCAGCTTCTGGGAACCGGGGATCAGAACAGACAGGCCCTGCCCTCAGCGAGTCTACAACAGCAGGTTAGTCCTGTGTGCTAGACTATGATGCGGTGGCTCAGACTCTGAAGAACAGGTGAGAGGAGAGGAACATGAGGGTCAGAGAGCAAGGTTTCCTGGAGGAAGAGCATTCAAACTATGGCCGTAAAGGAAGAAAAAGAGAGGTCTGAGAAAGAGAGTTGGGGGAAGGACAAGGGGCAGTGTGTTCTTGGCAGAGGACGTGTGGCATATACAAAACTCCAAAGGCAAGGGGGAATGTCAGGAGTCAGAGAAATGACTTGCAAGACAAAGGAGGGACAATGGAGAAAGTGCCCAGGGTGGGCAGTGCCACCTGATCTGCAGCCTCCTCCCAGTCTCCTCCCCACCCCCCAAACCCTACAGGACTTTCAGAACTCCAGGGCTCCTGGACACAACTGGGTTTCTATCTGCCTAAGAGCCCCTGGTCCACAGTGTGCTGCATAAAAACAGGCCGGAAATGAAGGGTTCCACCTCGGACACTGGAGTGAGAAGGGTCCTGAAGTACAGCGAACCCGACATTTTCCACATGGAGACGTGAGGTCTGGAGAAGCTCAGGCCTTCCTCAGGCCATGTGAGCTTTAAGATAGCAGACCAGGGTTAAGGCTGCTAAGACCAGGATGGAAGGAAAAAGTCATGGTCTAATTGGAAACCACCTCATTTGGGAAGGAAGAATCATGGAGAGGTGAGACAGGGCAGGTTCTGGTCCCCTCCTGTGCCATTGCCAGGCTGGATTGTCTGGTAACTCAGGAGAGCCTGGCCCTTTACCTGGATGCACCCTGGGTACCTCCATCCAGCCCCTGGCTCGGCACAGGTGACTGGCGCTTCCCACTGAAATCATGCGAATATTAAGCTAATCAAAGCCTTGCTTGAGAAGGGATGGGGCCAGGAAGGCGGCCCTAACGAGCTGCGTGTCACTCCCTCCACCCCACGCGTCTTGTGCTGTCCCATTTGTCTGGCTGTAATCTACATTTCAAATGATTACATGGGAAGCTGAAGTGGTAGTGACAAGGATAAACGAAGCTTGTTAAACTAATAGCTGCACTAATGCCCAAATATGTGAACTTCCCGACGCAGGCCGCATCCCAGCCTGGCGGAGCTGTCAGCCCAGCTCCCCCGGGCTCCGCCGCCAGCCGCGGCCACATGATGAATGGCCCTGTCGACCAAACTCATCCGGGGCCCAATTAAACAGGCAGAAATGAACTAGAGCCGTCAGGCAGCCGGGGAGGGGGGAAGCGGGATGGGGGAAGCCAAACCAGACACACAGAGAGGCTGGGGGAAGGGTGGGAGTCAAAGCAGATAGGGGGAGTAGGGAGAGAGAGGTTCAGTGGGCCAGGGAGCGGGTGGCAGCTGCGTGGGAGAGACGGCAGCTTGGGAGAAGGAAGGCAGAGAGCTGAGGACGATGTGGCAGAGTGGGAAGGGAAGGAGAGACAGAGACAGAGACAGAGACAGGAGACCAGTTTGAGAGGGACACCAGGAAGGCAGAAACCAACGCCCACTGAGACACACAGGCACCCAGAGTGGGAGAGAGACAGCCAGAGAAACAGCACAGGAAAGACACACGGTACCCTTAGCCCAGCAAAGAGGACAGCGTTGGCATGGAGTGGGAGGAGGGAGGAAGTGGGGTGGGCAGGCAGAGAAAAGGATCTCGGGAAGAGAGAACAGTCCCCTGGCAAGCCATTGCAGCTCGCAGCAGCGGAGAAGTCGTTCTGTCAGAAAATGGTCATTTAATGGTTTGCCGAGCCTGCGACAGATATGTCATGTGAGGCGGCTGGGCGGCAGTCCCAGGGCATTTCCTTTATTAATTACCAGTTTCCAGCAGCGCCCTCCATTGCTGCCTCACGCTCAATCAGCCTAGCCCCCTGACTGGAGCTGCCCCACCCCCACAACGCCACTGCCAGGTGCTTGGTCCCATTTTCCAGAGGAGGAAGACAGAGGCAAAGGCCAGACAGGGGCAGGTAGGATCAAAAACCTACTGGCAGACCAAGCCTTCCTTTCTGCCAGTCCCTGGTGGGCAATGGAAGCCCCCAGGACAGAGAGTAGGCACCCAATCCCTCTCTAACTCCAGGCTAAAGGAAGGCAGAAGCCTTGCCCCTGGCCCTTTCATTTTTAAAATACACTTTACCTTTTCTTGTTTACTTTTGGTCTTGGTTTTTGAGACAAGATCTCTCCGTAGAATCCAGGCTAGCTAGAAACTCTCTCCTCTCCTCTCTGGCACCTCAAGGGCTGGGGTTACAGGCATGGGCCACAAGGCTCAGCTAGACATCACACTTTGTAAGCCAAGAGTGTAATGGCCTAGCATTTGTATCATAATCTTACACGTTCACATGCGATTCAGTTTTACTGTGTCCTGGTCCATCCCTTCCCCTCTCAGAAGTCCTTAGGTTTTCAATCAGAGTCAAGTAATTCGAAAGCTAGTCCTTCTCTGTGGCCCTCGCCTATAAGAAATGCTTCATCAGAATATGTATTGAGGGAGCTAGAGAGATGGCTCAGTGGTTAAGAATACTGGTTGTTCTTCCAGAGGACCCAGGATCAAATCCCATCACCCACATGGCCGCTTACAGCCATCTGTAACTGTTTCAAGGGATCTGATGTCCTAGTCTGGCCTCCTCAGGCAGCAGGCATGCCCTTGGTACAGACAAACATGCAAGAAAGAGACTCACACATAAAATAAAATTAAGATTCAATAAGGAATACGTAATGACACAGGAGCGCAGATAGTCAGATGCACCAATGGCAGGCCCCACCCACCAGACGGTCTGCAAGATGAGGCTGACACTGGGTAAGTGGAGCTAAATTCTCCCAGAGACCCACAGAAGACACTCATATGCCACTGAGGATGTGAATCTGGGTGCTTGGTCTGAAATCCCACCTCTCCAACTACTCCTGAAGTCTCTAGGTTCTCTCTCTCTATCTCTCTCTCTCTCTCTCTCTCTCTCTCTCTCTCTCTCACACTCACACACTCTCTCAAACACACACACACACACACACACACGCACACACACACGCACACACACACCTTGACCCTATAAAGACTGTAGACTCCATCCAGTGAACCACTGCACCCACACCTCCAGCCTCCTCGCCTCTCTCCTGACAACCCTCCCTTGCCTTTGGGCTCATACACCATTCTCAGAGCTGGGCTCCCAGGCACTTCACTTGGTGGGAGGTTCCCTGGCTGTGATATAGAAGCCTGGGGCCTCAGCAGTCCCTGACTCCTCTCTCTGCCTTTGTCTTTCTCTGCACCCTCCCCAACCCTTTTCCTCTCCTCTCCTCATCTCAGGGTCTGTGTAAACAGGCTATCTTCTCTGGAGTGCCAGCCTTGTTCTGGCCTCTCTGGAATGTCACAGGCAAATCAGATGCTGGAAGGAGTCCAAGGATGGAAGGCCAGCCATGCGTGCCATAAATGGTGTTAGATACAGCAACCGGAGGAGCCAGTGTCCCCGGGGCTGAGGAGGAGTCTCTGCATAGGGGGAGACTCTTCACAAGAACCTCTGAGAGCCCTCCGGCCCAGGGTTCCTGTGACTGTGTATCTGCCTCTCTCAGTCCAGTGGTAAAGGTCCTCTGACTTGCTTCCGCTGGAGCTCTACTTGCCGTTGGCTAATTTACTAGGATCACAGTCGGTCTTGGCACAGGCTTGGCCAAAGCTACAAGCCACTCCTTCTTCCTACTGAATGGAAGACTAGAGCTTTCCTGGAATTTTCTGTGTAAAAGAGCCGGCTGACCTCAAGCTCAGAGATCCACCTGCCTCTACCTCCCGAGTGCTGGGTTTAAAGGCTTGCGCCACCACCTACACTCAGGAAGCTCTGAGGTGGGAGATAATGAGGCCAATACACAAAATAAGGGAACCCAAGAAACTGGGGGAACAAATCCTGAGGATTTGCTTTAAGCCTTGATTCAGCCAGGCCTGAAGTCAGCCGGTGTCTCCTAGAGGTGTCCATTCCTTTGGCCCAGTTATTACTCTGTTCTTTCTTACGGCATGTATTTTTTTAAAAAAAAAAATTCCTTTCCCTCGCATCTGAAATGAGGCACAGAACTAGCACAAGGCCCTTTCTTGTGTTTTGTACAGCAGTTGGCACTCAGCTCCCTGCTCAATGTGAGCCACATTGGGTGCCCTGCTCAGACACACATTGTCTCGTCACTAGGGGAAAAGGCTCAGCCACAGGACTCTGGGTCTCCAACTGCCTGTCTTGCGATGTCTCCTTAGGGCATTGAGACAAAGGAAAGCTGACCATGGTGTCCCTTCTCTAAGCTCAAGGGTAGCTAAAGGCTTTGAGAACTTGACTGAGTTTGTGTGTGGAAGGTCTCTCACTAAACCTGCTTCTCACACTTTGGAGAGGCTGGCTGGTGCACAAGTCCCAGGGACCTGTTGACTTGGCTCCACAATGTTGGGATCACAGATGTGCATGAGCAGGCCAGGCTCTTCCCGTGGGTACTGGGGATCTGAACTCAGGACCCCATGTTTGTGCAGTGAGCCCTTCATCCACTGAGCCATCTCCCCAGCTCCTTGGGATCTTGGAAAAAGCTGTCTCCAGAGAGAACAAAGGGTGATTTCTCAGCCAGGGACTCAGTCACACCACACAGTTCCAGCCTTCAGTGACTCCTGCCATCGAGGGTGTAGCACCTGAGCTTAGCAGTCAAGAGGAGCCCCAGCCTGACACAAAGGCCTCATCCCCTCCTTTCTGTCCCAGAAACACCCAGAAAGTTCTTCTTAGGCCCAGCCCAGGCACTATTCTTGTGGTTAAGCTCCCTTAGTTCCCAGAAACAAAGCAACTCTGCTGGTCCACTCCTGAAAGCGGTTGCTCCTCTCTCGTGGCCCATCATAGTCTGCCTTACACTAAGTGCATCTTCTACCCGGCTTCATTCTCCTCCTCTACCTGCACCAAACACTGTCTGGGTTTATCCATTAGGCACTCGGTGGTCGGTTGCCCCAAGAGGTGTTTCCCTTACCTGCTTCCCCAACACAGTCTGTTCCCTTCATTTTCTTACCCTCTCAGAATTTTAAATTATTCTTTAGTGGTGCTTATTACATTTTATAATCAAATATTTATTAGCATGAATATTTGATTGATGTTTATATCATTTGACCAGAACATATGCTCCCTAAGGGCTGAGATTTGTGTGTGTGTGTGTACTCATACACACACACAGACACACACACAGACACACACACAGATACACGCACATATATGGGGGCCAGATGTCAATGATTCAGCTAAACTGGCTACTAAGCAAGCCCCAGGTATCTTCTTGTCTCTGACTCTCTAGTGCTGGCTGTACAAGAACATGCCATTGTGCCTGGATTCAATGCAGAGACTGAGGGCTGAACTCGGGCCCCGATACTCACATAGAGAACACGTTCCTGGCTGAGCCACCTTCCAGGGCTAGAAGGTGTAGGTAGCTAGAATGTTGTCTGAAATATCAGTCCGTGTTAGCAGACTTGGCACTGGTAGAAGCAGTGACTGAATAGGTATACAAACAAATGAACAAGAAAATAAATGAATGTCTTGCCAAGCCCTTTACCAGCTGAGCAGTGGTGGCGCCAGAGACTTTATGTCCCTCACTGTTCCCAACACAGTCACTGTGAGTAGCCAGGGGACGGGATGACAGCTATCAGCCAGTGCAGTCTTCAAGCTTTCCTGGACTATTGATGGCTACCTTGGACACAGGGAAGCTTGGGTACCAAATTCAAGCTAGGCCAGGAGCTGACATATTTTAATAGCTGTAGAGAGCTCTTCCTCATCCTTGCACACTGGGGTTGCAGAAATGCTGAACAAGCCCCCTGCCCCTAGAGCGCAAGCATACATTTTTCCCGAGTTGTTCTGACCCATCACCTCTCCAATGGGCTATGACATCGTTCTCAAATTTTATTACCACAAGATGGGCGTCCTCAACTCCTCAGTAAACAGCCTTACCCAGGCCCCATGCACACGCAGGCAGATCCAGAATGGACAATAACCCCAGGCATGGTGGAGTGTTTGATGGGATGACCACGGGAAAGCAAGCCAGGAGCCAGCTTTAAAAACAATATTTATTTATTACAATTGGCAGAGCAATGGAGAAAATTGCCACTTAGATGGGACTTTGCATTTGCGGAGCATTTTGTAATCAACACAATTTCTCCCGACGATTTTTGAGGACAAGATCTTTTTGTCTTTCCCATTCGCAGGCAGGGAGGAAGTGGGGGAAAGGAGATGCCATGCTTTCAATTATGCAGAGCACATGCTGACAGAACTCTGGCTTGCTGGAACGGAAGCGCCTTTTTCTCATGTCTGCTATGTCTGGGTTCTTATTTACATGCAAGGCCCTTATTAGACAGTCTGGGTCCTGATTCGCTGCTGGCTTCTCTGGGGTACATTTCCATTGTTCCACTCAAAGAAGAAAACAATGTGTTGGCATACGTCATCTCTACTCATCATGTTCCTTGGTCACCTGTCCTTTGAAATGTCATGCAAGTGGTATGAGCGAGGTTAGGCTAGGTAATGCTGCTGTAACAAATGGTGCCAGGTTTTAGTGCCCTCAAAGAACAAAACTTTATTTCTATCACAAGCCATACGTGGACCAGCTGCATGGGCTCTGCTAATTGTAGGTACTCAGAGACCCAAGCAGATGGAATAACTTGTATCTAATACAGTCAGTGATTTGGTGCAGATGTGGTATATGTCACATCAGAGATGACTTTGGAATAGGCATGCAGCACCTAAGAAGTAATACCTCTGCCTGAAGGGCTAGAAATAATTGACAACTCACACTAATAAATTAAAGCTGTTTTTCTTCTTGTCTAGAAAATTTCCAATTCTGTAAACAGAAAGGTGTTTTATAGCTGATTGTACATCTTTAGGAAGGCAAGGAAAGGAGAGAAGGAGGGAAGGAAGTAAAAAGAAAAGACAGGAAAAACTAAGAGTTTTGCAAAGATTGGGTTTTTTGTTTTTTCCCAAAATCAAGACGTGTTAAAGGGGAAAGCATAGATAATGAAATAGGACCAGAAAAACAAATAAAAGGTATGCAAATTGCTAAAAAAAAAAAAAGCCCTAAAAAACAAAACAACAAAGCAACAAAAGTTGTCTCTACTTGTAGTGGACATGACTGTGTATGTATAGGAGAACCTAAATGTTAAATGTATATAAAACACAATGCAACAAACCCACTGGAATGAGCATAGAAAAGTCAATTGCATTCGACATACAAACAGTTTTAAAATAATGTTAAAATAAATGCCATTTGTAACAACATTCAAAACACAAAATCCTTGTGTGGATGTAATAAAGATGACCTGAATTTTCCACACTGAAATTACGAAAATGTGCAGAAGAAAGATGCTTTTCAAATGACCAAATGAGAAGGGAAATTTAAAATCCATGTTGACAGAAGACTCAATATTCTCATGATATTAACTGTCTTAAAACTGATCTAAAGATCCAAGTCATAAAGATCCTTAAGTTTCATTTGAAAGTCAGGTGCAATGGTGCACACCTGTAATCCCAGAACTAGGGAAGCAGAGGCAGGCAGATCTCTGAGTTTGAGACCAGTCTGGTCTACAGAGTGAATTCCAGGACAACCAGAGATATATAATAAGGTCTTGTCTCAAACAAAGGATCAATAATAGCCAAAAGAATGTTGAAAATCAATTAGAAATAAGAAGATTTACATTACCAAACATCATGACTTACTATGTTAGGCTCCAACAACCTAAGAAGTTGATTCTGATGAAAAGAGAGACAGCTGTTTTAGTGGAACAGAATGAAGGGTTCAGACATGGGTTGCATGTCTATTGTCACTTGGTTTTTGTCAAGGAAGCCTAGTCAGTGAGTAGAGAAAAAAATGTCTTTGACAATGGTCTGGAACAATGGTTATCTATGTGAGGAACAAAGATTCTACCTTGTTTTTTTTTTTTTTGGTCTTTTTGTTATTTTGTTGGAACAAAGATTCTAGACCCATCTCACCCCATACACAAACACTAATTCAAGATGGAGCATAGACATTTACAAAAGTAAAACTATTAAAAAAAAATGTCTTTGACAATGGTCTGGAACAATGGTTATCTATGTGAGGAACAAAGATTCTACCTTGTTTTTTTTTTTTTTTGTCTTTTTGTTATTTTGTTGGAACAAAGATTCTAGACCCATCTCACCCCATACACAAACACTAATTCAAGATGGAGCATAGACATTTACAAAAGTAAAACTATTAAAAGAAAATGTAGAATATGTTTCTGACCTCCAAGTAAACACTTGATTTTAGCCAAAAGGCCGAGAAGTGATTACCTCTAGGTAAGCAAACAGTTCTTAGGATATATATAAAATAAATTATAAAAGGGGGAAAAGAATGAATTATAAAGATAGAAATTTCTCTTATCAGAAAGTATCATCAAGGGATGGAGAGATGGATCAGTAGGTGTAGTCGTCAGCGTTCTGTTGCTATGACGGGACGCCATGACCAAGGCAATTCTTAGAAAAGAAAGCATTTAATTGAGGGCTTGCTCACAGTTTCAGAGTGTGAGCCCATTATCATTATGACAGAGAGAGTGATGGTGAGCAGGTAGGCAGGATGCTGGAGCAGAGGGAGAGAGGGAGACTGGACCAGCTTTCGAAACCTCAAGGCCCACTCCCATATGGCATACTTGCTCCAACAAGGCCATACCCATTCCAACAAGGCCACGCCCACTCCCACAAAGCCACACCTTCTAGTCTTCCCAAACAGTGCCACTAACTGAGGATCAAGCATTCAAACACATGAGCCTATGCAGACCATCTCGTCCAATCCACTACAGAAAGTAAAAGCATTTGCTGCACAAGCCTAATAACCTGAGATCAATTCTTGGAGCCCACAGAGGAAGGGCAGAATTGGCTCCTGAACATTGTCCTCTAACCTCCAGGTCCATGCTGTGGCATACATACAGTTGCACACTTGCACACCAATAAAAAAAATAAGTAAATAAAAAAAATAGCCAGGCAATGGTGGCACATGCCTTTAATCTCAGACATGGATGGCAAAGGCAGAAGGATCTCTGTGAGTTCGACTCCAGCCTGGTTTGCAGGGTGACTTCTGGGACAGGTGCCAAAGCTACACAGAGAAATCCTGTCTTGAAAAACCAAATAAATAAATCGCCATCAAGAAAAAAAAATAAGTAAAGCGTAAAATGAGAGGAAATACTCGGAGCATCACCATCCGATGGGAGTCCTAAGCAATGCAATAATGAGGAAAAACAGCAGAATTGGGCTTGGACTGCAGCACAGTGGTAGAGAGCCTGCCTAGGACGTGCAGTGCCCTGGGGTCAGTCTCTAGAACCAAATAGCAGAAAACAGAATTTCTAAAGAAAAAGGTAAAGCTCTTGAGCAGATACTTTACAAGGAAGATCTCCATACAGCTGACTAGGACACATTCAGAATGTCACTTGGCACTAGCTGTCAGAAAAATGCAAATCAGAACCGCAATGAGCCATCGCTCCATCCCACGGTGGAAGGCTGAGCCGATAATGCCAACTGCAGCAGATACTGGGGAGAATGAAGGCAACTGGGATTTCTGGGCTTTGCAGCTTGTGGTGTCGTGTAGGACAACCACTTTGAACTGTTTCATGATTTCATAAAAAGCTAAGCATTTATCTTCCCAGCAACTTCATTTATTTATTTATTCATCCGAGAAAAATTAAAATATGTTCTTGAAAAGGTTGGTAAAATTAATTGTTATAGGATTTTACCCACAGCAGTTAAAAGCAGAAAAAACTGAGATGTCAGAATGAGTCAGGCAGGGACTAGCCACCCAACGGAATATTGCTGAGCAATATAGAGGAATAGAACACAGAGACACGCACTGAGGACAAATCTCAGAACATCGTGACAGAAGGAACGAGTCAGACACAGAAAGTGCACGGTCTTGTTGTGGGGATGTTGTCGCAAACTGTGTAAAAATGTGTCTCTGTTTTCCCTTGCCTGCCTAAGGCACCTGATTGGTTTAATAAACAGTTAAATGGCCTATAGCAAGGCAGGGAAGGTTAAGTGGGACTTACAGGGAAAGAGAGGAACTTGGGAAGAATCTAGGCATGCAAGAGACACCCGTGAGACACGGAAGAAGTGGGACATACAGAATGGAGGAGAGGTAAAAAGCCATGTGGCAGAACATAGCTTAATAGAAACAGGTTAATTTAAGTTATAAGAGCTAGTTAGACAAACCTAAGCTAACGGCCAAGCTTTCATAATTAATTGCAAGTCTCCATGTCATTATTTGGGGTTTGGCAGCCCAAGAAAGTCCAACAAGGAAGACCCGCTACACAATCTGTGATGCCGTTTGTTCTAGATCGGGAGAAACTAACTTTCACTAGAACTCGGAGAATCTCTATGTAAAAAGGTTCTGTCTTAACACGCATCCAGGGCACTGATGGCAAACACACTCACAATGTGGGAAGTCGGACAGCAGCGCCCTGGGATGCTCTGGATCAAACCGTGGCTCTATCCCTAAGTAAGGGGGGACAATGGTGCCAGGCAGCACTCTGCACACACCTGGGTGTCCCGGCCTGCTCACCACAGCGACTCATCCTCACAGTGGCTGTGCGTGTTTTCCTTCCACACAAGACAGGGCTCTTTCACAGAGTGTTGCAACAGCCCCCACGGCAGGCTGACCTGCTGAATAAATGGAAACTGCTGAGCCCCTGAAAGCAAGGAAACCCCAGAACTGATGACAAACTCCTGACGTTCCCAAGGAAAGGCCCCTCCAGGCGGCCCCATGTGTGGATTAGTGAAATCTGGATCCAAGAAGGGGGAAAATGTCCCCCCGAGTGCAGCCACTCCTTCCCAGAGATCCCCAAGATCCCAGTGAGGAAGATGTGGCTGCTACAGTCTGCACCCCACAAAGAGGCTGAAGCCAGGAGAGGTCACATGACTTGTCACGCCGTCCCAGAGGCCAGGCAGTGGGAGATCTTAATGCTCTCTCCTGCTCACTCAGCCTGTCCCCCGTTAAATGGCAACTGGGAGGCAGCGTGGCCCAGTGAGTAAGGCTGGCAACTCTACAACACACAGACCTTGGTTCACGCCTCCAGTTCTTGGGTCAGAGAACCACTCTGGGTTTCAGTGTTCCTTCAGTAAAATGGGAGGGACAATATAATGGCTGTTAGCTCGCTCTCAAGAAGGAACTAAGTAACTGAGGTGTGGGAGCAGGGCCCCAGGCTCGTAGTAAGTGCTCAGGAAACGGTAGTTGATTTTGTTTGGCCTCATGACCTTGACACCACTTTAAGCTCTCATCCTACAAGACTAAAAACATCTGGATCATGTGTGATGTTTGCCACCCCAAGGAAGGCTGGAGGCCTAATTAAAATTGCTACTCTGTTTACATTATCAGCTGTCAGGATTTTTTTTCTTCCCACAGAGCAAAAATTTTTCTTATCAAAAATCTATCCGCTAAAATGCTAATGATCGCCAGTGATTAGAAAGCGCCGCTCGGATTGTGGAAGTTCCCAGCGGGCCGCTCAGACATGGCTTATAACTCGTCAGCTGGAGAAACGTCCTCCGCAAATCAAAGTTTGCTGTATGTGACCGAAAATAAAAAGGAAAAGAGAGAGAGAGATTTCATTTCCTTAACGCTTCACTGTGCGGGTCCAAGAGGGACTTTCCAGTTAAGTGACAGAGACCACATTATTAGTTGTGGAGTCATTTCTAATAGAAATCTCCCAAGGCAGGTTATTCAAGATAGACCTCAAAACACCACCAAAGCCTGTGCAGCTTATCTTATCCAGCGAGCATTCTGTCTGGCCACATGGAGGGGGACGCCGTCTACTTTTCTTGGCTTCATTCTCCCTTGTTTCTCTTCTCCCTCCGCCTTCCCCTTTGAGAGGACGGATCTACGGGATTAGGTCTCTCAGTGTGCAGCCATGATCTCCAGACCATCAACTGTTCCCCATGGTCAGACCTGAGCATCTGTGGCTTCCTCGTTTGGCTCCTTAGAGGCGGAGTAGGGGTTGGTGCGATGGCTCAGCTGGCAAAGGTCTTTGCTACCAAACCTGAAAACCCGAGTACAATCCTTAGAGCCCACATGGTGGAAGGAGAAAGCAGAGTCATACAACTTGTCCCCCTCTACACAGAAAGACAGACAGACACACAAATACAGATGATAGAAGATAGATAGATAGATAGATAGATAGATAGATAGATAGATAGATAGATAGATAGATATGATTGATAGAGAGACAGACAGATAGATGGATATAGATGATAGACATGATAGATAGATAGATAGATAGATAGATAGATAGATAGATAGATAGATAGATAGATAGATGGGCAGGAGAGTGGGCGGGCGGGCAGATAGACAGAGACATGAGGGGGTTCCAGCAAAGCCAGACAGGCCAATGATACAGCAGATGGGCTCACCCTGTACTCCTGGCTGCCCACGCATTGGCACTGTCAGAAGCCAGACCCGTTGCACTTACAACACCTCACGTCCTGATTGTTTGGCCTCTCTGGGCTTCTGGAGCTACCAGAATACAGAGCCAAACTGCGGCAAAAGATCCACTCAGGACACAGGAGTTTGGTGTTCGGTTATCTGGTGGCAGCCAGCCAGCGCAGCCGGAGGGTATAAGGTCGGAAGCGCACAGTGACATCTATAGTACCCACTCAGCAGACAGGCTGGGGCTGTGTCTCAGCCCCTCACTACCCATTCAGTCAAGACCATGTAACTGAGCCTCTGCCACACGCCAGAGGTGAACAGATGTTGTTCTTGCCAGGCCCTGCCCCCCAAGCTTCCAGTCTGGTGGATGTGGCAACAACCAGCGAAGAAAACAAATCAATTCCATAGTTACAGACTCAGGCTGGTGTCTTGAGGGAGGCAACGGTGCTATATTAGCAAGGAATCTTAATGTTTGGTGGAGCCAAGTGTTGCAGTGGTACCTGATACCGTGTCCCGAGTGCAAATTCCTGGTCCCGAGCTCAAGCCTACAAGATCAGAAATTCTGGAGTGGGGCCCAGTAACTTGCAGTTTACCAACCAAGCCTTTGAGTGACCTAGGCACATGATCGAGTTTGAGGCCCGATCATGTGATGGCAGGTTGGGTGGTGTCTTAGTGTTCTGTTGCTATTGAGAGATGAATGACCAAGGCAGCTTATAGAAGAAAACATTTAATTGGAGACTTGTTTACAGCTTCAGAGGTCAGTCTGTTACCATCATGATGATGAGCATGGTGGTACGTAGGCAGGCGTGGGTGCTACATTCTGGTCTGTAGGTGTGTGTGTGTGTGTGTGTGTGTGTGTGTGTGAGAGAGAGAGAGAGAGAGAGAGAGAGAGAGAGAGAGAGAGAGAGAGAGAGAGAGAGAGAGAGAGAGAGAGAGATGGGGAGGGGGATACTGGGCCTGGTATGGACTTTTGAAATCTCAAAGCCCACCCCCAGTGATTGCTTCCTCCAACAAGGTCACATCTCCTAATCCTTCTTAACCTTTTCAAATGGTGCCACTCCCTGGCGACTGAGCATTCAAATATGGGACCCGTTCTTATTCAAACACCACAGGTACTGAGGAGCTGTGTGAGTCGCCTGGGAAGCGGCCTGCAGTGAGGCTGCAGGAATGAGGAGGGCCCCTGAGAAAAGCAGCCTCAGCTGTGTGGCCTCGGGCCTCAGTTTCCTCAGCTGGGAACTGGTTCTCCCACAACTGCTTCGTGATGACACTCCCTGGGCTGGGCTTAGCACAGACTCTGCCCAAATGTGAGCTCTCTGGTGGGAACTATTCCAGCAAGGACAGTAGCTGCTCTCTGTACCCTGAGTACAGGGTAGGCAGAGAAGGTAGGAAGATTAGTTGCCAGAGCTACCTGGACAGCCGGTCTAATCTAGTTAGTGAGCTTCAGGTGTAATGAGAGACCCTGTCTCAAAACAGGAGAAGGAGAATAGAGGAAGACACTCAACATCAGCCTCTGACTGCCACATGCATGTGCACACACAAGTACACATGTACCCACATGCACACACGCATGTTTTGTCACATCTTGTTGTTTGTTTGTTTGTTGACGGGGACAGGGTCTCACATATTCTAGGCTAGCCTTGGACTCACTATTGGCAGAGGATGACCTTGAATTTCTGATCCTCCTGCCTCCAGAGCCGTTAGCAGTAGCACAGAATCACAAGCTGCACCATCACTCCTGGTCTAGGCTAGGCAGTACTGGGAATAAAAGCCAGGGCTATCTGCATGCTAGGTGAACCCTCTACCAATGGGGAGCTACATCCATAGCCCCCAGTTCCTTGCCTCTCGGTCTGGGAGCTTTGGGGGAGCATGCTTCCACCACCCAGTTTTGAGCTGCTGCTGCTATGTCTGTTCCCCCAACTGGAGTACATCTGGTGTGTGTTCCCACTGGGTCTCCCTCTCCTGCGGTTCTCACTCACCACAAAGGTTCCGGGCTCCTGCCTGGTTCTTCAGGCCGACCTGCAATAACTCAGTTCCCTCCTCCTGAGGCTGCCCCCGCAACAAACAAGACTCCGTGTCACCCTGGGGAAACCGCCACATGTAAGGTCCCTGTGAAAGTTAGGGAAATTCATGGAGCTAGCAGGCAAACACAAAACACGGCAGCAGGCTTGGCTAATAAAATCACACTGCTTAGAATGGATGAATCAATGAAGTGAGCTGAGGTCAGTAGATGGTCCAGGTAAAGCTTTTATTTGCATCATTATCATGTGTCAGACCTGTTTGGCGATGAGTTTAATTCAGTGATATCACTGATCTCTCATTCGGGCCTCCGAGTTGCGGTGTAGAGCTGCCGCCCACTCCCAGTTATCAGTAGGGGGAGGACATATTAATGTAAAAACGTTTTTCTAGGGCCACCGAGATGGTTCAGCAGGCAAAGGTGCCTGCTGCCACCAAGCTTGAAGACCTGAGTTTGATCCCAAGAGCCTGCGGGATGAAGGCAGAGAACCACATTCCCAGACTGTCCTCTGACCTCCACACAAGCATATGTGACGCCCACCTAGGAGAAAGAAAGAAAAGTGGAAACAGTAAAAATTTGTCATGATCGGGTATCAGGACCTGTGCTGTGCTTGGAAAATTCTCCTGTTAAAGGATAGCAGAACGTGGGTGGTGGTGGTGGCGCACGCCTTTAACCCCAGCACTCAGGAGGCAGAGGCAGGCGGAGCTCTGTGAGTTCAAAGCCAGCATGGTCTACACAGCAAGTTCCAGGACAGCCAGGGCTACATTGAGGCATTCTCAGAAAAGAGAAAAAGAAGGAAAGAAGGAGGGAAGAAAAAAAGAAAGGAGAGAGGGAGGGAGGGGGAGGAGGGAAAAAGCGAGGGAGGGAGGG